>NC_087294.1:15781450-16087963 GCF_015220805.1 Pogoniulus pusillus
GAAAGGATTTCTTCCTAATATACAGTCTAAATCTCCCAGCTTCAATCCATTCCCCCTCATCCTATCACTACATGCCCCTGAGTCTTCTTTGGCTCTCTAATACATATCTTGAGCAGTCTTGTTCAACATCTTGCATGCAAATAGTACCTAAGGAGATTCTGATCAGATCATGCAAAATGCTGAGCTGATTGTGGCAGTAGTGCACCAGAGCACCACTTGCCAAACTCCTGGAGTAGCCCTGCCTTACTCAACTGTGTGTGGATTGATACCAGTGCTTCATCCTGAATGACTGTAGGAGTTCAGCGTTGTCAGAAGTCTGTACATGTGAAATTCACTCGTTGCTGCTTAATATTAAGATGTACCTTTGGATTTGTGCTCAGGTTCAGGCAAAAAGCCTGAAAGGCAGGACGGTGACCGGAGTGGCCGCTGGCAGGTTCCACACGGTGCTGTGGACGAAGGAAGCAGTGTATACCATGGGGCTGAACGGCGGCCAGCTAGGTAAGCTAGAAGCCTGCTGCAAGGAGGACCCAGCCCTTGAAAGAGGTTATTTTGTTACCTGCTTCTCACACCGGCAGCCTGCTGGAAGCTTTCTCTTCTCTCTTTGAGCAGGCTGATGACAACGGCCCTCCACGCTTCTTTTGTTTGCTGGCTTCCATTCTTTTCACAGCTGGAAGTGGTGGGACCTAGTGAGACTTGGCTCTGTGTTGGAACTCTTGATCATTCTTTTGCCCTCCATTGTGTGGTCTGGCTGCTGAAGGCTGTCAGCAAACAGTGTTGCTGTTTGTGTGGCAGGTTACCCCGCGGCGTTCTTGCCTCTTGCCAGCGTTCCGGCTGCTCCTGCCCGCAGTAGATTGTAAATGGCCATTTACCACCCGGGCCTTACCCTGCCCTCACCACACCCTGCCAGCATTCTACTGATACCTGCTTCCATGCTGGCTTTTTAAATCGAGTCATAGAGTGTCAGGGGCTGGAAGGGACCTCCAGAGCTCATCCAGTCCAACCCCCCTGCCACTGCAGGCTTCATCCAGCCTGGTCTTGAACACCTCCAGGGAAGGAGCATCCACAGCCTCCCTGGCAACTGTTCCAGTGTCCTTACTTGGTGTGCCTTACTTCATGTGTTGTGTGGCAGCCGTTTTCTGGTGTTTGAGGCCAGCTAACAAGTCTGTGTGGTGCCTCTCTTGTCTAATTACTTTGAAGATGACTTTTGTCAGTACCTAAAAGGTCTTTTAGAGCATAAAGGTTCTTCAGCAGTGGTGTAGGAAGGGGTCCTTTAAATGCATGATGTATGGAGTAACAAATGATGGCTTTGGGGTGCATTTGTGTTTTCTAGGTTACCTGCTGGATCCCAATGGAGAGAAGTGTGTGACTGCTCCTCGCCAGGTGTCTGCTCTGCACCACAAAGACATCTCCATGTCCTTGGTGGCCGCCAGCGACGGCGCTACGGTCTGCGTGACTGACAGAGGAGATATCTATTTACTGGCAGACTACCAGTGCAAAAAGATGGCTTCAAAGTAGGTCTGCCTCTTAGAGTCAGTCATGGAAGTTTCACACTTGGAAGCTATTTTAAAATGCCTTTATTTGTGCATAAAGTAACAATAAATCACAGAAGCATAGTCATAGCCAGGCTGGCACAGCCCCTCAGGAGCACCAAGTCCAGCCCAGAACCCTGCTCTACAGGATTCACCTTAAACCATGGCCCTAAGCACCACATCCAAACCACCCTTAAGCACATCCAGAGTGGGCGACTCCACCACCTCCCTGGGCAGCTCATTCCAGTCCCTGACCACTCTCTCTGGGAAAAACTTTTTCATAATGTCCAATCTAAACTTCCCCAGGCTCAGCTTGAGGCCATTCCCCCTTGTTCTGTTTCCAAGGCTTCGAGGAGATCTTGGAGTGGCCTTCCAGTATCTGAGGGGGACCTACAGGAAGGCTGGGGAGGAACTATTCACAAGTTCTTGTAATGTCAGGATGAAGAGGAATAGGTTTTGACTGGCAGAGGGGAGATTCAAACTGGGTGTTAGGAAGAAGTTGTTTGCAGTGAGGGTGGTGAGAGACTGGCACAGGTTGCCCAGGGAGGTTGTGGAGCACAGAAGCACAGAATGGGATCTTTGATCTTCTGTCATCCACAACCTCCTTGGAAGTATTCAAGGCCAGGTTGGATGAGGCCTTGAGCAACCTGTTGTAGTGGGAGGTGTCCCTGCCTATATCAGGGGGTTGGAACTGGGTGATCCTTGAGGTCCCTTCCAACCTAAACCATGCTATGATTCTATGTTATTAAGAGTAATTTAGATTGCAGGAGGGTGAACTTGCAATCTAAACGACCCTCACTAGCATGAGGACATCATCTGGTCCATGTGCTAAAACCTGAATGTAGAACCTGTTCAAGCAATGAGCCATGACTCAGAAATGAAGGGAACTATTTGATGGGTTTCTCTCTTAATTAGTTGGCAGTAAGAGATTAGCAGAGGTAATTAGCATTTTCCCCAGCTGACTCCTAGTTGGCTTTTTAGCTTCACTTCCAATTCTAACAGTATTTATTGAAATGTTGTGGCTTCATCACCACTTTACACTTTGTTCTCTATGTGGCTGCAAGGTAGGTGCTGGTACTTGGAGCAACTTACTGCCACTACTGCTGTGCTCTTACACTGAGAAACTGAAAGGGGATAAGGTGCATAGCTTTGATCAGGTAAAAAGCAAAGCCCACCAGAAAGCTGAGAAGTGGCCTGCGGGGTGGCATAGGCCTTTTGATTCAAACAGCAGCATTACTTTTGTAACTCTGTGTTTTGGAATGCTGCAGATGGAAGCAGCTTTGCTTTTCAGTGTGCTAGCAGGTGTTTGTTAGCAGTTAGGGCAGCAATGCCAATGGGGAGAAACTAAAGTGATCCTTTAGTGGCACTACCTCAGCTGTGTGTTTCTTCACTCCTCTAAGTGAAAAGGTTAACTGTCATAGAAGCAACACAAGTACTCAGTGCAGAAATACCAGACTCACATTTTGTGTTCCTCCAGGCAACTGAACCTTAAAAAGGTTCTTGTTAACGGCGGCCGTCTGGAATACAAGGTGGATACCCAGCATCTTAAAGAAAATGGGGGGCAGAAGATTTGCATCCTGGCACTGGATGAAGCTGGAAGAGTAAGTTGTGTCCCTAGAAATCACAGTACTGTAGCAAGCTGTGCGTTGGTGGATCAAACTGAAAACACAAGACAGGACAAAGTCGTGCGTGGGAGTTACCCAGCTCGTTTCTGCAGAGCTGCTGGGGGGTTCTTGGTTTAATGCCACTCTTCTTCAGGGCCTCTGGCAAGACTCCTGGAGTGTTGTGCAGTGGTTTTACATTTGTGAACACTGAAGGGGTTCTGTAGAGCAGATCTCCCTTCTGTTGGTGGGAAGCGTTTCAGTACTTCTAGCTAAGTGTAGGCGCTGTGTTGTCTCCCATCTGGAGCGCTATACCTGATGTTCTCTTCCCTCCCCCGTTCCGGGGTGAACAGGTCCTAGGGAGATCTATGATCTTGAGCTTCTCCGGAGCTGCTCTCTGCGCGCCTGAGCCTTCGCTGCCATCTAGCGGCGCTTACAGAGCGGACAGGTCGCAGACTCGAGCAGGTTGGAAAAGGCCTTCGAGGGCCTCAGCCTGTCACCCAGCTCCATCTCATCACCTAACCCATGGCGCTAGGAGCCTCAGCCAGGCTTTTCTTAAACGCTCCCAGGGATGGTGACTCCTGCACCTCCCCGGGCAGCCCATTCCAGTGCCAGTCACTCTTGCTGTGAAGAACTTCCTAGGATCCAGCCTGAGCCTGCCCTGGCACAGCTTGAGGCTGTGTCCCCTTCTTCTGTCCCTGGGTGCCTGGCAGCAGAGCCCAACCCCACCTGGCTACAGCCTCCCTTCAGTGAACTGCAGGCAGCAATGAGCTGTGCCCTGAGCGTCCTCTGCTGCAGGCTGCACACCCCAGGCTCCCTCAGCCTCTCCTCACAGGGCTGTGCTCCAGGCCCCTCCCCAGCCTTGCTGCCCTTCTCTGGGCACCTTCCAGCACCTCAACATCTCTCTTTGATTGAGGAGCCCAGAACTGGACACAGCACTCGAGGTGTGGCCTGAGCAGTGGCCAGGGGCAGCCCAGTCACATTCTGTGTTCTGTGCTCCACAACCTTCCTGGAGGTGTTCAGGACCAGGTTGGATGAGGCCTTGGGAAACCTGTTCTAGTGGGAGATGTCCCTGCCTATGGCACAGGGGGGTTGGAAGTGGCTGAGCTTTGAGGTCTCTTCCAACCTAATCCATTCTGTGATTGTCTTCCTCTTCTTATATGCCACTTTGAGAATCACATCCTTGTGCTTTGGTGTGTACTCTGTAAGTGCTGGTGTGCAGTGATGGTTTCCTTTCCTCTGCAAACCTGCTGTTCAGGTGTTCTGCTGGAAGTCATCCCACAGCTGGCTGCGGCAGTGCCGCTGGGTGTACGGCCGGCAGGTCTTCATGTCCGACATCGCTCTCAACGGCAGCGAGATCATGTTTGTCACACAGGATGGTGAAGCCTTCACAGGGAAGTGGCTGGAAGAGGGGAAAAAAGCCTCAGAAAAAAAAGGTAAGCTGTGCTTTCTTAATGCTTTTGAAGTGCTTCAAATGGATATAAAAGTTTAATGGAACCTTTGCACTCTCTGCCGGTAGTACATGGGGAGTTTCCCACCTGGAATACTGTGTGAAGTTCTGGAGTCCCCAACACAAAATGGACATGGAACTGTTGAGGCCACCAAGATGCTGAGAGGGCTGCAGCAGCTCTGCTCTGAGCACAGGCTGAGAGAGTTGGGGCTCTGCAGCCTGCAGAAGAGAAGGCTTCCAGGAGAGCTTGGAGTGGCCATGCGGGATCTGAAGGGGGCTCCAGGATGACTGGGGAGGGACTATTGACAAGGTCTTGTCACGACAGGATGAGAAGGAATGGGTTTGAACTGGCAGAGGGGAGATTTGAGCTCCCTAGTTGAAGAGGGATAGAGATCTGCTGGAGATGGTCCAACAGAGAGCTACAAGGATGCTGAGGGGACTGGAGCAGTGCCTGGTGAGGAGGAGCTGAGGGACCTGGGGCTGCTTAGTCTGGAGAAGAGAAGACTGAGAGGGGATTTAATCAATGTTTGTAACTTTCTGAGGGCTGGGGATCAGGAGGGGGGGACAGGCTCTGCTCCCTGCTCCGTGGAATAGGACAAGCAGCAGTGGATGGAAGCTGCAGCACAGCAGGTTCCAGCTCAACACAAGGACGAACTTCTTGCCTGGAAGGGTCCCAGAGCCCTGGCACAGGCTGCCCAGAGAGATTGTGGAATCTCCTTCTGTGGAGTCTTTCCAGGCCTGTCTGGATGTGTTGCTGTGTACCCTGAGCTAGATTGTGTGGTTCTGCTCTGGCAGGAGGTTTGCCTGGATGATCTCTTTGGGTCCCTTCCAAGCCCTGACACCTGTGAGCCTGTGCCTTTCAGAAGTCAGACATCCTGCCGCCTTTGTTGTATTTTCATTTTCAATAGCTACACCTGACTGTGTTTGGGTTTTAATTTATTTTTTTAACAGAGCTTGTCTCAAGCCTTCAGAACTCTTCCTGTGATGTGTCTTCCGAGCACGATTCGAGCAGTGTCTATGAAAGGATTCGGCTGCAGAAGCTGACTTTTGTCCACCGAGCTGTTAGCATTGCCACTGATCCCAACGGCTGCAACTTTGCTGTTCTGCAGTCAGACCCCAAAACAAGGTATGGGGATGCCTTGCAGTAGCTTAAGGGGGTTGCTGGTTAAGCTGGGGAGGGACTTTTTAGGCTGTTCGGGAGTGATAGGACTGGGGGGAATGGAACAAAGCTGGAACTGGGGATATTCAGGCTGGATGTTAGGAGGAAGTTGTTGGCAGAGAGTGATAGGCATTGGAATGGGCTGCCCAGGGAGGTGGTGGAGTTGCCGTGACTGGAGGTGTTGAAGCCAAGCCTGGCTGGGGCACTTAGTGCCATGGTCTGGTTGGTTGGGCAGGGCTGAGTGCTAGGTTGGGCTGGGTGAGCTTGGAGGTCTCTTCCAACCTGCTGATTCTATGATTAAACACTCAACATACACTTGCATTCAGTGGTTTCTCTTTGGTGGCTTTCTTCTAGCCTCTATGAAATCCCGAGCGTGTCGCTGTCAAGCTTCGGGGAGGACTTTGGCAAACTGCTCCATGAAACAGATGAAATGGACAGCATCCACGATGTGACTTTTCAGATTGGCACAAGAACCTACCCCCTGCACAAATACATCTTGGCTATGCGCTCTGACTTCTTCAGGAAGCTGTTTGCTTCCAGCGACGGCCGCGCGGACGCTGCGGATGTCTACCGCAAAGATGAGGATGCTGTCGGCTGCGACCTGTACGTCCTAGAGAAAGTTCACCCAGATCTCTTTACATACCTGCTGCAGTTCATCTACACTGACACCTGTGACCTTCTGACTCATGGCTATAAACCCAAACTCCTGCCCAAAGGGAAAGCAGAAGAGCTCCAAGATACTTTGATTTCTAACCTGAGCAAAATGAGCTTTGATGACAACGTCCATGCAGAATCTGCCTTTGACATTTACAGGAGTAATCAGGTGCAGGTCATGAATGAGAAGCAGAGGAGCAAGTCTAAAAAGGGCAGGGTTGTTGGTGAAGAGGCCAGCCTCATCAAAATGTTGCAAAGTGCAGCAAAGAAGTTTGGTCTCAGCAATTTGAGTGGAAGGTAGGTGAAAGGCAATGGATTTTTGTTCTGGCAAGCTTTCTGGGAGTGTTGGAGGCCTTGAGGAACCTGTGTTAGTGAAGGTTCTCCTGCCAGTGGCAAGTGGGTTGCAGCTACGTGATCTTTAAGGTCCTCTTCAGTTAGTTGTAGCTAAAGGATGTGAGTTGGGGGTGAGAAACCTTTTTTAGCTCACTTCAGTTTGTTGTAACTGAAGGAGGTGAGTTGGGGCTGAGAAGCTTATCTTTTTTAGCTCATTTCAGCTAGTTGTAGCTAAAGGAGGTGAGTTGGGGGTGAGAAGCTTATCTTTTTTAGCTTGTTTTATTTGTTTTGAAGTATAAAAGTTGACAGCACACACTATGACACCTCGTTTAAGCAACTTGCTGCTCTGTGCCAAGAGAAAGCACACAGGACCTTTTCAGATGATACCAGAAACAGACATTTGCATTGTGATTACATGCTTAAAGAATCTTTTTTTGCTATTCTTCTCTGTGATGGAAAAGTTCTTTTGGCCCTTACTATGTCCCAGGACCTCTTGGACATTTGTATTCCAAACCCCTGTCCTGTGTGTCTTCTAAGGTGTGAGCTCTCTGAAGGCTTTTGACACCTGATGCAAAACATCTGACTTTCCAGAATGGTTGTAACAGAAATTCAGTGCTTGTTTTGGTAGGGACTGCTGATCTGACTCAGCTTTGGACTGATGAATTTTCATGGTCTGCTCAGTTTATCCATACCTAGTGAACATATTTAGCATAACCCAGCATAAAGCAGAGTTAAATTCACGTTTAACCGATCCAGTTTTGATACTCTGTTGTATCAACAGCACTCCTGTGTCTGTACCGTGCTCACAGTCTCCTGAATGAGCTGGGTGCTGTGTGACTTTGCTCACAGTCTCCTGAATGAGCTGGGTGCTGTGTGACTTTGCTCACAGTCTCCTGGATGAGCTGGGTGCTGTGTGACCTTGCTCACAGTCTCCTGGATGAACTGGGTGCTGTTTGATCTTGCTCACAGTCTCCTGGATGAGCTGGGTGCTCTTTCACCTTGCTCACAGTCTCCTGGATGAGCTGGGTGCTGTTTCACAGTGCTGAAACACATCTCTTCCCAACTGCTGACTTTGCTCAGATAACTGACTGGTAGCAGTGTGTGTAGCTCCTGTTTTGACCCTGTAGTGTTGGACTTTGGCCTTAACTGTAGCAGTATAGCTCCCAGCTAAGGTAACAAGACAGCTAGGATGTGGAAGGAGGTCAGTTACACGGTACAGCTGCAGTCAAGACTTTCAGGGAAAAAACTGACCCCTTCTAGGTTTCTGTGAGGGATGATTTTGGTCCTTTTTCATTGAAGGGTTGTGACTTGCTGCAATTGCTCTTCATAGTGGTTTGAACTGAGTAGTAGCTCTGTTGCTTATTATCAATGTTAATGATTTGCAGGTTGGATGGAGTCAGGTTAGAAAATGGAAAAATTAATGTTGTCAACAAGAAGAATGGGAACAAACCAAAGTTAAATCAGAAGAAATGGTAAACTTTTCAAATCAAGCTTCCCCTGCCATCTTCCTCTTAGGTCATTTCTTTATCTGTTAAGTGTAGGCTGAGTCATCAGCTGTGTTTTAACCTGTGCTGTACACTTGTCTCTTTCACAGTAACTCACCTTACTAGACTGAGCTAGCAATCTAGCATAGATGTGTCTGGTATGTTCTTGCCTTGCTTTTTTTAACATCCTTTGCTGTATATCACTGTGCTGTGTGGATTAACTGTACCATGGGATACTAATTCAGGAGAAACCAGGAGCTGCAGCCTGGCTTCTGCAGCTGTGCTTGCTGTGATGGCAAGACTACCTGCGTTGCAAATAAGCAGATGTGTCATTTTTTCCCACGATTAAGAAAGTGCCTGGAGTATCTTTCAAAAGTAAACTTCTTCACCCTCTGGCAAGAGGTGCTGAACGCTAAACTCCCTGGGTGTGACTGGGTTGTTTGTACCCAAGTGCTTCAGTGCTCTGTAGAATCAGCAAGGGCTGAATTTGCCTGTGAGCAGCTTTGTCACACCGATTGGAGTACCTCATTCTCAGAATGCGCTGTCGGAGCCTGCAGTTGTTTGTGCAGTAAGAAATAACTTGCTTCAGGCAGACTCTTCAACACTGGCTCAGATCAGGCACAATGAGTTTGATTTTTGAGACAACAATTGAAAGAAGTACTTCAGCTGGAGATCTGAGAGCTCAGCAAGTGTCTCTCTAGGAAGTGTCATGCCGTACTTTGAGATGCTGTCAAAGTTCAGGTGTGCTCTGTTTTAAAGGAGAAATGCTAACTGCTAAAGACTTCATTTTGTAGAGTTCACAGCTTGCAGCTCTTCCTAACAGGCACACTTCTGATGCTGTTAAATGTCTTTTAGCTCTTACCTCTGCGATGTGACCCTGAAATCCTTAGATGGAAAGGAATTCCCGTGTCATAAGTGTGTGCTCTGTGCAAGACTTGGTATGTGTGGGCTTTTTTTTTGGTACATCTATAAAATTGTCTTTTTTTTAACTGAAATTTTGTTGCCTCTTGAACTGAAATGCCTTTCTTTACAGATTATTTTCACAGCATGTTAAGCAGCTCATGGATTGAGGTAAGTGTGCTAATGAACACGTGCTGGTTCCTTTTGGTTGCATCAAGTAAGGGACAGCTTTCCAGTTTTAATCTGGAAGCACTGGGAAAAGGAAAGGTTAGGTTCTTGGGTCATAAAAATCAACCAGGTTGGAAGAGACCTCCAGGCTCATACAGTCCAACCTGAGTCTTGTTTGCCAGATAAAAAAAACCTCCCACAATTTTGGTTACTCTGTACCTGTGCTACTAAAACCGCATTAGATGAGACTAATCCATGTCCTCATACACCAAGGGCAAGTAAAATATTAGGGGTTTTTAAGGGGTCTCTTTTGAGCTAGTCCTGGATTTATAAGAGCTGTTGTTATGGGATAATGCTTTGGAAGAATTCTCATTGTCTTTGTGTGAAAGATCTTGCAGTTTAGTGTGGAACAGATTTTTATATGTGCTGAGTGAAAGGTACAGCAGAATTGAAGCACAGAAGCATCCATGTTGGAAAGATCCTCAGGATCACCAAGTCCAACCTGTAACTGTACTCTACATGATTCACCTTAAAATTAAGAGTCAGAGTTACTGAAGGACAGTCAAGAAACAGAGGTTATGAAGGACTACTCAGTCACCAGCTGCTGCTCCAAACTCTGTAAATCTCTTGTTTGGAATCACAGAATCAAGCAGGTTGGAAGAAAGCTCCAAGCTCATCCAGTCCAACCTAGCACCCAGCCCTGTCCAGTCACCCAGACCATGGCACTAAGTGCCTCATCCAGGCTTTTTTTGAGCACATGTAGGTTTGTCTTGGTCCAAGTTTGTTCCTAGACATCATAGTTTCACTAAAAGCTTCACTTAGGTGTCTGGGTACATCTGATAATGCTTGTGGAAAGAGAGGGAACTGGAGAAGCCTTTTTCAGAGACTGGAAGCTGCAGCTATGTGCAAGAGTGGAACATCCATTTGTATAGCTGATATCTGTGTGGAGTTCAGAAAGATTCAGATTGCACTGGGCTGGAAGGGACCCTCAAAGCTTATCATGTCTGACTCCCCTGCAGTCACCAGGGACACCACCAACCAGATCAGGCTGCCCAGGGACACATCGAGTCTGATGTTGAATGTCTCATCTCTGGGCACCCTGCTCCAGTATTCTACCACTCTTGGTGTGAAGAACTTTGTTCTTATGTCTAACCTAAAGCTCCTCCAGTTTTGAATCATGGAATAAACTCATGCAGAGTTCATAGATCAATATTTTGTGAATCAAACATTGTTTACAAATCTTAATATCTGTAAGAGGTTTTTACACTTCAGGTGGGAAGTATCTCCATACCAGTAGCATGTACTAAAAACAAGCACCTTTAGGAAGAAAGATTTGCCTTAGTACTGCCTAAAATAAGCCAAAGCTGTTAAGCAGTGCTGTAGTATAAAGCTGAATGGTGACAGTTGCATGGTTTAGTGCCTGATGTCTGCTGCTGACATCATGGTTAAGATGGCTCTTCAAATGGAGGTTTGCTGAGGGCTTTGTTTTTCTGGAGGACTCTCAGTAGCAGCTCCTCCTTGCACAGTCACTGTTTTCAATAGATCTTTTACCTGGAGAAGAAAGAATTGAGTGCTTGTCCATGGGGCTCTGTAGCTCTGCTTTTAGATCATTGCAGAGAAGACACTCAAACTGGTGGAGAAGTGACCTGGTCCATTCAGAAGTTTGGGTAGATTTTAATTGCTGTGCTGCAATCACTTCTGAATTTAAGAACTTTTTGTGCCCCTGCCTAGAGAAGCCTGTGAAGATGTGAGCCTCAGTCTCAGTCGTTTGCTAAATGCAGGTTTTGCCCTCATTTTGTGTTTGACTTCAAGCAGACAACTTATTTTACTCTGTTCTTGAATCCTTTTGCATTGTAGGCCTCCTGTTGCTCAGCTCTGGAGATGCCAATCCACTCTGACATCCTGCAGATCGTTGTGGATTACCTGTACACAGATGAAGCTCTTGCAATCAAAGGTGCTGTGCCTCTGCTTTCAACTCAGCAGTAGCTCCTGCAGCCTCTGTGTTTTTACACAGGAGTTGGGTATTTACTGTGCTTGCTTTGGATTTTTGTGTGGAAAAGCCAAAGTCCTGTGGCTCTTGCTTTAGGCTGGAAGTGGCAGCTGTATCCCAGGTCTTTCTGTGCCTTTTCTTCAGCTTATCTGCAGGTTTTCCTTCTCTTGCTCCTTCAAGCTATCCCCACACAGATTTGCAAAGCCTTTGCACCTGTGCTTTTGCAAAGTCTCACTGGATCTCTGTGTGTCCTACTTGCTTTTGGCTTTCCTGCAGTGTTTACAGGCTGCTCTGTTTTCCAGATTCCCAAAATGTGGAATTCATCTGCAATGTTCTGGTGGTAGCAGACCAGCTCCTGATAGCCAGGCTGAAGGAAATGTGTGAAGTGGCCATTGCGGAGAAACGTGAGTGAGCTCTGCCACATACAACCCTAGAATGGCCTAGCTTGGAAGGCACCTCAAGAGATCATCCCCACCAACCTCCCTGCCATGGGCTGGGATGCCTCTCAGCTAGACTCAGCTGCTGAAGGCCTCATCCAGCCTGGCCTTCAACACCACCAGGGAGGGGGCATCCGCAGCCTCCCTGGGCAGCCCATTTGAGAGTCTCGCCACCCTCGTACTGAAGAGCTTCTTCCTAAGATCTGGTGTAAACTTTCTCTCCCTCAGCCTCAAACCATTCTCCTTTGTCCTGTCTCTATTGGAATGGGGTAGGGAATGAAAAGGTTGGGTTTGGGTAGGAGTGTTGCTGCCTACTTCAGCACAGAATTCTCTAGATACATTCCTTTCTTTCGTTACCATTTGCTGTACCAAGTTGCTTCTTTAGTCTGGGAGATGTTCTAGGTTAGCATAATCTTCCATTCCTTGTGCACCATTGCCTTTATAGAATCACAGAATCAGTCAGGGTTGGAAGGGACCACAAGGATCACCCAGTTACAACCCCCTGCCATGCCCAGGGACACCTCACACTAGAGCAGGCTGCCCACAGCCTCATCCAGCCTGGCGTGAAACACCTCCAGGGATGAGACTTCCACCACTTGCCTGGGCAACCCCTTCTAGCCTCACCACCCTCATGCTGAACAACTTCTTCCTAGCATCCAGCCTGAATCTCCCCATTTCCAGCTCTGTTCCATTCCCCCCAGTCCTATCACTCCCTGATGGCCTCAGAAGTCCCTCCCCAATGGGGTCACCTGGGAGCCTTCTCCTCTGCAGACTCGTGCTCTTTAACAAAAGAGGGTATGAAAAGCAAAAAGCAAAGAGATGCCAACCCCAAATCCTACAACAAAGAAACCAAACTTTTACAGAGCCTTTATTTTTTGGAATTCAAACTCTTTGTTTCTCCCAGTTGGTTTGGACTGCTGCATTCCCACCTGGTGAAGCTAATACATTTGTCAGTAGGGCCTTTCTGTTGCAGTGAAGCAGCCTCTGTGTTCAGAGTGCTGTGGAGCTGGCTGTGGTTCATGGCTGTGTGAGCATTGCCATTTCTTCTAGGAATGGAGAAGTATGGCCTGTGGCTCACTGATTAGATAGCTCTCTGCAGCAACTCTTAAACCATCCAGCTTGGCTTGCTGTGTTTCTTCTTCACAGTTACTCTAAAGAACGCTGCGGAGCTGTTGGAGTTCTCAGCCATGTATAATGCTGACCAGCTGAAGCTGTCCTGTTTGCAGTTCATAGGCCTCAATATGGCAGCTTTGCTTGAAGCAAGGTGAGGAGGGATGCAAATGTGGTCATGTGCTAGCTGCTGCATTCCAGCTTCCCCAAAAGGCAACAGGGCTGGAAGAACTGGCGGGACTAGTTTAGAAACTAAAATGCAACTGGGTGCTTCTAGCTTAAAGGGAGACTCGTTTGTGGTAAACGGGGATAGAGCAACCAGTCAAAAATCAGAGAGTGGTGGAGCTCATTGCAGCTGCTCATGAATGCTTTTGTTTTTTTTGGAGATCATAACATCATAGAATGGGTTAGGTTGTGAGGAACCTCAAGGATCATGCAGTTCAAATGCCCCTGTGCCATAGGCAGGGACACCTCCCACTGCAGCAAGATGCTCAAGGCCTCATCCAACCTGGTCTTGAGCACCTCCAGGGAGGGAATATCCACAACCTCCCTGGGCAACCTGTGTCAGTCTCCCACCAGCCTCACTGCAAACAACTTCTGCCTAACAGCCACTTCCAATCTCCCCTCTGCCACTTGAAACCCATTACCCCTTGGTCTGTCATGACAAGACCTTGTCAATAGTCCCTCCCCAGCCCTCCTGTAGGTCCTTTTCAGATCCTGCAAGGCCACTATTTAATCTCCTGGAAGCCTTCTCTTCTGCAGCCTGCAGAGCCCCAACTCTCTCAGCCTGTGCTCAGAGCAGAGCTACTGCAGCCCTTGCAGCATCTTGGTGGCCTTCTCTGGACTGGCTCAAATACTTCGATGCCCTGCTTGTGCTGGGGGCTGCAGAACTGCCCCCAGGACTGCAGGTGGGGTCTGAGGAGAGCAGAGCCAAGGGGCAGAATCCCCTCCCTTGCCCTGCTGCCCACACTGCTCTTGCTGCACCCAGCACAGGGTTGTGTCTGGGCTGCACTCACACTGCAGGCTCCTGTGGAGCTTTTGCTCAGCCCAGACCCCCAGGGCCTGTTCCTCAGGGCTGCTCTCAGCCATTCCCCACCCAGCCTGGAGCTGCTTGGGATTGCACCCACCCAGCTGCAGGACCTTACCCTTGGCCTTGTTGAATGTCCTGAGATGCTGAGCTAAACTTGTGTTTGCTTTGTTAGGACTCTCGATGTCTTAAGTGATGAAGTGGTAAAGGACCTTTCTGTTTATTACAGGAAAATGGTAAGTTGTGTAACCTGAGCTTGAACTGATTAGGTTTAAAGAGGGAACAGCAGAGTAATAGAACCAGAGAATGGTTCAAACAGATCATCGAGTTTCTCTCCCCCTGCCTTGGGCAGGGAAACCATTCACTAGGTAAGGTTGCTGAAGGCCCCATCCAACCTAACTGAACACTTCCAGGGAGGAGGCATCCTCAGCTTCTTTGAGCAGTCTGTTCTAGTTGCCTATCACTCAGAGTGAAGAATTTCTTCCTCATAGCTAGTCTAACTCTACCTTCATTCAGTTTGAGATGGTTACCCCTTGTCCTATCACTGCAGGAGCTGATGGAATTCTTCCTCCCCATCCTTCCACTAAGTCTCCTTTAAGTACTGAAAGGTTGCTGTAGAGTCTTGGAGCTTTCTTTACTCCAGGCTGAACAACTCCAACCCTCCTAGCCTGTCCTCACAGCTTCAGAGGTGAACACTCTACTCCAGGTGTGGTCTCATGAGAGTGGAGTAGTGGGGGAGCATCACCTTTCTTGAGCTGCTGGCTATGCATCTGTTGATGCAGCCCAGGATGCAGTTGCCTTTCTGGGCTGCCAAGGCACATTGCCAGCTCAGTGTCAGTTTTTCATCCACTTAACACCCCCAAGTCCTCCTCCTCAGGGCTGCTCTCAGTCCCCTCAGTGCCTAGCCTGTATTTGTGCCTGAGATTGCCTCCAGCCAGCTGCAGGACCTTGCCCTTGGGTAACTGTGTATAGTCCCTGCTGTGACAATGTTGTGCCCTTCAGTAATACACATGAAACATGCTCATGGTGTGCTGTTGACCACTGCTGCATGAAAAGAAGAGAGGCAAAACCTGTGGAACAGAGCTTCTATAACTTAGGGAGACAGAAGAAAGCAAATTAGGCTTTTTGTAAAGTTAAGGTGGATCCTCCAGACCTGAAAAGCAGGAAGAAGCATAATGTGAAACTGTAATGCAAAGGGGAAAGCCAAGGCCCATTGTAACCTGCTGCTCTCTAACTGTACACCAGTGAAAGAGCAGAGTTTACCAAACCTGGAAACATTTGTTTTTCACCTGGAACAGCCTTTCTCAGCCAATCACTTCAGAGAATTCTTCTGGGCTGCTGAAAGACTTAAGTGAAGTTTATAAGCTGGTTCTGTAGTTCATTACTTGAGCTGTAAGTGTTATAAATGCAGTCACTTGGGGCTCTTTTACAAGAGATCAAACATTTCCTAGCCTGAGACTGAAAAGAAACTTACTTTACAACTGCAGATTCCAGCTATGGTCAGGAGAGTAATTACTCCATATCCAGATGGACCTGACATAAGTTCTTTTGAGCCTGAAGATGGAGAGAACTTTGTCTTCTTAAGGGATGAAATGAATGCAGAACAAAGTACTCAGTAAGTGTCTCTCTCTAATCAAGTGAGTTGGATGTGGTATTTATTCCTCTTTGGATGGTGCCTCACTCCACTTGGGTTCACAAGTGAAATCTGAAGATATAGGAGAGGTGGAGGTTGCAGAGGCTGTTCTCAGTTCCCCTAAGTATTTAGAAGTGCTGCAGAACTGATACAGGGATGAATAAAGACATACACAATAACTCCACTAAAAGCCTCAAGAAGTCTCTTCCAACATGGTCTGTTCTTATTCACAGAATCAAGCAGGTTGGAAGAGAGCTCCAGGCTCACCCAGCCCAACCTCACACCCAGCCCTGGCCAATCACCCAGAGCATGGCACTAAGTGCCCCAGCCAGGCTTGGCTTCAACACCTCCAGCCACAGAGACTCTACCACCTCCCTGGGCAGCCCATTCCAATGCCAATCACTCTCTCTGCCAGCAGCTTCCTCCTAACATCCAGCCTGAACCTGCCCTGGCACAGCTTGAGGCTGTGTCCCCTTGCTCTGTTGCTGGCTACAGCCTTCTTACTCTCTTCTAACTCTTACTCTCTTCTAACTCCTACTCTAATTCTAGTCTAATTCTATTGGCAGTAGGGTGTCTGTGGCTGGGATTTGTAGAATTCAGAGTTTCTAACTGTGTTAGTGAAACAAAAAAAGCCTTTTATTTGGTTCCACTTCCTAATCTCTCCCATGCAGCCATGTGACATTTGGTAGTGTGACCACATACCTGCTGTGTTGTAGAAGAATAAAGTAGCTGCTTTATTCAGGGCAGTATTTGTGTTGCTGTCGCTTGCCTCCTTGTGTAGCAAGTGTAATCTGACCTAGGTGGCAGTGCCAGCCTGTGCAGCTGCTGCTTCTTACAGAGCCTCAGCAGAAGTCTTTGTGCAGAGTGCTAGACCAGGGGCTAGATCTAGGCTGAGAAGAACATTTTCCTCTGTCTCCTGGAGTTTGTTTCCTTTCCTCCCAAGGACTTACTAATAGTTGTGCCAGTGCATAAGCAGAGCTGCAACAAGCAGCTACTGACAGCTGTTGGGACCAGGTTACTTCCTTAAGTGTAACTGCTGATTGACAAACTTGACACTGAAGAGTTCTGAGCCTGAATTTCTTTGACTTGGATCCATCTGAAGGGTTTTTGGTTTGTTTTTCCTAGGGAAGCCCTTTTCAAAAAAGCAAAGAACAAGGCAAAAAAGAAGCCACGGAAACGATCTGACAGCTCTGGAGGATATAATCTGTCAGACATTATTCAGAGCCCAGCCTCTGCAGGTCAGTGGGAAAGAGGCTTTGTTCAGGGGTAAAAAGAGAACATCAGGTCTGGTCACAGAATGGGTTAGGTTGGAAGGGAGCTCAAAGCTCAGCCAGTTCCAACCCCCTGTGCTGTAGGCAGGGACGCCTCCCACTAGAACAGGTCTCTAAAGGCCTCATCCAACCTGGTCCTGAACACCTCCAGGGAGATCGTGGAGCACAAAATCACAGGATGTGATCTTTGATCCCATTCTGTGCTTCTGTGCTCCACAACCTCCCTGGGCAACCTGTGCCAGTATCTCACCACTGCAAAGAAGCCTTTCCTAACATCAAGTTTGAATTTCCTCTCTGCCAGTTCAAACCCATTACCGCTGCTGTGAAATGGAATTTCCTGCAGTGAGTGAATCTTGCACAGACTCTCTCTTCTCTAGTTGGATTTGAATAATGAATTCATCACACCCAGAAGGCTGTTTGTCCTGTTAAACTCCTGCCCAGGCTCTGATCCTGTAGAAGCATCTATTCTGTCAAGGCACTTTCCCATCTGCTTTTAATAAGTGGAGTATTTCTGCTAAGGTCTTCTGGTTTGTGGGATGGGATTGGGTTGGGTTTTTAATTCTGGAATACAAGAAGGAAATTAGTGGCTGTTTCTTGAAAGGGTGATTGAAGCCTTCATTTTCCACTGGGGAGTGTCAGTGTGACTTCCTAACCTGTGTATTGTGAGGCAGAGAAAGAAAACTGGAAGTAACTCTGACCAAATATTTAAGATAGACTTGAATTTGCTTATACTGCTTACAGTCTGTTAGACTGGACTGGGTAAACTTTTGGGTGTTTGGCATTTCTCACATGAAGTCAATTAGCTGTCAGCTTATTTAAGTGTTCTTTAGTCAGGCTATCCTCATTTCACGGTCCTGTCTTCTTTTCTTATTCCTTAGGCTCAGTAAAGCTGGATAAAACTAACTCTGTGGAATCACTTCCAGAACTCTTAACGTCTGACTCTGAAGGCAGTTATGCAGGTGTGGGCAGCCCCAGAGACTTGCAGTCCCCTGACTTCACAAAAGGATTTCACCCAGAGAGGACTGAGGTTGGATTTCTTTCTTCCTGGCAATTCATTTGTTATTTGTCTAATCCACCAAAAGCAGAGTTTGTATTCTGGAGTGTTCCTGAGAAGCTGCTGTCCTGAGAATGGAGTAAGCAACTTCAGTTATTGTTGTCTGGTAAAGCAAATAGAAAATGAAACTTCCTTATTAAAATACAGAACCACAGAGTGGCTTAGGTTGGAAGGGACCTCAAGGATCATCTAGTTCCAACCCCCTGCCATAGGCAGGGACACCTCCCTCTAGAACAGGTTGCTCAAGGTCCTGAACACCTCCAGGGAGGTTGTGGAGCACAGAATGACCAAATGGGATCAAAGATCACCTTCTGTGCTTCACAACCTCCCTGGGCAACCTGTGCCAGTGTCTCACCACCCTCACTGCAAAGAACCCTTTCCTAACATCCACTTTCAATCTCCCCTCTGCCAGTTTAAACCCATCACCCCTGGTCCTGTCATGACAAGACCTTGTCAATAGTCCCTTCCCCAGCCCTCCTGGAGCCCCTTTCAGATACCGAAAGGCCACTCCAGGGTCTCCTCAAATGCTTCTCTTCTCCAGGTTGCAGAGCCCCAACTCTTGTAGCCTGTAAATCCTTTTGCTTGCAGATGTCATTCCAGTTGCTTTTAGTATCACTCATTTTTCCCCAATGAAAACATGGGAGATTATTCAACGTTTTCCTGTCTCTTCTGGTTTGTTGTTCAGGTGAAGGACAAAGCATGCGGTCAAGGTATTAAACTCTCTCAACCTAACAAGGAGACAAAGTCGTACAAGGGCTCGTCAGCACTGACACAGTCTGTTCCACAGTCCATTCCCAGTGCCAAAAACAACTCTGCAGGCTCTCCCAGCTGGGTAGCAACCAGTTTCAGGTGCAGTAGTAGTTGTGGTGTCTACCTAACTTGGACTCGCTGCTCTGCGCTGGGTAGTGAGTGCTGCTAACGCTGTTAGGACTGAAAAGCTGTCAGCTCTTCAGAGTCAGCTCACAGTGCCTGACACCTGAATTAAGGATTACTCCACCTTACTCGTTGGGAAAAGCAGTTGCTTAAGCAGATGGTTGTTAGTTTTCAGTTCTCTTTTTCAAGTGCTGCCAGGATACTTAAAGCCTTTTTCCAGAGGGCCTGTTTGGTTAATGCTATCACTGGAAGCAGCCAGGGCTTGAAGCCATGAGAAGCACCACTGCACTGTGACATTTTGACCTCCCTGTCCTGCTGCCCACACTGCTCCTAAGCCAGACCACGATGCCATTGGCTCTGCTGCCCACCTGGGCACACTGCTGCCTCATCTTCAGCTCCTCTCTACCAGCTCCCTCTCTGCCTGGCTGCTCTCAGCCACTCTGGCCCCAGCCTGTAGTGCTGCTTGGGGTTGTTGTGGCCAAAGTGTAGAGCCCTGCACTTGGTCTTGTTCAGTCTCATCCCATTGGCCTCTGCCCACCCATCCAGCCTGGCCAGGTCCCTCTGCAGGGCTCTCCTCCCCTCCAGCAGCTCAACAGCTGCTCCTGGCTTGGTGTCATCTGCACATTTACTGATGCTGGACTTAATCCTCTGATCATCAGTAAAGATATTGAACAGACTTTGGCCCAGCACTGATACCTGGGGCACACTGCTAGTGCCAGCTGCCAACTGGATGTGGCACCATTCAGCACCATTCTCTGGGCCTGGCCCTCCAGCCAGTTCTTGACCCATTTCAGAGTGGATATGAAATAGCTTTAATCCTATTCTTCAGAGAAAGATCTAATTCAGCCTTCATGAAAGAGCTGTGAGCAGTGCTTCTCTTAGAGGCAGCATGGGCACTTGACTACCAAATCAGTGTCCTGGGTTTAGGTTATCCAAGTTTTGGGATTTTTGTAAGTAATCATAGTTCACATCTTTCTGTTTCATAGTACAATGAGTCTGGAAAGTATTTTTAGTGCACTCTTAAAGATGTATATATTTATAAAAGCTTTGCCTGGAACATTCCATTTGAGGTTTGCCATAATTGAGGAAACAGACAGAAATTATACATCCTCTTACCAGGCTTATGTATGGTTTAGAGGATTTCAGTCAAGACTGGAGCTGTGGAATGGCAGAAGAAATGAGTGCCTTGCAAGGTAACTTTGTGTTTTTCATTCAGCCCTGCCAGCCCTCCTGCTATGGATCTGAGGACCATCATGGAAATGGAAGCAAGCATGCAGAAGTGTGGAACCACGCCAAAGGCAAATTCAGGGTTGGTAAAAAACCAACATCTATAAAAGAAAAGTGTGATAGACCAGGCCATGCTGAATTGGCTCAGTGTTCAGGCACTCTGGAGCTTAAAGGAAGCAGGAAAGAAGCTACCCTCTTTGTTGTTGAACAGCTTTGTTTGCTTCAGCATGGTGCTCTCTGTGAGCATATAAGATTCATCTCTTTATTTTGCTGTTGCCTTGGTTGCTCAGCTACTGTTCAAATGGGAGAGAGCAAGCAAGGAAACTGCTGCCTGAAAGCAATGGCCTGCTCTGCTCAGCTTGCCTGTTGCCAACCAAAGACACTTGATTCTTCTCCCTGGCACTTTGGAAGTTACTTGTTGACCTGTACTCTGACTGATCTGAAGGGGACCTACAGGAGGGCTGGGGGGGGACTACTGACAAGGTCTTGTCATGACAGGACAAGGGGTGTTGAGTTTAAACTGGCAGAAGGGAGATTGAAACTGGCTGTTAGGAAAGGGTTCTTTGCAGTGAGAGTGGTGAGACACTGGCACAGGCTGCCCAGGGAGGTTGTGGAGCACAGACAATAAAAATGGCTGCGTGCTGCTGTGTAGATGTCCTACACAGGAATACTTTTGGCTTAAGGGAGCTAAGCTTGCAGTCTCTCAAGTCACAAAATGAGGCAGTAGTGTTTGTTCTCCTGTTGGTAGTCCATCTGCCTTGACTGGACTGCTGCTCTGCATGTTCCATGTGGAGACATCTCTGTGAAGAAGAGATGCTTTCTTTCTGCCACTTTCCATATTGATTGAGCCTCTTTTACTCCCTAGATGTCTAACCCTTCCCTCCACCTATCATAGAGTCACAGAATCAAGCAGGTTGGAAGAGAGCTCCAAGCTCATCCAGCCCAACCTAGCACCCAGCCCTGGCCAATCAACCAGACCATGGCACTAAGTGCCCCAGCCAGGCTTGGCTTCAACACCTCCAGTCACGGCCACTCCACCACCTCCCTGGGCAACCCATTCCAATGCCAATCACTCTTGCTGTGAAGAACTTCTTCCTAAGATCCAGCCTGAACCTGCCCTGGCACAGCTTCAGGCTGTGTCCCCTTCTTCTGTCCCTGGGTGCCTGGCAGCAGAGCCCAACCCCACCTGGCTACAGTCTCCCTTCAGGGAGCTGCAGGCAGCAATGAACTCTGCCCTGAGCCTCCTCTGCTGCAGGCTGCACACCCCCAGCTCCCTCAGCCTCTCCTCATAGTCTGCTATGATACACTTGTGGCACTGTAAGCAAAGTAGTTTGGACTGGGAAGGAAGTGGCTCTTAGTTTGCAGGGTGAAAGGTGAGCCATCTCAAAGGGCACTAACCTTCTGTCTTCTCTCTCTGCAATAACCATTCACAGCAGAATGGCAGCTCATGGAAGCAAGCTCTCTCAGAAGCAGAGGAAAATGATTGCCCTGGCAGCCAGAGACAGTGGATCAGTAGGCAGCAGCACGGAGCCTCCTGTGGTCACCCCCACGCCACCTCTCAAAGTTGCCAAACTGGGCAGTGCTTGGTACGTCAGAACCGCGATTGCCTCCTCTGCTTTGCAGGCCGTGCATGGGAGCTCTCTTGGAAGCAGCTTCTTGACTGAAAGTGGCCTAGGTTCTGTGCACTGAAACAGCTGAGCATTGAGCTGTCCTTAGTTACAATTGGTGTGCATCTGGGAGTTGAAAGGAGGCAGGGAAATGCAGGGGTTGCAGTTTAACAGTGCTTTGAGATGGTGCTGTAGTGAGTCAGCAGCCTGCAGCCCATCTGGTTCTTGCCTCTGCCTGATGAGGTACTTGCAGATGGTGTCCAAGTGAAGCACAGAAGAGGAAGACTGAGCACAAGCTCTGAAACTTAGCAGGAGGTTGTTGAACACCATGATGAATGCTGTTCTTCCTGTCAGAAACATAAAGACAAATGTTAGGCCTTGCTGGGAGAAAGGGCTGGAAGACAGAATTGACTGCAGTGACAGCTACCAAGGTTAGCTGGGTGGCTGGGAGGAGTGACAGATGCTGCCAAGGATTCTTGTGGTAGGATGCATCATGGCTTGCAAATTACTCTTAATGCTGAATACACACAGATGTTCCAGCTGATAGCACTGCATTGAGGAGAAAGTGATTCATCATCTCTCAAACTCACTGACACACTGAGTGTAAGGAGCTGCTGCTGCCTTTCGCCTTGGTCTGGAGCGAAAGGAAAAGCTGCAAGCTCTGGGCATGTGAAGTGTTTAATGACTACAGAATACATACCCAAGTGCATGCTCTTCCTCTGAGGTAGATGTAGGACAGTTCTCCCCAGCCAGCAGTGTGCCCAGTTGGCCAAGAAGGCCAGTGGCATCCTGGCTGGGATCAGAAATGCTGTGGCCACCAGCAGCTTGGAGGGGATTGTGCCCTTGGACTCGGCTCTGCTGAGGTCACACCTTGAGTGTTGTGTGCAGTTTTGGGCACCTCAATACAAGAGAGCTGTGGAGGTGCTGGAGCCAGTGCAGAGGAGGGCAAGGAAGCTGTGAAGGGCCTGGAGAGTGAATCTGCTGAGCAGAGAGTGAGGGAGCTGGGGCTGGGCAGTGTGGAACAGAGGAAGCTGAGGGCAGAGCTCATTGCTGGCTGCAGCTGCCTGAAGGGACACTGTGCAGAGGCTGCTGCTGGGCTCTGCTCACAGGGAACTGGAAGCAGAACAAGGGGGAATGGCCTCAAGCTGAGCCTGGGGAGGGTTAGATTGGACATTAGGGTAAGGTTTTTGATGGGGAGAGTGGTGAGGGAGTGGAATGAGCTGCCCAGGGAGGTGGTGGAGTCCCCCAGCCTGGCTGTGTTTCAGGGTGGTTTGGATGTGGTGCTTGGGGCTATGGTTGAAGGTGAATCTTATAGGGTAGGGCTCTAGGTTGGACTTGGTGCTCCTGAGGAGCTTTGCCAACCTGGCTCAGGAGCAGTGTGGCCAGCAGGACAAGGGAGGTTCTTCTGCCTCTGTGCTCAGCACTGCTCAGGCCACACTTTGAGTGCTGTGTCCAGTTCTGGGCCCCTCAGTTCAAGAGAGATGTTGAGGTGCTGGAAGGTGCCCAGAGCAGGGCAGCAAGACTGGGGAGGGGCCTGGAGCACAGCCCTGTGAGGAGAGGCTGAGGGAGCTGGGGGTGCTGGTTGGCAGCTGAACATGAGCCAGCAGTGTGCCCAGGTGACCAAGAGGTCCAATAGCATCTTTCAAGGTCCCTTCCAGCCCCTGCCATTGTATGATTCTGCTTGGCACTGGGGTAGGACTGCTGTGCTTATCAGGGGAAGGCAGCACACCTACGGAACACTCATTTCAAAGCCTTGGTTGGTAAGGGAATGACTAATGGGAACTGCCTTGAACTTTGTGAATCAGCAGGCTGCTGAATCCAAGTGTTGGGGGCAGCTGTGGTGCTCAGTTGCCCTACTGAGCTTGTTGCCAGACTGCTTTCTTTTCGCCAGAGAGTGAGCAGGCTGTAGCTCAGTAGCAGTGGACATGGTACCTGGGTGAGTGAGGAGACAAGAAATCCAAACCGGCCAAACAGAAAAGCCCAATCCAATGAACCCAACAGCAACTGAAAAAGAGTCAGTTTAAGGAATTTCTCCCTGGGCTGAGTGGTTTATGGAGTCTCCAGTAGGTGTGAGGAGCTCATTCAATGTCTTGGGGAAAGAAGATCAGCTACACTTGGCTCCTGCTGTGGTCCACATCAGCCGTGGAATGCAAGTACCTGAATGCTGTGTGAGTGATCAGGATGCTTCCCAAGGAGATACCCTGTTAGAAGAGGTGCAGCCTGGCAAAGGCAAAGTAGCTGTGAAAATGATACTGCTCTGTAAGAGGATGTGATTTGGGGTGGAATGGATGGGGTTTGGTTTGTTCCTTTTTCCCCTTGAATGAAGTTCCTACAGTCCTGGCTGCTCCTGTTCTTAGAGATAGTTGTTTTCTCATGCTTAGCCTACCTGGCCCAAAGTCAGACTGCTGGGGCAGGTCTAGCAGGCATCGTGGTGAGATGCAACAGCTGAGGAGTGCTGTGGTTTTAGTAACTGGAAAGACCTCTTCCCTGTGTGGTTCCTGCAATGACGTGGAGTCTTGTAAAGCACAGGGATGGAGTGAACTTTGTTTGCTTTCTTCAATTTCAAAGGTCATCTCCACTGCACTCGGCTTTGCCAAAATCGTTCCGAGATCTTGTAGCGGAAGAAGGAAAGTCTCTGAGGAACTCACCTGGTGCTGGTGTCAGAAGGGCTGGGGCCAAAGGCAGTGAGGAGCCTGCAGTCCAAACCACCATGAGGTAAGAGCAGTGGTCTCCTGCTTGGCAGCCCTTGTGGGAGAGCCACAGTCACTTCCTGCTGAAATGGGAAAGGAGGAAAATGGCATTTAAGGGAAAGACTTGCTTAGAGTGAGTCCCATCAAAGCATTTAGGGAGTGGAATGCTCCTAGGAAGAGGTGATTGAGTTGTGGCAATTAATGAGGCAGGGATTATAAAATCTGTAGTAGATCTTTGATCCCATTCTGTGCTTCTGTGCTCCACAACCTCCCTGGAGGTGCTCAGGACCAGGTTGGATGAGGCCTTGAGCGACCTGTTCTAGTGGGAGGTGTTCCTGCCTATGGCAGGGGGTTGGAGCTGGCTGAGCTTTGAGCTCCCTTCCAAACTCAACCATTCTGTGATTCTGAAACTGAGGCACTGAGCTTAAATGGGGCTCCTGAGTAAAGAGGGGAAGCCCCAAGCAGCCTTGGCACAGCTCTGGTCATAGTGACCTGGATGGAGTTTACACAGCTGCACTGAGGGGGGAGAGTTTGCATAAACATTCTTCCATATAATGTCACCTTCCAACTTATGCAACCTTGACACCTTCTGTAGATGAGCCAGGCCTGCTCTGCTCTGCTGAGACCTCACCTGACTACTGTGTCCAGCTCTGGGGCCCCAAACACAGCAGGGACATGGACATGCTGCAGAGGGTCCAGAGGAGGGACACCAAGATGACCAGAGGGCTGCAGCACCTCTCCTCTGTAGACAGGCTGAAAGAACTGGGGCTGTTCAGCCTGGAGAAGGCTCTGGCAAGACCTTAGAGATATTTGAGTATCTGAAGGAGCCCTACAGGAAGGCTGTTCATAGGACAAGAGGCAATGGTTTGAAACTGGAGCAGGAGAGATTTAGGTTGGACATAAAGGGGCAAATTGTTCACACTGAGAGTGTAAAGTAAAATACTGGAGCAGGCTGCCCAGGGATGTGGCTGAGACCCTGGCCCTGGAGACATTGAGATCAGCCTTGACATGTCCCTGGGCAGCCTGTTGTAGCTGGAGGTGTCCCTGCTGACTGAAGAGGGTTGGACAAGATGCCCTTGGAGAGTCCCTTCCAGCCCAGTGCTACCCATGGATCTGTGAGCATCCTGAGTGTGATGTGAACTGGGTCCAGTGCAGCAGCAGTCTGCCCCAAAGCTGGGCTGTGTGGATGTGGCTGTGTTGTTTCCAGGGACAGCTCAGCCTTGCACAACTGCCATGTGGAGCTCACAGTTCAAGCTCAGACACAGGCCTGCCCTGAGTGACTTTGCTGTGGCAGCCTGGGTTGTCTTCACTCGGGCCCTCTAGGGAGCAGTGCAGAGGCTTGGTAGAAACAAGTCTTGTGGCTCTGCGTGGGAATGGCCCCGTTCTGGCAGGGCTGCTAATGAGCTAGGAAGCAGTGCATGAGTCAGTGGCACAGCAAAGGCCAAGAGGCTGTGCAGGAGCCCAGGCTTTGTGCTCCGTTTGGGAGAGCTCTCATTAAAGCAGAGAGGCACCGGACCTGAGCTGGCTTCAGCTGAACAACTGCTGGAGCTGCCCCGGGGAGCTGCGTGCTGGGACACCCTGGTGGCTGTGCCGGAGTCACAGCAAGTTCAGCCAGCGTCAGCTCGTCAGGCTGCTTCAGTACTGGTGGCACTTGGCTGTTTCCATGCAGAGCCACTCATGGCTTTCATTTCCAAGACTTCCACGTTCCAGTTTCTGTTGTTTTGGAGGCTTTTTCCCCTCCCATTTTCCCATTCATGCTAGTTTCAGCTTTCCCATCTGCCCCACTTCTCCTACTGCTGTTTGTGCCAGCTGAGGACTTAACTGCAGGCATTTCACTGTGCTAAATTGCTGTCATGTCTGAAGTGAGCAAGAGGCCCAGAAGTGCTCATCTGCAGCCTCAGAATACCTGAGCTGCTTCCTACTTTTCAGAGGGAGAGGAGACAAGCATTTAACCTCCTCTCACTGTGTCCACTTCTGGGCTCCTCCAGTCAAGAGAGATGCTGAGGCACTGGAAGGTGCCCAGAGCAGGGCAGCAAGGCTGGGGAGGGGCCTGGAGCACAGCCCTGTGAGGAGAGGCTGAGGGAGCTGGGGGTGTGCAGCCTGCGGAAGAGGAGGCTCAGGGCAGAGCTCATTGCTGCCTGCAGCTGCCTGCAGGGAGGCTGTAGCCAGGTGGGGTTGGGCTCTGCTGCCAGGCAGCCAGGGACAGAAGAAGGGGACACAGCCTCAAGTTGTGCCAGGGGAAGGCTAGACTGGATGTTAGGAGGAAGTGCTTTTGTCAGTGCTATGGAGCACATACTAAGACATTTGTAGCTGCTGTAAACCCGTGGGGGAATGCTCTGTTAGTGACTTTCACTCCTCTTTCCTGTCTTTTCCAGGTGCACCACTAGAAATAGCCCAGGTCTGGAAGACCATGTTCTGGATTCTCCACATCCAGAGAGCCACAAGTGAGTTTGACAGTGCCTTAAATTCTGGAGCTTGATTTCTGAGTGCTGTGCTGATCTTGATGTTGCCTCTTGTTGTCATCTGTTGGTTTTTTGCAGTCCCTGGCTGGCAGCATCACCAGCTGGCTCGCCTGTCACAGCACCTGTCATGTTTTCAGCTATTGTAGAGGAAGAGCTCCAGCAAGAAGCTGCTCTTATTAGGAGCAGAGAAAAACCTTTGGCTTTGATCCAGGTAAAGTGTTAAGTTACTGCAGCTGTGAAGTGACAGGAAGAGTTCCCAGTAGCTTCATCATAGAATCAGCAGGTTAGAAGAGAGCTCCAAGCTCATCCAGCCCAACCTAGCACCCAGCCCTAACCAGTCAACCAGACCATGGCACTTACTGACCCACCCAGGCTTGGCTTCAACACCTCCAGGGCCAGTGACTCCACCACCTCCCTGGGCAGCCCATTCCAATGCCAATCACTCTCTCTGCCAACAACTTCCTCCTAACATCCAGCCTAGATCAGTTGTGTGATTAGTTATGTATCAGTACACTTAGTGTCATGTACATGATGATGTTTATATCACTTAATGATAACCTCATGTTGATCTTCAGTGAGGTAGGCTTAGATGAAATTCAAGTAGACTGCTAAATCCATGATGAGTGCATTCACAGCACCAGAGAATGGTTGAGATTGCTGCAGCTCAGGCTCTGGTTGCTCTCTGGGCTGCCAGAGCACACTGACAGCTCCTACTGAGCTTCTCCTCCACCAGCACCCCCAAGTCCCTCTGCTCAGGGCTGCTCTCCAGCCAGTCCCTGCCCAGCCTGTATTGGTGCCTGATATTGCCTCTGCCCAGCTGCAGGACCTTGCACTTGGCCTTGTTGGACTTCATGAGGCTGGCTTGGGCCCAGCTCTGCAGCCTGCCCAAGTCCCTCTGGATGGATCCTTCCCTGCAGCTGTCAGCAGCACCACACAGCTTGGTGTCATTGGCAGACTCACTGAGGGTGCCTGAGTGCTTCTGTCCATGGCACCCACAAAGATGTTAAACAAGACTGATCCCTGAGGGACCCCACTTGTCTCTGGCCTCCACTGGGCCATGGACAGCCACTCTCTGGGTGCAGTCATCAAGCCAGTTCCTTACCCATCCATCAAAGCAGTGTGTCACCACCTGAGGGCTCGGGATGTGGGAGGCTTTGCTCAGGTCCGGGTGAATGACCTCAGCTGCTCCCCCCATGCGTGCCTGTGGCTCTGACCCTGCCGTGCCTGCTCCCCCTGCCTTGCAGATCGAGGAGTGTGCTATTCAAGACCTGCTGCTCCACTACGAAGCCTTCGACAACCCTGATGAATTTGTGACTGTTGAAAGGGCTCCACAGGGACCTATGGCAGCACCTACGTGGAACAAGCACTGAGCTGCACTCTGCACAGGCCCTCTTGTGTCTGCACTACTGAAGTTCTCACTCTTGCAACCAAGTGAAACACAACTGGAGGAAGAGGAAGGATGTAGTTTGTAACATCAGCATTAAAGCCCTGCACATAATCACTAGGTACTTGTTAGAGAATGGAGCTCATGCCTCCCCTCTGCCCTCGTCCCACAGTATCTGTTGTCTGTGTGTGCTTGGGGAGACTGCTTCCCCAAGAGATACCATTAGTAATGTTCCATGCAGCTGTAGATTGGGAATGCATTTGCTAACCTGGAATGGTGAGGGGCTTCTGTTAATTCACAGGTGGCTGAAAGGCCAGCGCTTGTTCTGTGTTTGGAGGAGGAGCTGAAGGTGCAGAAATGGACACCTGTAACATATTGGGGTGCAGCTGTTCTTCAGAGCTTCCTGGCAAACTGGGGATACTGGCAAAAGCTGTGCTTGGACTTAATGTAGAACTGCAGTTGGAGAGTGCAGCTCTCCTGAAGAGTGGCAGGCCCTGCTCCTGGATGGGCCTCTGTGCTGTGCTGAGGGCCCTGCCCTTGCCTGCTCTCACCCCAGTGCTGCATCTTGTGACCTTTGGGCAATCAGCTCTTGGGGGGGGAAGTAAAGCACATGGCTGAGTGGAAGATGGAAACACTTCATCAGCTCATACTTTGTCTTGTCCTGGTAAAGGTGGTGCAGCTTAGAACCACTGGGTGTGAGCTACAGCTCACTGGGAGTGCTGAGCAAATAAGACACATCTCTATTCACAGGGGAGGCTTACGGGGGGGGCTGCCTGGCTGTGCAGGTGGCAGGCACTGCCTCTGAAGGGTGATCAGAGGTGGCTTTCAGTATTGTGTGTTCTGAAGTTCTCTGTGCCTGGTTTCAGCAGATTTGTGTATATATATAAAGGCTAAAAAAGTAACCTCCTCTGCACTCCTGTCCAGTTTGTCTGCCTCCACAGCTGTGTTTGAACTTGGTGTCAGTAGTGTCAGGACTCAAACTCTGGAAGCCTAGAACTGAAAGAGCTACAGAAGGTGAATGTAGAGAAGGATCACTGTGTGATGAAGGAATCCTGATAAGACAAAAACAACCCTACCCAGAGCTGACTCAATGGTTTCAGGCCAAGCTACACCAAAAACTCCCCCACCAAAGTTGTAAAGAACTGCAATAAAGCATCAAATCTTGGTTCGCACCACCACAGTTTCCTTTCATGTGCTGCCTCTACGTAATAAACGCTGCAGGGAGCTGTGTAGTGACCCACAGGTACTGCCCTTGTGCCTGGAACAAAAGCCACAGGCCTCTGGGCACTGCACAGGTTGCTCAAGGCCTCATCCAACCTGGTCCTGAACACCTCCAGGGAGGTTGTGGAGCACAGATCTTTGATCCCATTCTGTGCTTCTGTGCTCCACAACCTCCCTGGGCAACCTGTGCCAGGGTCTCACCACCCTCACTGCAAACAACTTCTCCCTAACATCCACTTTCAATCTCCCCTCTGCCACTTCAAACCCATTCCTCCTCATCCTGCCATGACCAGACCTTCTCAGTAGTCTCTCCCCAGTCCTCTTGGAGCCCCCTTCAGATCCTGCAAGGCCACTCCAAGGTCTCCCCAAAGCCTTCTCTTCTGCAGGCTGCAGAGCCCCAACTCTCTCAGCCTGTGCTCAGAGCAGAGCTGCTGCAGCCCTCTCAGCATCTTGGTGGCCTCCTCTGCACTGGCTCAAACACTTCCATGTCCTGCTTGTGCTGGAGGCTGCAGACTTGCACTCAGGAGTGCAGGTGGGGTGTGAGGAGAGCAGATCCAAGGGGCAGAATCCCCTCCTTCGCCCTGCTGACCACACTGCTCTTGCTGCAGCCCAGCACAGGGTTGCTGTCCCTTTGCCAGCAGCTCTCCAGCCACACTGCCCCAAGCCTGTGGGCACTGCCAGGGTTGTTGTGTCCCAGGTGCAGGAGCTGGCACTTGGCCTTGTTGAAACTCATCCCACTGATGTTGGCTCATTGATCTAAGCCTATCCAAGTGCCTCTGCAGAGCCTCTCTACCCTCATTCAAATCAGCACTGCCACCCAACTTGGTGCCACCTGCACGCTCACTGCTGACACTCTCTGTGCCTGAATCAAGGGCATCAATAAAGATGTTAAGCAGAAGTGGACCCAGCACAGATCCCTGAAGAGCACCACCAGTGCCTGGTGCCAGCTGGGTTGAACTCCACTGACCTCCACTCTCTGGGCCCTGCTGCCAGCAGTGCTTTCCCCAGCAGCCAGTGCTCAGCCAAGCCAGCAGCACCCAATTTGTGTACAGGAGTTGTGTGGGGAGTAGTATCAAAGGCTCCAGAGTCTAGGAATGCAACGTGGAGATCTTTCCCTCATCCAGCAGCTGGGTGATGTTGGCATGGAAGGAGATCCCAGGCTCACAGGATGTCAGAGGTTGGAAGAGACCCAAGGAGCTCATCCAGTCCAACCCCTGCCAGAGCAGGAGCACACAACCTAGCTCAGGGCACACAGCAACACATCCAGACAGGCCTGAAAAGGCCCCACAGAAGGAGACTCCACAGCCTCTCTGGGCAGCCTGTGCCAGGGCTCTGGGACCCTTCCAGGCAAGAAGTTCCCCTTGTGCTGAGCTGGAGCCTCCTGTGCTGCAGCTTCCATCCATTGCTGCTTGTCCTGTGCCAGGGAGCAGTGAGCAGAGCCTGTCCCCCCCTCCTGACCCCCAGCCCTCAGATAGTCATAAACATTAAATCCCCTCTCAGCCTTCTCCTCTCCAGGCTAAGCAGCCCCAGGGCTCTCAGTCTCTCTCCATAAGGAAGATGCTGAAGTCCCCCAGTCACCCTCATGGCTCTCTGCAGCAGGTCCCTGTCTCTTCTGAACTGGGGAGCCCAAAACTGATCAGGTGCAGGTGTGGCCTCAGCAGGGCACAGTGGAGAGGGCAAAGAACCTCCCTAGCTCTGTTGGCCCCACTTCTCCTGATGCACTCCAGGATGCCACTGGCTCTCTTGGTCACCAGGGCACATAAAGACCTCACACTTTGCATAGATATATTTGTAGTTGATATTTGTTTGTCACTTCTATTTCTTAGTTTTCCTCTTCGCTTCCTCATTTTTTCACTACAGGCAGCTGTGATTTGCTCTTCTCCAGCCAGCACAGTGAGCCAGTGAAGATGTTTGCTTACTGCTCCAAGCAGAAGTGACAAAGGGCTGGTCAGGGCCAGGCTGTGTCAGTGCGAGCACTGCAGTCCAGCTTGCACTGTTACGACCTTTCTACCTCCCTTCTCCTCCTCTCACCTCCCTCCTTCCAGCACCACTTCCCCTTTCCCACCATACCTGCCCCTTTCCCCTCCCAACCCCAGAGCACCTACCTGCTGTTGGAGTCTCCTCCCAGCTCAGCTGTCACCACTTTGCCCTCCCTGCCCACTCCCCTTTTCAATCTGGGTGCTGATGGAGTCTCCTCCCCTCCCCAGGTGCAACCACTTTGCCCTCCCTGCCCTCTGCCCTATTTAATGGGCCCCAGCAGAGGCAGCAGCCCCAAGTTTGCCCATCTGGGCAGAGGGATCCTCCTCCCGTCGGGACTGGTGAGTGCCCCTGGTGCACACTGGGTGCCTGGTGGAGGATCTCAAAGGCCGGGGGGCCTGCTGGCCCCCCGGTTCCACACAGCTAGGCTCAGTGCTTGCTTGCTCTAACATCACCCATGGGTGCTGGCTGAGCCTCCTTGCTGGGGCTGAGCTCCTCTGTGTGTAGCTGCTGTGTTCTGCTCACCTGTGAAATTTCCAGGAACGAGTCTGAAACCTTCTGAGAAGCCTCAACTGAGCCTGGAGGAAAGGGAGACTCAGGCTTGGCAGCGCTGGAAGGGACCTTTGCTCTGGCTGGACTTCGCTTCTAGGGTTACCTTCCCAAGTCTCTCAGGCACCTGCTGATGCTGGAGCTGCTGTGCAAGCCAGCGGCTCTGTGCCTGGCGCTAGAGCGCTCCTCCGGCTCCGCCTGGCCCATCCCACGCTGTCTGCTGATTGCTTCTTGTTCACCGCTTTGTTTTTCAGGATGTGGTGCCTGGCTCCCAGCTCCCACAGCAGCCGAGGCACACTCTGCTGAGGCAGGCTCCTGCAGCAGCTTCCTCCGCTTGTTGTCTCAGGTGGTGACTGTGGAGCAATGAAAGGAGGCAGCAGACCAAGTCCCACTGCTTGCTGCACTGCTGAGGATGGACACCTGCAGGAGCTTTGGGCAGGGGTAAACAAAAATGGCACTTGGGAGCTTAGAATCATAGAATCAGCCAGGGCTGGATGGACCACAAGGATCCCCTGTGCTCATCACTGCTCAGGACACCCCTGGAGTGCTGTGTCCAGTTCTGGGCTCCTCCATTCAAGAGAGATATTGAGGAACTGGAAGGTGTTGAGAGAAGGGCAGCAAGGTTGGGGAGGGGCCTGGAGCACAGCCCTGTGAGGAGAGGCTGAGGGAGCTGGGGGTGTGCAGCCTGCAGCAGAGGAGGCTCAGGGCAGAGCTCATTGCTGCCTGCAGCTGCCTGCAGGGAGGCTGTAGCCAGGTGGGGTTGGGCTCTGCTGCCAGGCAGCCAGCAACAGAACAAGGGGACACAGTCTCAAGCTGTGCCAGGGCAGGTCTAGTCTGGATGTTAGGAGGAAGTTGTTGTCAGAGAGAGTGATTGGCACTGGAATGGGCTGCCCAGGGAGGTGGTGGAGTGGCTGTGGCTGGAGGTGTTGAAGCCAAGCCTGGCTGGGGCACTTAGTGCCATGCTCTGGGTGTTTGGGCAGGGCTGGGTGCTAGGGTGGGCTGGGTGAGCCTGGAGCTCTCTTCCAACCTGGCTGATTCTGTAAGTCTTGCTGTAGCTGCTGCTCCCCCACACCAAGTGCACACTCTGCCATCTCTGGCCCTGAGCAGTCTGAGCTAATGAAGGACACTGATGGTGCTCACTGCAGCAGGGTGACGCAGAGGATCTTTGAAGATCCCTTTCCAGCTGATTCATTCCAGGATTCCATGTATGTAAAGGATTGACCCTCCTGAGGCTGGCCTAAACCTGACCCCAGGTCTTCCTGATTCCTCCCTGGGGGTGGTCTGAACCTGAACCCAGGTGCAGTGGTTAACCCACTCCCACTTCTCATCTAGGGCCCCTATAAAACCAGAGGACCTTCCTCCTTCTCTCTCTCTCTGCCCTGCCTGCCAGGCAGCACTACCTTTATCCCAAAGAGAAGAGTATTACTGGGCTTGAAAGGCTGGAAGAAATAAAGCTGTTTAGCCTGGAGAGAAGAGTCCTGCTGGATGTTCTGGAGCAACAGGGGGGGCCTCTCACTGCTTGGTGATGCTCATAGTGAGCAAGGGAGAAATAAGCTGGAGCATGACAGGCTCAGCTCACACACTGGGGAAGTCTTTCCAATGGCAACAGTGAAGCTTTGCTGCAACTTACCTAACCTGTCTGAACCACTGAAGTCTTCAAGAACAGGCTGGGTGAAGGCAAAAGTAACTAATCTCAACTCAAGAGAAGGTGCCCCAGGCTCACAGGATGTTAGGGAGGGGAAGGGACCCAAAGGCATCACTGAGTCCAACTGTTGCCTAACCCTTCTAACTAAACTAAGTGCCTCATCCAGCAACACAGGCTCACAGGATGCCAGGGGTGGGAAGGGACCCAAAGAGCTCATCCAGTCCAACCCTCCTGCCACAGCAAGACCACACAATCTAGCTCAGGGCTGATTAGATGGCCCCCAGGGGTGTGCTGTGCCACAGGGAAAGTCCAGGGGTTTCCCAATGTGTCTCTGGAGAAATTGCTTCCCAACAACAAGCCCAGCCCTGCAGAAAGGCCTGAACACAGAGCCAAGTCTGTCAGCTGAAGGCATAAGCCAGTGGATCCTCAGAGTCCCCAGGCTCAATGCCTGGCACTCCTGCTGCCTTTGGAGCTGCACTTCTATCCTGGAATGGGGGTCAGGAGTGGGGGACAGGCTCTGCTCACTGCTCCCTGGCATAGGACAGAGAGCAATGGATGGAAGCTGCACTCAGCACAGCTGAGTTCCAGCTCAACATGAGCAAGAACTACTTGAGTGTAAGGGTCCCAGAGCCCTGGCACAGGCTGCCCAGAGAGGCTGTGGAGTCTCCTTCTGTGGAGCCTTTCCAGCCCTGTCTGGATGTGTTGCTGTGTGCCCTGAGCTAGATTGTGTGGTCCTGCCCCCACATCCAGGCTGAATCTCCTCATTTCCAGCTTTTTCCATTCCCCCCAGTCCTATCACTCCCTGGCAGCCTAAATAGTCCCTCCCCAGCTTTCTTTTAGTCCCCTTCAGGTCCTGCAAGGCCACAATGAGGTCACCTGGGAGCCTTCTCCTCTCCAGCTTGCACAGCCCCAACTGCCTCAATCTCTCCTCACAGCAGAGCAGCTCCAGCCCTCTGCTCCTCCTCTGCCATAGCAGCCAGAGCCTTAGACTTCCCCTCCCTCACCTCGAAGCGAGCACAGTTCCACATTCCTGTCTCTGGGCAGGGCTCACCAAGGGACAAGAATGGTTCTCCCTCCAGCTGCCCCAAGGCCTGATGTGCCTTGTGAGAGAGTCTGAGTTGCACTGGTTACAAGGGAATACTTGGAGAGGGCAGATGGAGAGTGAATCTGCTGAGCAGAGAGTGAGGGAGCTGGGGCTGGGCAGTGTGGAACAGAGGAGGCTGAGGGCAGAGCTCATTGCTGGCTGCAGCTACCTGAAGGGACACTGTGCAGAGGCTGCTGCTGGGCTCTGCTCACAGGGAACTGGAGCCAGAACAAGGGGGAATGGCCTCAAGCTGAGCCTGGGGAGGTTTAGATTGGACATTAGGAAAAGGTTTTTGATGGGGAGAGTGGTGAGGGAGTGGAATGAGCTGCCCAGGGAGGTGGTGGAGTCCCCCAGCCTGGCTGTGTTTTAGGGTGGTTTGGATGTGCTGCCTGAGGAGGTGGTTGAAGGTGAATCTTGCAGAGCAGGGCTCTGGGCTGGAGTTGGTGCTCCTGAGGGGCTGTGCCAGCCTGGCTGTGGCTGTGACTCTGTGAATGGTTTCCAAGGAAGTGCAGAGCATCCCTGCAGGGAGGAAGCAAAATCATCTGCTGCAGATGTCAGCACCCAGAGGCTGGGCTGGCCTCTGCCTGCTGTTCACTGCCTTTGGTCCTTTTGCAAACACTACCTGTGGAAGTGGAGGTTGTCTGCATGATGCAGTGCAAAGTGGTTCCTGTGAGCCTTAATCCTGCCTGTTTGCAGCCAGACTGCCAGACACAAAATTATCACATTCAGCAACACTGTGCCCTCGGACTGCAAAGCTCTGTAATAATCTCATCTGCCATTGTTTTAATTACAGGGTAGGCTTCACTAAGGGGAACTAAAGTTAGAAGTGGATGAATGGATTTTGATATGAAGGGGAAGATTTTCTTTCTTTTTTCTTTCCCTTTTTCCCAGGGAAATTACATTCTTGGGAGAACTGCAAAACCAGAAGGACTGAAATGGCCTCTCCTGAGCCATAGGGTGGAGAAGGTCAGAGGCAAAAAGACAGCTATTTAGAAGTGAAAAAACCCCACACCAATGAAAAGTGGCAGGGATGATGTACAAGCAGGGAGGGGACTGAGGAGAGAGAGACAAAGAAAGCAAGAAGAATGTCATCTGTGGTTTTGCCCATCAGGAGCTGGTGAATGTTTGTGCAAAGCAAGGCAGAACAGCCTGGCAGTGGAAGGGTGCAGGGAGGTGCAGTGCAGGGAAGAGTGTCTCAGTCTGGCACTAATGGGACTGGGCCATGACAGTGCCTCCTGGCAGCTGGAGTTGGCAGGCAAGTCCTGAGTGCCAGAGCCCTCAACAGCTCCTTCTGAGGGGAGCTTCAAAATCACAGAATCAGGCAGGTTGGAAGAGAGCTCCAGGCTCAGCCAGCCCAACCTAGCACCCAGCCCTGCCCAACCAACCAGACCATGGCACTAAGTGCCCCAGCCAGGCTTGGCTTCAACACCTCCAGCCACAGCCACTCCACCACCTCCCTGGGCAGCCCATTCCAATGCCAATCACTCTCTCTGACAACAACTTCCTCCTGGCATCCAGCCTGAACCTGCCCTAGCACAAATCAGTGCTCCTCACCTGAGCTTACAGGGTGAGGGCTGCAGCTCCTAAGCCACAGGCACATAAAGCACTGCTAGGGCAAGGAGGCCTCAAACTTGAGGGCTTAACACTGTTACAGGGTACACCTCTGAGTGGAAAGGAGGAAAGAACCTTCCTCATGCTCTGCCCATATGTAAGCTGTGGACTGTCCATTTCCTTGATCAGTCTTCGTTTTCTCTTGCCATGCTGATTAGTCCTTCTGGGTAGGTATGGCTGCTCTGTGAAAGGGAGCTGCAAATGAAGGGTGATTTAATAAGAGAAATCAATGTTTAAGGTTCTGGACAGCAGTTAAGTGATGCAGGATGGCCTCAGGGATTACAGATATGTAGAACATATGTCATGGAGATGGTATTCTGTTGTGACTGTTAGGATAGTATGGAATGGAATAGAACAGAATGGAGTGGAGTGGAATAGAATGGAATGGAGTAGAATGGAACAGAATAGGACAAAGTAGAATGAAATGGAATAGAACAGAATGGAGTGGAAGGGAAGGGTCTGGTACCAGTCCCACCCAGTGTTTGTGTGGTGAAGTCCTGCATGTTCACTGAAAGGAATCAGTGCAAACCTCCAGCAGGAGCTGTGCAATTCTGCTGATACCAAACTCAGCTCCCAAAATAGTTTTCTGAGAGCACTTGGAGGCCCTCAGCAAGTCTCTGCAGCAGCACCAAGAGCCAGTGTGAGTCTGGGTGTGTGAAGAATGTAAGCTTGGACACTGTATCCTCAGAGCAGTACAGGTGACAAAGGTTCAAAACATTGCTCATATTTGGCATCTCTCAAGCAGCTTAAGGCAACCATCTGTGCCTGCATCGTGCCACACTGCTCCAGGCATTTGATAGCCCCACTCTGTTTGCACTGAGAGGCCTGAGTCCAGCCACAGAATCACAGAGCTGTCAGGGCTGGAAGGGACCCCAAGGGTCATCCAGTTCCTGCCATGCCCAGGGACTCCTCACACTAGAGCAGGCTGTCCACAGCCACATCCAGCCTGGCCTGAAACACCTCCAGGGATGAAGCTTCCACCACCTCCCTGGGCAGCCCCTGCCAGGCTCTCACCACTCTCATGCTGAGCAACTTCTTCCTAACACCCAGTCTGAATCTGCCCATTTTTAGCTGGGATCCATTCCCCACCAGTCCTATCCCTACCTGAGACCCCCAAAAATCCCTCAGCATCTGCCCATGGCTCCAGCCTGTTTCCTGGCTGCTGCCAAAGGTACCTGGTGCTGAAAGTGCAGCCTGGAGAGCCAGAGGCCCTGTGAGCTGATGGCATGGGCTCCTGCACTCAGCATTTCACACCTGGGCATGCCCAGCACTCTGCAAAAGCAAACAGAGATAAATGTGAGAGAAGCAAACAGCTCAGACCCTGAGAAGTTTGCTCTTCCAATTTCACAAGACTGCTGAGTAAATCTCTGCAGAAATCTGAGCACTCAGCAGGGAGGCAGAGGCCAGAGAGCCAAATGCAACCAACCACGGGCTGGAGAGCATGAAGAAAAAGGCAAAGAGAGGTCATGTAGTCATGGGGCAAGCCCTGCACACCCCCAGCTGTGTGTGCAGCTTGTTTGTGTTTGTCTGTCTGTACTGGCCTGGTAAGACTGAGATATGGAGAAGGGACTACAGGAGAAAGTGTGAGGTCTGTGTCTGGTAATCCCAGGGAGCAGATGGTGGAAGGGAAAGAGAAGACAGACAGATGTGTACCAAGGAAAGAGAGGAAGGGCAATGGCATCCTGGCTGGGATCAGAAACGCTGTGGCCAGCAGCAGCTTGGAGGGGATTGTGCCCTTGGGCTCTGCTCTGCTGAGGCCACACCTGGAGTGTTGTGTGCAGTTTTGGGCACCTCAATACAAGAGAGCTGTGGAGGTGCTGGAGCCAGTGCAGAGGAGGGCAAGGAAGCTGTGAAGGGCCTGGAGAGTAAATCTGCTGAGCAGAGAGTGAGGGAGCTGGGGCTGGGCAGTGTGGAACAGAGGAGGCTGAGGGCAGAGCTCATTGCTGGCTGCAGCTACCTGAAGGGACACTGTGCAGAGGCTGCTGCTGGGCTCTGCTCACAGGGAACTGGAGCCAGAACAAGGGGGAATGGCCTCAAGCTGAGCCTGGGGAGGTTTAGATTGGACATTAGGGTAAGGTTTTTGATGGGGAGAGTGGTGAGGGAGTGGAATGAGCTGCCCAGGGAGGTGGTGAGAGGCAGCAGGGAGGCAGCCCAAGGCAGCAGCTGCCGTAGTCCAGGCACGGCTCTGCAAGGCCAGCAGAGCACGGCTCTGAGAACTGACAGGAGTGTAGCATCTGCACAGCTGCCGCAGTGCTCCTGCCTGTGGTTTTGCTCGACAGCAGCACCCACAGCAGCTCAGGGGTCAGACCCGTGGGGAGCCTCCCCTGGTCCTAGAGTCACAGAATGGTCTGGGTTGGAAGGGAGCTCAAAGCTCAGCCAGTCCCAGCCCCCCTGTGCCATAGGCAGGGACACCTCCCACTAGAACAGGTTGCTCGAGGCCTCATCCACCCTGGTCCTGAACACCTCCAGGGAGGTTGTGGAGCACAGAATGTGATCAAAGATGACCCAGTTTCAATCTCCCCTCTGCCACTTCACACCCATTCCTCCTCATCCTGTCATGACAAGACCTTGTCATTAGTCCCCCCAGCCCTCCTGGAGCCCACTTTGGATCCTTTGCTCACTGCCTTGAACACACAGTGGCCAATATTACAAACAGATCTTTCCTCTGGTAGTTTATTACTGTGGAATCATAGAGCTGTTGAGACTGGGAGTGACCACTGAGATGATCAAGTCCAAATACTTCTCCAGAGCTGCCAGTCCCACCCTGCTGCTAACCACATCCTTAAGCACCACATCCCTGCATCTTCTCAATGTCAGCAGAGATGGGCACTGCCCCTCCCTGGGCAGCCTGTTCCAACGCTTCATGACCCTTTCTTTGAAGGAATTTTTCCCAATGTCCAACCTGAACTTCCCTTGGCACAGCTCGAGCCCCTTTCCTTTGGCCCTGTCACTTGGTGCATGTGAGAAGAGACTGACTCTGACCTTGCTTCAACCTCTTTTGAGGCAGTTGTAGTGGGTGATGAGGTTTCCCCTCAGCTTCCTCTTCTGAAGGCTCAAAGAACCCCAGCTCCCTCAGCAGCTCCTCCTGAGACTCGTGTTCGAGGCCAAGGCTTGTGTTTGCCAGCTTGGTTGCTCTTGTTTGGACACACTCCCACTCCTCAAAGCCCTTCTTGTGCTGAGTGCCCCAAACCTGAATGCAGAACAGGCAAAAGGCCACCTCTGTGCTGCCCCTCTTCCAGACCTTTGCCCAGAAACACTACAATGTCCTACCCTCCAAGTGCCTGCAATGCAATGGGCACCAGAAATAACTGCCCTGTGTGGGCAGTTGAGAGGCAACCTCAGGATTTCCCAAGAGCACCAAGAGGTAGTTGAGGCCCAGAGGCTGCTCAGCTCTCGGGACGCGAGGGAGCTGCGCTCCCAGCGCTGCCATGGCACAGCTCTCGTGTGCCTGAGGCTGGGAGCCCCGGGCAGAGCACAGCACCTGCCTCCTGCTCCCACTCTCTGCCCTGTCTCTTTCTCTTTCATTTCTCATTTCTTTTGCACTGGCTTTCTCCAAGCTCCTCCTGTGGTGACAGGTTGTAGATTTCAATCGTCCTTTGGCTTACCACTTCCTCCTGGTCCAACAACCTGAAGCCTTCAAAAGCAAAGGCAGTTACTTAGGCAATCGAGTGGTTAAGCTTTGTGGATCATCTCAGCCTTGGTGCTGGTGCATCCTGCAGAGCTCTTGTGAAAGAGGAGCCTAACTGCCACTTGCCACACTTCTTACTTGATATGTTTTGATCAGACACATTAAAAAGGTGTAATTACAGCTCATTTTCAACTGGGAATTTACTCTTCTTGCTGTTTGCACTGGCTTTGTTCTCAAGGTCTAAGATTTCACTACACTGACACAATTCAGATGTTTATGTTCTTTTCAACTATTCTCTTGCCTTGCCTTCTCTTGCCTTCCTTTCCCTTTCCTTCCCTTCAAGATATAGATGATAGAGAATCCTCCTAAAAGCACTGCTAGGCCCAGTCTTTGCATTGCACTGGTCGCTACCTAAAGTATATATGTCTGTAGCTATAGATCCAATAAATCAAAAATATATCTCCAATAAAGTGTATACATCTATATCTCTATAGCTTTATCTCCATCCCCATCCTGTCTCCATCTCTATCCCTCTCCCTCTCTCTCTCTCTGTCTCACTCTCCCTCATCTCCATCTCCATACTGTCTTTATCTCCATACTATCTTTATCTCCATTCTATCTCCCTCTCTATCTCTATCAACATCTCCATCTCTATCTCCACCAATCTCAAGCACAATCTCAAAGTCAAATCCTCCTCTTGACCTGAAAGCCCTGGCAGGGTTGGCCAGGTGGGCAGAAGGGAGGAACACTCTCACTTTGGCAGTACCTCCCCTCTGAACACGGTGGTGGCTTTCTTAGTCTGGATCCATGCACCTGTTTCCAGGCAGGCTTAAAAGAGGGTGGTGACAGCTGTGCCACCTGGCTGCTTGCCTGTCCCTCTGGCACAGTACGGGGAGGTGAGCAGCAGTGAGTCAGACCCAGGGCCCAGCCAGGGAAAGAGCTGAGCACAGAGACTCAGCCCTTGCATGCAGAGAGGGTCCCCAGGCAGCAAGCCCAGGGGTGACTGCTCCCCTTAGCATCACTTGCTACAGCTCTGCGCAGCTGTGGCTAACCTCCAGGCTTCAAGAGCGAGGGGATTTTCGTCACAGGCTGATGTGAGGCAAGCAAGGGCCCTCTGCTGTCACAGACATTGCAGCCAGCTCTGCAACCGGGGCTGCTTTGCTGCAGATGGGCTGAGGCTTGTGTGGTTTTCTCCCTCTTGTGCCAGGAGGTACCTATAAGGCTGCTCTTGTGCCATCACTTCTTATAGCTGTTCAGACCTGGACAGGATCTCTCAGTTGTCATCAGACCATGACAAAGACATCTTATGGGTGTGCTGCAGAATCAGAGACTCATAGAATCAGTCAGGGTTGGAGGGGACCACAAGGATCATCCACTTCCAACCCCTCTGCCAAGCCCAGGGACACCTCTCACTAGATCAGGCTGTCCACAGCTTCATTCAGCCTGGCCTAAACACCTTCCTTCTGGCCTGCTCCTATCATGGAGAAGATGTCTGTCTGAGACAGGGCAGCTGCCAAAGATGAGGCTGCTGGAGATAGAACTTCATTGAGTGAGTTGGTTCATTGCAGAAGCAGCACCCTCAGGTCCCTGTCTGCCTGGCTGCTCTCCAGCCACTCTGTCCACAGCCTGTAGTGCTGCTTGGGATTTTTATTTGGGTTGTTATTATTCCACAGGTAAAATATGATCAAGCTGAGGAGGGAGGCATAGGCTGGATGTTAGGAGAAGTTGTTGTCAGAGAGAGTGATTGGCATTGGAATGGGCTGCCCAGGGAGGTGGTGGAGTCATAGTCCCTGGAGGTGTTGAAGCCAAGCCTGACTGGGGCACTTAGTGCATGGTCTGGTTGGTTGGGCAGGGCTGGGTGCTAGGTTGGGCTGGCTGAGCTTGGAGCTCTCTTCCAACCTGGCTGGTTCTGTGATTCTGTGAATTGAAGTTGGGAATAGCTTTGGGATTTGGGTTTCTTTGCAAGTTCCCATCCATGTGTGCAGGTCTGTTCCCAAAGCTGGACTTAGAACAAACAGTGGTCTCCATGCAGGCACTGCTGCAGACTTCACCCAGACACTGGGCTTGAGCTCTGGTGTGTAGCTGAGCTTCCTCTCCTGTGTTAACAGGTGGAGATGTGGAACACAGCTCCTCTTTATTAGGAGCTGTAAATCTAGCAGCTGGGTTGCATTTCCAGGACTGAAAGTTCAATCTGGTTCCTAAAGAGACATTCTCTGCTGGGTGAATTCTATTACCTACGTGACCTGGCTTGCCACTCTGGACTGGATTTATTAGCTTGGGCACTGAATCAGCTCTGAACCTCTCACAGTGTCACTTCTGGAACACAGGCTGCCTGTAGCCCCCTGCCTGTCTTCAGTTTTCTGCAGAGCTTCATGTCTGGAACGGCAGTAAGCGTTGATTTAAAGCTTTCCAGTCGTTAGGCATCCTACCGAGGCTTACTGAAGTAGAAGGCTAAGTGCTAGTAATTAATCAAGGCGACCTGTCTGTGCTGGTGCGAGGGGAGTGAATGAGCTCCCAGCAGGAGATTTAATTGAAAAAGATTAAGTTTCCAAATGGGCAGGATGAAGTCAGGGGATTAGAGCATAATTCTTTCGATGCTGGCAATTTAGCGAAAGAGGAAGCTCAGAGGCAGGGAGTGCAGAGTGCCTCGCTGGGCCCCGCAGCACTCATCGCAGGCCATCAGCTAGCAGCGGCTCCTGGAGAGCTGACACTGGTGGGGGTCTGCCTGTGTTCCACGCCTCCTTCGTGTTGGGTGGAGCGGAGTTCAAGGCAGCAGCACCACCTTCGGCGTGAGTAACGCCCAAACACACCTCCTCATAAGTGAGAGATGGGCCACAAAGTGCATCCAGGGCACTGCCAGAAGATCTGCTGGCTGGCACAGCAAAGGAAGGCTGCAGCCACCCCTGCTGCACACCCACGCTGGACTGTGCCCCTCTGTGCCCAGGTCCCTCTGCAGCAGCTACCCCTGCGTGACCAAGGTCAGCAGAGCAGCATCTCTGAACTGCAGAAATGTAACACCTCCAGCCCCCTTTTGCAGCCCACAGGCCAGTGGCAAGTGCCAAGCACTGCGCCAGAGGCAGGGCTGGGATGCCCAGAGCAGCTCTGAGAGTACCCTGTGCAACAGCCGCGGATTAAAGCACCCCCGGGGTGTGTCCTGGCCAAAATGGGTGGCTCAGCACCACTGGAGGCACCGGAGATCTCCTGTGGCAGTCAGGCAGCCCAGAGCAGGCGCAGGAAACGTGTTCACTGCCGAGACACTTCTTTCTGGCCTTTAGGTTTTGCAGTTTCAACCTCAGCAGCAGGTGAGAGTCACAATTTCCCGCTGCGAGCGTGAGAGAGAGCCAAGGCTGAAGTCAGTGTTCTATAAATACTTGAGACAATGACATTTCCACTTCCCTGGTAAGCAAACCGAAAGATCAAGGCTGAATGCTCATTGTCACCTCTCACAAGAGCCTATTCTTGTCGGTGGCATTTCTCGGCAGCTGTGTTTCCCTCTTTACTGTGCATTGCTGTGTGACAACAGCTACAGGCTGGAGCAGGGCTCTGCAGGATCCCTGTGCTCCGTGTCAGGCTGGCTACTGCAATCCACAGCACGCAGCTGAGTCTCACAAAGGACACCAAAGCAACATGGCAGAGTGCAAATCTTGCTGAGGGGGAAACGTTTACATCAGTGCTGCACTGAGCCACAGGATCAGCCAGGTTGGAAAAGACCTCTGAGCTCATCCAGTCCAGCCTAGCACCTAACCCTTCTACTAACTAACCCATGGCACCAGTGCCTCATGCAGCCTCCTCTTAAACACCTCCAGGGTTAGGCACTGCACCACCTCTCTGGGCAGCCCATTCCAATGCCAATCACTCTCTCTGACAACAACTTCCTCCTCACATCCAGCCTAGACCTTCCCTGGCACAACTTGAGCCTCTGTCCCCTTGTTCTGGCCCTGGCTGCCTGGCAGCAGAGCCCAACCCCACCTGGCTACAGCCTCCCTGCAGGCAGCTGCAGACAGCAGTGAGGTCTGCCCTGAGCCTCCTCTGCTGCAGGCTGCACCCCCCCAGCTCCCTCAGCCTCTCCTCACAGGGCTGTGCTCCAGGCGCCTCCCCAGCCTTGCTGCCCTTCTCTCAACACCTCCCAGCACCTCAGCATCTCTCTGCAATGGAGGAGCTCACAGCTGGACACAGGACTCAAGGTGTGTCCTGAGCAGTTTTGAGCACAGGGGCAGGAGAACCTCCCTTGTCCTGCTGCCCACACTGCTCCTGAGCCAGCCCAGGATGCCATTTTCATCTGCAACTTCTGGTTTTAAACTTGATTTAGCTTAATTTCTATTCTGGTTTGGGTTTTTGTTTCCCTGCTTCAGACAAGGCTTCAGCTTTTTGAAGGGAACCTTTCAAAGCCCAAGTGCCTTTCTTTATTACTGTTCAATGGTTCAGACTTTGGTGGGTCCTGTTCTGGCTCCTCTTTGGTTAGAAGGTGCTGCTGACAGTGGAACTCCACTTGAGTTGTGTAAATAATCTCAAGCCTGGCTGGGAGGATTTCCATCTTCTCTGCCTTCCTTTGAATTTGTTTTTAGCAAGCTGCTTCTTTTTCTCTGTTCTTTGCTTGTTCCTTTTATTTTATTTTTTTTTTCTGAAATGAAATCTGCTTCATCCTTGCAAATGCTAAATTTGAATCTGTAGTAGTCATAATTACAGAGGAGCCCTTCAAAAGGAACACTGCAAACCACCTCTTGTCCGCTGGAGGCTAAGTGGCTCCCGCGCTTGCGGGTTCTCTGACTGGTGAGTGTAACAAGTGGTCTCCTGTGTATTTAAGTCCTGTATCTATCATTTCTCACTGTGACATCTGCTCAGTCTCCATGGCTGTCACTGAATTCTCCCACAGGCTTGTTTTTCACCCCTTCTGCTCTGGCAGCTTCTCTGCTCTCTGTCTAGGCAGGTTAAAGTCGAGTCACAACTCTCCTGCCTCCTAGTCCCTGCTGAGGCAAATCAGAGAGTCAGAGAATCATAGACTGATAGACCCAAGCAAGTAGGAAGAGAGCTCCAAGCTCATCCAGCCCAGCCCAGCACCCAGCCCTGGCCAATCAACCAGACCATGGCACTAAGTGCCTCATCTTGGCTTTGCTTGAACACCAGAGGCCTGAAACACTCCAGAGGGCTGCAGCAGCTCTGCTCTGAGCACAGGCTGAGAGAGTTGGGGCTGTGCAGCCTGCAGAAGAGAAGGCTTTGGGGAGACTTTGGAGTGGCCTTGCAGGATCTGCAGGGGGCTCCAGGAGGGCTGGGGAGGGACTATTGACAAGGTCTTGTCATGGCAGGATGAGGAGGAATGGGTTTGAAGTGGCAGAGGGGACACTGAAAGTGGCTGTTAGGCAGAAGTTGTTTACAGTGAGGGTGGTGAGACCCTGGCACAGGTTGCCCAGGGAGGTTGTGGAGCACAGAAGCACAGAATGGGATCTACCTTCTTGTACCCACGGTGAGATCTGAATACTCACTGCCCTTTCATGTGGGCTGGCTGCCAGCTGTTTGCTTTGCTGATAACCATGGAGCCTTCAACTTTGGCCTCCTCCATTCCTTATTAATCTGCTGCTGAATGCAACGGTGCCCTGGGTCAATGTGCAGCTCGGTAGATCTCTGCCTTCCAGTGGCCTGGAAGCAAGCAGCTGTACCTCTAGATCTGCTGTATTTGTGGGTACAGAGCCAAAGCTCTCCCAGTAAAATACCTCTATTGCTTTATTTTTTCCACGTGGGGGTTTAAGGATCAATAACACCTTGAAAGAGACCAGTTCGAAACAGGACTTGGGAGGGGTGGGGGTCAGAGGCTTAGCAAGAGCACACAGGACTCCGTGGATCACCTCTGAGTGTATTTGTGTGCCGCTTCTAACCCGCTTTCATCCTTGGTCTCTCCCAGGGAGGAAGATCTGATCCAGTGCTTATGGGGGAGTATTAATGACAAAACACATGCAGCTGAGTGGGAAATGACAGCATTCACATGGTGAGGGAAAATCAAGTTTGGTACTGTAAGCTGAGAGTGTGACAAAATCCTGCTTGGTGAGGCATCAGAGGGATCTTCACTGCCTTCTGCTAGCATCCTGCATCTGGGGGTGTGCAGCCTGCAGAAAAGGAGGCTCAGGGCAGAGCTCATTGCTGTGTGCAGCTCCCTGAAGGGAGGCTGCAGCCGGCGGGGTTGGGCTCTGCTCTCATACAAGCAGCCCATAATCACGGAAGGGTAGAGGTTGGAAGGGGCATCTGGAAGTAGTTGAGTCCAACCCCCCTGCTAGAGCAGCATGACCTGAAGCAGATCAGATAGGAACACATCCAGGTGGGCCTTGAAAGTGTCCAGAGAGGGGGACTCCTCCAGCTCCTCTGGGCAGCCTGTCCCGGTGCTCTGCCGCTCTCCCAGGGCAGAAATTCCTCCCCACCTTCAGCTGGTACTTCCCATGGCCAAGTTTGTGCCCAGCGCCTCTCACCCTGTCACTGGGGACTACTGAGAAGAGTCTGCCCCCATCTTCCCCACCCCCACCCCTGAGGTGGTTGTCGGCATTGAGTAGATACCCCCCAGGCTCCTTGTTCTGCCCCGGCAGCCGCCTTGAGCTCTGCCGCGCAGGGGAGCCCAGTGCGAGTGCCCTGGCTGCGCAGGGACTGCGGAGCACCACCGCAGCTGGCGGCGGCTGCAGCCTCCTGGCGCTGGGCGTCTGACTGAGATTGTGGCTTGACAGCTTCTCACCATCAGAAGTCAGCAGTGGCTGGCAGAGGGGCAGCGCTGAGACCAGCGATTCGCTCACAGCAGTGGCAGCTTCTGCCGCTCTGGGTAATTGCTGGTTGCGATGGTTCCACCTCTGCTCGTTGTGTGTTTCAAGAGGAGCACTGCAGCTTGAATCATTGACCTTGGCTCTAAATTAGAAGACGAGTTTGTGAAGTGTTCTCCTGCTCCCCCGCCCATTTAGCAACCTCCTTGACCTCCAGGGGCTCGATTTCCCTGAAGTGCAGAGATAAATCTAACTTTGTTTCCTGATGCTGAGATAATTTCTTCTCTCTCTGTCGCTGCTCATGGGAACCTTTACAGTTTTAATCTCTCTTTCTCACTTAGGGTTTTGTTGGGTGCAGAAAATGTCTCTTAGAAACATCAAGAGATTTACAAGCATTTGCCTTTATCTTTCTGACAGAAGTCTCTGCCAGCACCACTTTATCTCCCCTGTCCTGCACCGAGCGTTGATCGATGGCTGGTCCTATTCCTCCCCTCCCTCTTGCCGCTGAAGCAGTTTGTTTCTCCAAACCTTGTGCTGCAAAATGAAGCAGATGACAGCAATCTGACAGTGGCTGAGGGCAAAAAGAACCTTTGAAACAGTGCCTGCTGAAGTGTCCTTTGGGCAGGGAGAAGACATCAAAGGCAGCAGTTCTGGCACTGAAACTGGCTGCATGGACTTTGTGAGCTTGCAGTATCTCTGTGCAAACCCCCCTCCTCCCTGTCTGTGGCTTCTTGCCACGAATTGATCACATCAAACATATATTTCTCACAACTACAACCTGTAGATTGCAACTGCTTTGTTTTCCTCCCCCTCCACTCTCTCTTGCCCTGCTGTTTCTCACTGCTTGCATCATTAGTGCCTGGGATTCTGGGGTACTGTTTTCCATGCATAGGTTTGCTCACACCAACAGCTGCCTTTTCCTTTCAACTGAAGTTTCCTTCTGCTTTGCTACTCAGAGATTCCAGTGGAAGCAAGTCTTTTTGAGTTAAGTGTTTCTGCTTGATCTACTGTGTCCTTTGGGGCCAGATCTTTGAGTAGAGTAACTCAGGACACCAGGAAGTCAGGGGATGGAAAGGACCCAAAGAGATCATTGAGTCCAACCCCCCTGCCAGAGCAGGACCACACAATCCAGCTCAGGGCACACAGCAACACATCAGACAGGCCTGGAAAGGCTCCACACAAGGAGACTCCACAGCCTCTCTGGGCAGCCTGTGCCAGGGCTCTGGGACCCTTCCAGGCAAGAAGTTCTTGCTCATGTTGAGCTGCAACCTCCTGTGCTGCAGCTTCCATCCATTGCTGCTTGTCCTACCCCACGGAGCAGTGAGCAGAGTCTGTCCCCCCCTCCTGACCCCCAGCCCTCAGATAGTTACAGACATTGATTCAATCCCCTCTCAGTCTTCTCCTCTGCAGACTAAGCAGCCCCAGGTCCCTCAGCCTCTCCTCACCAGGCAGTGCTCCACTCCCCTCATCATCCTAGTGACCCTGTGTTACATTCTGCTGGTCCTCATCACACCTTCAAACTCGTTCCTCTCTCCCCACCCCTTAGCTTCTCTTGCCCCAGCATAGGACGAGTCTTTTTTCTTGTTGTTCCTCAGAAATCACAGAAGCAGTCAGGGTTGGAAGGGACCACAAGGATCAGGCAGTTCCAACCCTCCTGCTGTGGGCAGGGACACCCTGCCCTAGATCAGGCTGCTCACAACCTCAGCCAACCTGGCCTGAAACACCTCCAGGGATGGGGCCTCAACCACCTCCCTGGGCAACCTCTGCCAGGCTCTCACCACTCTCATGCTGAACAATTTCCTCCTCACATCCAGGCTGAACCTACCCAATTCCAGCTGTGCTCCATTCCCCCCAGTCCTGGCACTGCCTGACGACAGGCATCTGCCTGAGAATCAAGCCTGGATAGAAAGCTGTGCCCTGCCACAAGGGAAGGAGGCTGTAGCCAGGTGGGGTTGGGCTCTTCTGCCAGGCAACCAGCAACAGAATAAGAGGACATAGCCTCAAGCTGTGCCAGGGGAGGTCTAGGCTGGATATTAGGAGGAAGCTCTTGACAGAGAGAGTGATTTGCATTAGGATGGGCTGCCCAGGGAGGTGGTGGAGTCACCATAGCCAAAGATGTCCCTGCCTATGGCACAGGGGGGTTGGAACTGGATGATCCTTGAGGTCCCTTCCAACTTACACCACTCTATGATTCGATGATTTAGAAGTAAAACTGGCAGTGCCAGACTGTCAAATGGTTCTGAAGCTTCTGTCGCTGCAGGACAGCTCTGGGCTCTTGAAACACCCTTGGCCACATCACCCTGTACTTTGCAAAGCTGAGGGCACTGACTGCAGGGGGCAAGGGAGCAGAAGTGTGCCTCTGCGTGTGTGTGTGTGCCTGCCTCTGCAGCACGTCCCTGGCAGTGCTGAAAACACAGGATGTGCTTCTGGGGCAGAGATGCTGCAGAACACACCCTGTAATTTGCTGCTGGCATCACAGCTCCTGGGATTTTAATCTTTGTTCACAAATAGATGTGTTTAAAGACAGGACCTGCATGAAGACTGCTCAGACCACATGTAGACAAACACTGACTAGACAATTCACCACATCTTAGGCAATTCACAACTCCATAAAGAAATTTAGGTTTCTCTCTCTCTGTTGTCTTTGCTTGCCTGTTTTCCCTCTCTGTTTCTCCACAAGTGCTTCCTTTCTGGTTTTAGCAGCACAGTTTGTCTAGGCAGGAGGCTAGACACACTGTGGTGGGCAGGGGACAGGTACCTTCCACAGCTTCAGCCAGACACTCTGCTGGTTCCCTAGTGGGTGTCACTGCAGGGAAGAGCAGGCTGAGCAGCACAGCTCAGTGGGTCAATGACAACTCAGTGGGGGCAGAACCTCTTCCTCACATCCAACCCAATTTTACGCTTCTCTCATGTCAGACTTTTGTTCCTCGTCCTGTCCCTGCAGCCCTTTGCAAACAGTCTCTCTGCAGCCTTCTGTAGCCTTCTGCTTTAGGTGTCTCCAGAGCCTCCTCCTCTCCGGGCTGCACCCCCAGCTCCCTCCGCCTGTCCTCATAGCAGAGCTGCTCCAATCCCCTGAGCATTTTCCTGTCCCTCCTCTGGCCCTGCTCCATCAGCTCCATGTCTATCCTCTATCTGGGGCTCAGAGCTGGATGCAGCACAGCAGGTGAGGTCTCAGCAGAGCACAGGACAGGGCAGAATCCCCTCTCTGGCTCTGCTGGCAGCACTGCTTTGGATGCAACCAAGGATGTGGTTGCCCTCGGGGGCTGCAAGCTCACACTGTTGGCTCCTGGCCGAGTGGGCATTATTGAAGTTCAGCAAATAATCTCTCTCTCACAAGAGTCTCCTCCTGACAGCTGCGAGTGTCTCAGCAGTTCCCTGCCAAGGAGGCAAAACTGCAGCTGCAAAGTAGGAAGCCTCAGTGGGTTTGTCCTCAGATCAGGCCAGCCCTCACTCTCACACCAAGGGAGCAAAGCATTCATGGGTGGCCACGGTCAGCTGTTATTTGCCCCACTACAAGCATGTGTGGCAGATCCACCCAGAGGGCTGGGCTTTCATCCTGCAGTTATGTCTGATGTCTAGGATGTGGGGAACGGGGCACTGGCAACCAGTCAGAGCCATTTAAGGGAAGGATTTGCTCATCAGTGTTGAGCTTGGTGGGTTTTGGACAGCTCGTTCATGCATTTTGCAAGTGATGACTCAAGGCTCACCAAAACCTTTCCTGCACTGACTGAACTGGGCCTTGTATGCTCCTTTAATGACTTTGCCTTTACTCTAAAGCTTAGACAGCTCAAAGGTGCAACAGAAGGGGACACAGCCTCAAGCTGTGCCAGGGGAGGTCTAGGCTGGATGTCAGGAGGAAGTTGTTGGCAGAGAGAGTGATTGGCATTGGAATGGGCTGCCCAGGGAGGTGGTGGAGTCACCGTGGCTGGAGGTGTTGAAGCCAAGCCTGGCTGGGGCACTTAGTGCCATGGTCTGGTTGGTTGGGCAGGGCTGGGTGCTAGGTTGGGCTGGCTGAGCTTGGAGCTCTCTTCCAGCCCCTGACACTCTGTGATTCTGTGGTGCAGAGAGATAAAGTTGTGCTTGAGGAAATGACTTAGAGCTTGCAGCATGGAGGCTCTTGAGCCACAGCTGTAAGACCTACTACTTGGATCTGTGTGACATTCATGGACTCCAGCTAGCACAGATCACTCTGATTTCAACGTGCCTCCAATAAACTTCAGTGAGGTCACCCCAGAAGAGACAAACAAGGGCAGATCTGTGCCTCTGCTACTGCCAGGGGGGTAGCAGGATGAGGCAGCTCTCAGACATAACTTGAATGTGGGATTGCTTCTTTACTTCCCAGCAAATGATGGCTTGGAAGAAGACTTCTCAGCAGAAGCCAGAAGTGCTCTTTTTTTCTGTATGTGCTGTGGGTGCTGGGGATGTGCTGGGGGAGGCCTGGAGGTGTTTGAAAGGACATTGGCAGTGTCCTCCATCAGCAGCGCCTGGGAGGAGGCCATTAAGCAAATTGGGAATCTCAGAGGTGGAGGAAGTAAGGAAGTATTATGTTCAAGGCTTCAGTGCCTGCTATGATTGCAGTGCTCTTTATGGGGGATTTGTCATGTTTCTTCATCCTGGACACCTGCCAAGCCCAAGGCTTTAGTACTCTGAGGCTGAGTCACAGAAGTGGGGACTGACTGCTCTGGGAGCCTGCTGACTTGCCAGGAGGTGGGTGTGGGAGGTAGGATGCAAGCAAGAAAGAAGGGGGCATGGAAAACAAGCTCCACATTCTTTCATCTAGCAGAAAAAACTCTGTGGCTTCAGGGTTTGACCAAAGTTTCCAAACCTGCCAAAAAAATGAGAGATCTGAGGGCCCTGGAGCTGCTTAGTCTGGAGAGGAGAAGGCTGAGAGGGGATTGAATCAATGTCTGTAACTATCTGAGGGCTGGGGGTCAGGACGGGGGGACAGGCTCTGCTCACTGCTCCCTGGCACAGGACAAGCAGCAATGGATGGAAGCTGCAGCACAGCAGGTTCCAGCTCAACACAAGGGGAACTTCTTGCCTGGAAGGGTCCCAGAGCCCTGGCACAGGCTGCCCAGAGAGGCTGTGGAGTCTCCTTGTGTGGAGCCTTTCCAGGCCTGTCTGATGTGTTGCTGTGTGCCCTGAGCTGGATTGTGTGCTCCTGCTCTGGCAGAGGGAGTGGACTGGATGAGCTCCTTGGATCCCTCCCAACCCCTGTGATCCTGTAATGAGACTGTGAGGGATCAAATGCGAATGAAAGGCAAACCTCTCCTTCCCTGTGCCATCCACAACAAGACTGAGGCAGATGGGGAAATGGAATGTATGGGTTAGGCTAAGAACAGGAAAGTAACCAAGAAAGTGCCATGGTCTGGCTGGACAGGGCTGGGTGGTAGGATCCTGGATGAGCTTGGAGGTCTCTTCCAACCTGGTTGGTTCTATGGTTCTAAGTGAAGCTACTCTACTCCCCTATTTCACCCAGAGACCCCAATCCTCTGCCCATTTAACTGACCTCCAGCTACCCAGGTTAACCAGGCTGCAGAGGAGAGTCAGACTTGTTTTCTGCTTAACTTCCCCGGGCTGAAATTCAGCCTCAGGCAGTGCTTGACTCAGGTGTGCACAGCACTTCTTTGGCATGAGTGGTTCATCTTCTTAAGCTACACAACCTCAGCTCTCAGCCTGCTCTTCCTAAGCCCCTTCTCTAGTGCCCCTTCACTTACTGTCCTTCTTCCCACCTTTGCTGTCATCCCCCACCCTGCTGCTTCAGCTGCTTGGCAGTGCCCAGCTCTGGCTGATGGAAGACAAGGGCCAGTTTCCTTTCTCAGCAACCCTCCTGAACACTCTGCTCCCAAAGCTGCAGTGCCATGTAAGTGGATTCCTCTCGAGTTCAAGGCTCACAACTTTTTCCTGCATAAGGGTGGAGCAGAGGAAGGTCAAAAGTCAAACAGATATTGCTCTCACTCTCACAGCATCACAGAGCCACGTCAGGAGCTGGAGGGGACCTCACTTCTCTTTCTGCTGACTTTGAAGTGTGCCTCTGTCATGCTTTGTAGTTTTGCCTCAGAATCTCCTTGTTCTCGATGAAAGCTGAGATTGCCTCCTGGAAAATCACTCTGTGCTCTCCATGGATCCTTTCCAAACTCAGCCATTCTGTGATACACCTCTGATAAGCCCATGTAGAATCTTAGAATCACAGGATGTGAGGGGCTGGAAGGGAGCTCCAGAGCTCATGCAGTCCAGCCCCCTGCCAGAGCACCAGCACCCAGAGCAGAGCACACAGAACACATCCAGGCAGCTCTGGAGTATCTCCAGGGAGGGAGACTCCACAGCCCCCCTGGGCAGCCTCTCCCAGTGCTCTGTCACCCTAACAGGGAAAAAATTCCTCCTCATGTTTAAATGCAACTTCCTCTGCCTCAGCTTGCACCCAGTGCCCCTTGTGCTGGCACTGGCATCACCCAGCAGAGCCTGGCTCCAGCCTCCTGCCACTCACTCAGGGAGGTTGTTGAGTTTCCCTCTCTGGAGACATTCAAGAGGTGTTCAAGGCCAGGTTGGATGAGGCCTTGAGTGGCCTGTTCCAGTGGGAGGTGTCCCTGCCTATGGCGGGGAATTGGAACTGGATGATCCTTGAGGTCCCTTCCAACCCAAACCATTCTATGTCATTCCAGAGCTGCCTGGATGTGTTCCTGTGTGATCTGCTCTGGGTGCTGCTGCTCTGGCAGGGGGCCTGGACCAGATGAGCTTTGGAGGTCCCATCCAGCCCCTGACACTCTGTGATTCTATCTATGATTTACATATTTCCTTCAGGAAATATTTTAGCCCACAGAACCCAGCTCCAAAGTAGCCCTTGCTGGAATCAGAGGAAGACCTGGCACCAGTGGCACCTGCTCCCTGCCTGTGTGTGCAGCCCCTCGCAGCCTCTTCCATCTCTCCCTGGCATGGACCCACAACAACCACAGCCAGCATCTGCCTCGTGTCCCCATTCAGTGCTCCTCCCTGCTGCTGCCCACCTGCAGCCCAGGAGCCACTGTGGCGCTGCCTCCTCTCCAGCTGGGGCACTGCCGGGCCACTGCCAGCCTCAGGTGGGAATATTGTGCAATGTTTGCCTCACTGCCAGGCTGGAATGGTGCTGTTTGTTCTGTTACTCAACTGGGAGTGATAGGCCGTTTAAAGCTTAGAAGTCTGGTTGATAAGTGGGAAGATAAAGATAATTATATTGCCTACTAGAGAGGGCAATCTGCAGCGGCAGGGGCTGCAGCACAGCTCGCTCCCTGATGGCACCGACTGGGAGAAGCACTTAACACTTACCCACGCTGGCGAGGCGAGCAGGTCCGGCGGCACCTCCAGAGGGGTGTCAAGAGCTTCTCCTATGCTTTCTCTCCTGGCTGCGTGCATTACACTGCTGCATCAAAGCCTTGCACCTGCATGGCAAAAGAGTGCTGCAGAGAGCCCAGGCTCACAGGATGTCGGAGTTTGGAGGGACCCAGAGAGCTCATCCAGTCCAACCCCCTCTGCCTGAGCAGGACCACACAGTCTAGCCCAGGGCACACAGGAACACATCCAGACAGGCCTGGAAAGGCTCCACAGAAGGAGAGTGATTGGCATTGGAATGGGCTGCCCAGGGAGGTGGTGGAGTGGCTGTGCCTGGAGGTGTTGAAACCAAGCCTGGCTGGGGCACTTAGTGCCATGGTCTGGTTGATTGGCCAGGGCTGGGTGCTAGGTTGGGCTGGCTGAGCCTGGAGGTCTCTTCCAAGCTGGCTGATCCCATGAGTCTATGACCCCATGACTGCTTAGCCCCAGTGCCTTCTAGCAAATCCTATCCCAAAGTTTCTCCTGGTGTTTCTGGAGCCTTCAGAGGGATCCATCTGTGCTAAGGATGCCCAATCCTCTCAGGGCTGTGCTTTTAAGTGTGCTGCTGCTGCAGTAGGCTCCGAAGCTTTGCAGGTAAGCTGCAGCTTTCCACCAAGCTTTGAGCTCTGTCAGCATTGCTCTGCAAGCCAGATGCAAGCTCAGTGCTCAGCACAGAGGCCACTACCTGCTTTGTATCCTCACGTCTTGGCACAGTGCTCAGGAGGGAAACAAAGCAAAGAGCAAAGCCTCATTTCACAGTTTGACCTGTCGTGTTAGGAATGACAGAATTGAGAGAAGGAAGTTATTCAGGCTGCCTGGGGCAGAGCCAGCATCCTCTTGGCTAATGTCCTGCTGCCCTCAGGACTGAAGTGTCTCTATATGCTGGTTGGTGAAATAGTGAATGCAATCAAACTCACCCTTGGCTGGCAGGAGAGACAACAGAGAACTCCAGGAGACACCACAGGCTGCTAAAGGGGGCTGCTAAAGATGCTCCAGCCTTCTCTGATCCCTGGGGCACACCACTAGTGCCAGCTGCCAGCTGGATGTGGCACCATTCAGCACCACACTCTGGGCCTGGCCTAGCAGCCAGTTCTTGTCCCATTTCAGAGTGAATCTTTCCTTGCCCTTCCCTGTGATTCTGTAATGCTAACATTCATTTCCACATTACTGAGTAGCCTTCTCCTCTCTGAAGATCCTTTTCTCTCAGTTTACCTCGAGTTTTGGCCTCACTGACATCCTGGAGCAATACAATCTGAGCTCAGATTGCGTAGCAAGATTTGTATCTCTGACTTCTGCTGCAGGTGAATGCCTCTTTGCTCTTTCTGTGCTATGACAGAGTAGCAACGAACCTTCTCTGTGGCTTTGCTGAGATAGGTGGCTCCAAGCTCTGCAGTTGTTCCAGTCCTACAAGTTATCCCATGTCACTCTTTTCTGCCATCCTCCTCCAGGTGTCCTCTGGCTGCAGGTCCCCCTGCTGCAGTGCCCACTGATGCTGAGCATCCATTCTACCCCTCTTGCTGCCCTGCCTGGCTTGCACTCAGCTCTGTGTTATCTCTCACTTGTTGAGGGTTCACAGATTACTACGGCCCTGGCGTGTGTTTGATCTCAGTGAGGGTCCTGGCAGCAGTGGGAAAGCAGAATGCTGCACAACTGGAGGAGGTTCTCAGTGAGGGTCCTGGCAGCAGTGGGAAAGCAGAATGCTGCACAACTGGAGGAGGTTCTCAGTGAGGGTCCTGGCAGCAGTGGGAAAGCAGAATGCTGCACAACTGGAGGAGGTTCTCAGTGAGGGTCCTGGCAGCAGTGGGAAAGCAGAATGCTGCACAACTGGAGGAGGTTCTCAGTGAGGGTCCTGGCAGCAGTGGGAAAGCAGAATGCTGCACAACTGGAGGAGGTTCTCACTGACATTGCTGATGTATGTTTGCCATAGGCTTGCTGGGCCTTCTCCAGCTGATCTGGCCGGGTCCTTGCCTGCACTGCTCTGTTCATCGAGCTGGCTGGGTGTGGGCACCTATGTGACTCTGACAGGGACATGGGCAGCTGCTGCAGCTGGAGAAAATTCTTTCTGAGAGAGCTGATGGAAGGTGCAGGGGAAAATCCTGCCCTCTGCTTAGTGTTTGAAAGCTACTGGGCTTCTCCTGTCAGCTCCTAGCATCACACAGCCTTTCAGCTGTGCCCATAGGTTGGACTGGATGATCTTGGAGGTCTCTTCCAGCCTGGCTGATTCTATGATTGTCTGAAATACAAGTACCTGCCAGCTTAACTACAGCCCCTTTGTTCTCAGCCTCCCTGTGCCCAGGTAGCCAAGAAGGCAATTGGCATCCTGGCCTGTATCAGGAAGAGTATGGCCAGCAGGACCAGGGAAGTCCAAGGAGGAATGGGTTTAAACTGACAGAAGGGAGACTGGAACTGGATGTTAGGAAGTTGTTCTTTGCAGTGAGGGTGGTGAGTCACTGGCACAGGCTGCCCGGGGAGGTTGTGGAGCACAGTATCACCCAATGTGATCTTTGAGCTGGAGGTGGAGAGATCCAGACTGGATGTGAGCATAAGAGAGGTGAGAGCCTGGCAGGGGCTGCCCAGGGAGGTGGTTGATGCCCCATCCCTGGAGGTGTTTCAGGCCTGCTCTAGTGTGAGGTGTCCCTGCCCATGGCAGGGGGCTTGGAACTGGCTGCTCCTTGTGGTCCCTTCCAACCCTGGCTGACTCTGTGATTCTGTGAATTATAGGATCATAGGATCATATGAATCATGTGAGTTCTATGAATCATAGGATCACAGTCAAGGTTGGAAGGGACCACAAGGAGCATGCTGGGTGCTGGGGGAGCCCAGCTCACAGACAGAGCAGAGGGACAAAGGGCAGTGCTGCTTTTAATTCCCTGTGCTCAGCACTAGAGTCACACACAGAGCACTAGAGTCACACACAGCTCTAGAGTCACACACAGCTCTAGGGTCACACACACAGCTCTAGGGTCACACACACAGCTCTAGGGTCACACACACAGCTCTAGGGTCACACACAGAGCACTAGAGTCACACACAGCTCTAGGGTCACACACACAGCTCTAGGGTCACACACAGCTCTAGGGTCACACACAGAGCACTAGAGTCACACACAGCTCTAGGGTCACACACAGCTCTAGGGTCACACACAGAGCACTAGAGTCACACACAGCTCTAGGGTCACACACAGCTCTAGGGTCACACACAGCTCTAGGGTCACACACACAGCTCTAGGGTCACACACACAGCTCTAGGGTCACACACACAGCTCTAGGGTCACACACAGAGCACTAGAGTCACACACAGCTCTAGGGTCACACACACAGCTCTAGGGTCACACACAGCTCTAGGGTCACACACAGAGCACTAGAGTCACACACAGCTCTAGGGTCACACACACAGCTCTAGGGTCACACACAGAGCACTAGAGTCACACACAGCTCTAGGGTCACACACAGCTCTAGGGTCACACACAGCTCTAGGGTCACACACAGAGCACTAGAGTCACACACAGCTCTAGGGTCACACACAGCTCTAGGGTCACACACAGCTCTAGGGTCACACACAGAGCACTAGAGTCACACACAGCTCTAGGGTCACACACAGCTCTAGGGTCACACACAGCTCTAGGGTCACACACAGAGCACTAGAGTCACACACAGCTCTAGGGTCACACACAGAGCACTAGAGTCACACACAGCTCTAGGGTCACACACAGCTCTAGGGTCACACACAGCTCTAGGGTCACACACAGCACTAGAGTCACACACAGCTCTAGGGTCACACACAGCTCTAGGGTCACACACAGAGCACTAGAGTCACACACAGCTCTAGGGTCACACACAGCTCTAGGGTCACACACAGCTCTAGGGTCACACACAGCACTAGAGTCACACACAGCTCTAGGGTCACACACAGCTCTAGGGTCACACACAGCTCTAGGGTCACACACAGAGCACTAGAGTCACACACAGCTCTAGGGTCACACACAGCTCTAGGGTCACACACAGCTCTAGGGTCACACACACAGCACTAGAGTCACACACAGCTCTAGGGTCACACACAGCTCTAGGGTCACACACAGCTCTAGGGTCACACACAGCTCTAGGGTCACACACAGCACTAGGGTCACACACAGCACTAGAGTCACACACAGCTCTAGGGTCACACACAGCTCTAGGGTCACACACAGCTCTAGGGTCACACACAGCTCTAGGGTCACACACAGCTCTAGGGTCACACACACAGCACTAGAGTCACACACAGCTCTAGGGTCACACACAGCTCTAGGGTCACACACTTGCTGCGTGCTTCACAGCCTCACTTTTGGAATGGAAGATAGAGTGCCCCCATATCCCTTTGCCTTCACCCCTAGCTGTAATGTTTAATGCATTTCAATTGAGTTCCTTCCTGGTTACCACTTTGTAAGGGGCACAGGTGATATATGCCAGGTACCAGCAGCTATTGCCTCCTAGTGAACTCTCTCTGCTGCTAATCTAGGCCGAACAGCATGCAGAGTGTGACATCAGCAGCCCAGTGACTCACACCCTGAGATACCATAGGTGTGTTTCTGTATCCTGGAGATCAGCAAAATCCTAGGCAGCAGCCTGGGCTGGGTTTGCCTCTCTTGTCATGGAAACTGCCTGCACAGGCTCTAAGAGCATTAAACAACTGCAAATGAAGTCCTTCTGCTGCTTATCAGAAGATAAACTGCCTGTTTAAAAAAGGTGGTGCCCAGCACGGGAGAGCTCCTTAAAAAGGCACAGGCTGCTGACTGTAGCTGTCTGGGGGGAGATGCTCATAGATTCACAGAGTGTCAGGGGCTGGAGGGGACCTCCAAAGCTCTTCCAGTCCAACCCCCTGCCAGAGCAGCAGCACCCAGAGCAGATCACACAGAACACATCCAAGCAGCTCTGGAATAGCTCCAGAGAAGGAGACTCCACAGCCCCCATGGGCAGCCTCTTTCAGTGCTCTGTCACCTTCACAGGGAAAAAATCCTCCTCATGTTTCCATGGAACTTCCTCTGCCTCAGCTTGCACCCAGTGCCCCTTGTGCTGGCACTGGCATCACCCAACAGAGCCTGGCTCCAGCCTCCTGCCACTCACCTGCACATCTTTAGAACTGTTGCTGGGGTTCCCTCTTCATCTCCTCCTCTGCCAGCAGCACAGCTCCAGCCCCCTCAGGCTCTCCTCCTAACAGACATCATAGAATCACAGAATCAAGCAGGTTGGAAGAGACCTCCAAGCTCATCCAGCCCAACCTAGCACCCAGCCCTGTTCAGTCACCCAGACCATGGCACTAAGTGCCCCATCCAGGCTTGGCTTCAACACCTCCAGGCACAGCAACTCCAGCACCTCCCTGGGCAGCCCATTCCATTCTTTAAGAGTTTTTTTTTAATCATACTCAGGTAGCCCTGGAAAATCTTAAACTGCTCCATCCTCTACCCTGTAAGCTAAGAAAATTCCAAACACTTCATTGAGGAGAGGCTATAAAGGCATTGTTAGCTCTCCAGTGAGCCCTGTTATTCTGCAACGAGTTGCTCAGTCATCTGGCACCATCTGATCACCCACAGAATCCAACTGGCAGCAGAGCCAGAAGGCATCTCCTGTGCAGGGCAGGCTCCCCAGCCTGCAGGCTGCTGCCAGCAGCAGCAACAAAACAAAGGAGATCTTGGCAAATATTTTCCTTTTGACAGTCCTGGAGGGGAGATGGGGGCAAAAGGACAGGGAGATGGGGGCAATTAAGGATGGGAATATGGGGGAATGGAACAAAGCTGGAAATGGGGAGATTCAGCCTGGAGGTTAGGAAGAAGTTGTTCAGCATGAGGGTGGTGAGAGCCTGGAAGGGGTTGCCCAGGGAGGTGGTGGAAGCCTGATCCCTGGAGGTGTTTCAGGCCAGGCTGGATGAGGCTGTGGGCAGCCTGCTCTAGTGTGAGGTGTCCCTGGGCATGGCAGGGGGGTTGGGACTGGCTGATCCCTGTGGTCCCTTCCAGCCCTGATTAGTTCTATGATTCTATGATCTGCCTCTGAAACTCAGCTGCAGTCTGCATGTGCACAGCTCTTTAACTCCTGCTGAGCATAGGCCGGGCTGGACCTTGGGCTGGAATGTTGGGAAACTCAGCCAGATGTTACATGTTGCTTACTAATTTAGGTCTGAGGAACGTTTTTACCATGCTCTGAAGCAGAGCAAACCACACATCTGAGCAGACCTGGCTACTTTGTCCTTCGGTCCTGAACACACAGTTCTCACCACAACTCATACTCTGCCCCTGGAGCCCACAGGGACACTGACTGTCACTCCAATTGCTTTGCTTTTGTGCCCTGCAGGGTAAGATGTAGCTGTGCTCTGTCATGCATTGCCTTTAACCGGCACCAGTGGGTGTGAGATTGATCCTTCCTTTAACTCTGTTAATAGGTCTGAACAGTCTTTTTCTTTAAAAGAGGTTGCTAATACCAACCACAGAATCACAGAACCAAGCAAGTTGGAAGAGACCTCCAAGCTCACCCAGCCCAACCTAGCACCCAGCCCTGCCCAACCAACCAGACCATGGCACTAAGTGCCCCAGCCAGGCTTGGCTTCAACACCTCCAGGCACGGTGACTCCACCACCTCCCTGGGCAGCCCATTCCAATGCCAATCACTCTCTCTGACAACAACTTCCTAACAACATCCAGCCTAAACCTGCCCTGGCACAGCTTCAGGTTTATTTCTTGCCTATATCTTTCAACCTGGACAGGTCACCTACTTGAGGTGGGTTGGCATCATGGGGACATCACTGGCTGGCTTTTGGTGCCTGAGCTGTGCTCTGGGATATGTTGCCTGCTGAATGCTTGCAGTGAAATCACCCAACACAAGAACCTCTGAACAGAGCCCTGAGGCTCTCCTATGACATTAATCCTACCCCCAACTCAGACATGGGCAAACTTTACGAGCAACCAAACAACAGGAAAGCCAATTCCTTGGCTCAGCTCGAATCCTGCCTCCCAAAGGTGACAGACCACAGGAGAGAGCCAGCAACACGAGAGAGAAGGGTCCTGAGGAGGCACAGAGCTCAGCAAGCTGCTGCTCAGTTCCTGTGTGAACAATCCATCCCAAGGCAAATATTTGCCCAAGGGAGGCAGAGCTCCGGCAGGTTTCGGCGCTCGCCGAGCTTGGCTGAGAGCCTTCCACTGCCTGACCTCTCCAGGCCAGCTGTGCTTCTCAAAGCCTCTCCACAAAAACAGCCCGGAGGAAAGGCTCTGGTGCAGTGCCCCAGGCTCTCTCCCTAAATGACAGCCTTCCCCTCCCGGGCCCTTTCCAGAGGGGTGCATAATGCATGGCTGCTGCACCCTGCCAGGCTTCGGGGCCGCTCTAACGGCTCATTACTACGTTAAACGCAGTGGTCTGCTTCAGAGGCTTGGCTATAAATAACTACCTTCCTAGCTGGGCAGACGCTGGCCCGGCCAGCAGCTCCTGTGCTGTCGGCTCCTCGGCTGGACACGGCTCGGAACCGCCTCGAGGAGCCTGCGACCGGCGGGCGGCTGGCAGAGGCAGCTGGCAGGGCTTGCGAGAGCAGCCTGGGATGCCACTGGAAATCGATAGCCTGGTTCCCCTGCTGGCTCTCACTCTGCCAGCTGGGCCAGGGGTGTTTGTCTGTTACCTGCACTTCCTGAGCTGGGCTTCTTTTCAAGGCAGAGGGGAAGAGATAGGGCACAGCTGTTCCGCTTGGCACAGCAGGGAGGTGTGCTGTGTCTGTGCTGCCATAGATGCCCTATCCAAAGCCATGGAGGAGGCTCTAGGCACTACCTGGAGAGCTGGCAGATGCCACTGTGTATCTGCTACAGTGTGGGTTATGCTTTATGTGCACATACTTAGCCCCTGGAATCATAGGAAGAAGCTGTTGGCAGAGAGAGTGATTGGCATTGGAATGGGCTGCCCAGGGAGATGGTGGAGTGGCTGTGGCTGGAGGTGTTGAAGCCAAGCCTGGCTGGGGCACTTAGTGCCATGGTCTGGGTGATTGGCCAGGGCTGGGTGCTAGGTTGAGCTGGGTGAGCTTGGAGGTCTCTTCAAGCCTGCTTGATTCTATGACTCTCCTCAAGGCTGTGACTCACAAGCTCTGAGAGGTTTGTTTAGAAGAGCTGTGGCACAGCACTGGGTTTGGATGGTGTTGGATGTTTACATCTTCACACCCTAATTCTGCAGCCTCATGTTTTCAAGATTCTGTCTGCAATGATGAAGAAGGGCAAGAGGGGATCCAAACAGTTTTCTGATAGAATCATAGAGCCAGAGAATCACAGAATCAGAATAATAGAATCACAGAAACATAGAATCACAAAATCTCAGAGTGGTCTGGGTTGGAAGGGACCTCCAAAGCTCATCCAGTCCAACCCCCTCTGCCCTCAGCAGGGACATCCTCAACTAGAGCAGGTTGCCCACAGCCTTGTCCAGCCTCACCTTCAATATTTCCAGGCATGAAGCCACAACCATGTCCCAGGGCAACCTGTTGCAGTGTTCCAGCAGCCTCATGGTGCAGGACCTGTTCCTGACATCCAATCTCAATCTGCTCTGCTCTAGTGTGAAGCCACTGCCCTCGTCCTGTCCCTGCAGCCTTTTGCTAACAGTCTCTCTGAATGTATCTCAGAAGCTCTTGCCAGCAATGCTGTTCAGCTCCCCAGAGGTGTCTGGTCTAGGATGAGATGTGAAGAATTTGTAGTCCCCAAAGTGAATTGCTTTTTTCCCAGAATGTTATGAATATGTGGGAAGAAAGAAAGGAGCCTGCTCTAGAAGTGGCTGTAAATAAGCAAAAGCTAAAGTATGTTGGTCCCTTAGGGAGGAGGCGGGGGGTGGGGAAGAGTCATTTACCACCAGGTTTTGGCAGGGGTTTAACAGGTGCAAAGAAGGTGCTGAAATTCTGAGTAGCTCTTCTTCCTCCCTCAAGCCTGCAGATGTTTTCCTGTGATGATATTCTCTGCTTGGGTTCATCCTTTATTTATTATTTTTTATTGCAGGATTATATTTTCCTTCCTGGAATTTCCTGCCCATGTGGTGATGTACAAGCCAGGATTTTCTTGGCTGTCACCAAACTATTTGGTTTCCTGTGAGAGAAGCACAGCAGAGAGCAGCAGTTAGAGGCTGTCGTTGGCTGCTCATGCCTCGGCGTTACTGCTCCTATGAATCTGCCTCTCCTCAATACCATAAGGTCTGAAGAATGGCAGACTCTGGGTTGTAGGACTGCTCCTTGTGACATACACAGTTCCCAGGTACACTCAGGCCTGCCACTTTGCTCTTGACTTTCCTCCTTCTCTTCTGGATAAAAATTAGCTCCCAGTAAGACCAAAGACACCTTCAGCAGCTCAGAGCTACTCTTTTACATTCTCCCATGTTTACTTTGCTGCCAGCTCTCCTTGAAAAGGGCCAAGGCTGCAACCTTGCTAAATGGGGTAGTGCCAGTTTCATGCCTTGTTTACTTGCATGAATGGGACAGGGAAGATGGGAAATAGGGAAGTGAAAAGGCAGTAAGAGACAGAAAGCAGAGCTGCAGCAAAGCCTGGCTGGGGCACTTAGTGCCATGGTTGATTGGACAGGGCTGGATGAGCCTGGAGGTCTCTTCCAACATGGATGATTCTGTGATTGTATGATTCTGTGACCAAGACAGATGTGAAGAGTGCCCAGGTATGTAGCACCCACACTTCAGTCCTTCAGCAGCAGGCTGTTCCTTGGAAATCCTCCCAGTGGACCTGCCAAGGTGCCAGTTTTTGCCACCAAGATGCTGAGAGAGCTGCAGCAGCTGTGCTATGAGAACAGGCTACAAGAGTTGGGGCTGTGCAGGCTGGAGAGGAGAAGGCTTGGAGGAGAGCTTGGAATGGCCTTGCAGGGTCTGAAGGAGGCTCCAGGAGGGCTGGAGAGGGACTATTGGCAAGGTCTTGTCATGGCAGGAGGAGGAGGAATGGGTTTGAAGTGGCAGAGGGGAGATTGAAAGCGGATGCTAGGAAAGGGTTCTTTGCAGTGAGAGACTGGCACAGGTTGCCCAGGGAGGTTGTGGAGCACAGAAGCACAGAATGGGATCTTTGATCTGTGCTCCACAACTTCCTTGGAGGTGTTCAGGACCAGGCTGAATGAGGCCTAGAGCAATTTGTTCCAGTGGGAGGTGTCCCTGCCTGTGGCAGAGAGTTGGAACTGGCTGAGCTTTGAGGTCCCTTCTGACCTAAACCCTTCTATGATTCTGCTCCACTCCCACTGCTGAGATTAACTTTACTTATGTCTTTATTCTCTCCATGCAGGCAAACCCTCCTGTAAGCCTGCCGAAACCTCATCCCTGCATCTGCACACAGCTGTGCCATACGACCCACGGTGTCCCAGAGGTCCAGGGAGGGTTAAGCTGGCAGTGACTTATTTTTGTGGTGTCTCTGGAACACTAAACCCCACAGTCCCTAAGAGGGCAGACAGCAATGTTCTGTGCCACTTGTCACCGGGGGCCACACAGAAGCATCGCTGCCTGTCAGGAAAACTGCTCTAATCAATTGCAGCTCCATCGCTGCTGTGCACCCTCACAACCCAAGGGCCAAATCCTGTGTCTCCAAGGGGAAGGGAAGCTGTGTAGCTCCGGGCACCAGGTGGTCGCCAGCGGCACAGTCTGGACTGTTCTGTTTCAGATTTATGAGGTGGTTTATGGCTACCCCAAAGGCTGTCTGCTGGTGAAGTTCTGCTGCCATGGCTGCTTAAGGCCACCTTACACATGCAGTAACCTAGGTAAATGTCTGCACTTACATAATCACTGTCTTCGCAGCACAGACACTGCAGTGAATAGCCCCAACCCCCCGCAGCCCCCAGGGCGCTGCGGGGAGGACATTGTGCTTCTGGCAGAGATGGATGCGCTGCGGTATTGCGCTGGGCACAGCCCACGGCCGCTGAAAGGGAGGCTTCGCACACCCAGGCGCTGTGCTGCTTTCTCTCCTCTGCCTGTGCTCCTGGGGGAACTGCCATTTGCTTTTTCTCACGTTTGTGTGTACCCTTACACAATAAAACATAATCCAACTGGACAGACGAGAACAGAGCAGACCAACTGCCTTGTAACAGCGGAGCCGGAGCCAAGAAACCTCTCTGCAACTGCCACGACGCTGCAGCAGGAGAAGAAAGTGCTCTCTGCCTCCTTGAAAGCAAACACTGGGATGTTGCTAGCAACAGCTGCTCTTCGGAGCTCATGGACTTGCACCTGAGCAGCTAAAGTCCTCTGGGCTCTGCTGGTCCTGCTTCTCCTGGGGGAAATCACAGCATCACAGCATCACAGGACATCTGGGGTTGAAAGGGACCCAGGGACACCTCACACTAGAGCAGGCTGCCCACAGCCTCATCCAGCCTGGCCTCAAACACCTCCAGGGATGAGGCTTCCACCACCTCCCTGGGCAATCCCTGCCAGGCTCTCACCACCCTCATGCTGAACAACTTCTTCCTAACCTCCAGGCTGAATCTCCCCATTTCCAGCTCTGTTCCATTCCCCCCAGTCCTGTCACTCCCTGACAGCCTAAAAATTCCCTCCCCAGCTTTCTTGTAGCCCCCTTCAGATCCTGCAAGGCCACAGTGAGGTTACCTGGAAGCCTTCTCCTCTGCAGACTGCACTGCCCCAACTGCCTCAGTCTCTCCTCTCAGGAGAGCAGCTCTGGCTGGATAATGAGGTGCAGGTGGAGTAGATGTGGCTGAATATGTATCCAGCACAGGTCACGCTGTGCTCTAGGGGTGCCACACCAGCCTAGGGGTGCCATACCATTCACCTTCTAAAGATGAGGAGGTGCATACCCCCTGCTCCAGGCCCTAGTGTGCTGCCAGCAGAGAAATCCAGCATCCAGCCATCACCTGCTCAGCCTCTGCTTGGCTTTTCCAGCCCCTGTGCTCCGTGTGCCTTTTGCACTGCCAGCATGAGAGTGTGTTGGAGCAGTTGCAGTTGCAGTGGTCTGTTTATGATCTGGTGACCACCACCTACCCTGCAAAGACTGCCCAGCCCCATGCCCCGGGGAGAGTCACACACTCTGGCCTCAGTCCTTGCTTGGCAAAATCTCCCAGGGAACAGCAGGAGCTCAGATTGAACGTGGATCCTAGGATCAAGCTGAGGGAGCTGGGGTGTGCAGCCTGGAGAAGAGGAAGAGGAGGAGGAAGTAATGATTCAATGGTTTGATTTCCTTTGGTTGATGGATTTTTTGCTTGATGGGTAGTATAGTTAAGGCTAAGAGTGTATGATAGGATATAGGGATATTATAGGATGTTTTTTCCTAGGTGTTTGCCTTTTAAGGATAAGGATCACGTGAAAACAAAACAAAACAGAGAGAGAGGCAACCTGGTTGTGGTTGTGGCAAGGTTAACGGGGCAGAGCCTATGGGGCTCACACCAGATGAGGCAGTTTTGTGCCCCCCGTGGAGCAGGCGGCAGCACGGTGGCTTAGCCCCACGCTCAGGCACTGCTCCTGCCGGCGCTAACCTCACACCACTGCCCCCGCCAAAATAAAGGGGGGGAGAGAGAAGGCAAATTCGACAGCTCTCCAGCTAGCCTAGGGAATGAGTGAACGTGCTTGGGTTTGTTTGAAGGATGTCAGCTTGCTGTGTCCCGTCTGCCTTCCTGGCAGGAGCAGAAGTCTTGCTCAGATGGCTGTGCATTGAGGTGTACACTGAGAGCTGGCTGTGCTTCGGTCACACCGAAGGAACTCAGGTGCTTCACAAGCATTCATGATCGGGCAACTGCACCAGTTGGACCTCTCTTATTAGGGACAAAGCTGCTCACTGGCAAAGATGGGGGCCAGCTGTTTGTGTTAGCAGTGTTTAAGGGGGTGTGATCTCTTGCAAGAGCCCTGCAGCGGCTGGGAAGCGCTGCCTTCATCTGCAAACAGAGAGGGGGAACTGTGGGAATGCAAAGTGAAGAAGGACAAGAGCAGGTGGATGCTGAGCTCGGGCCCCACCAGCTGCCGGCCACCTTGTCTCAGGAAGGATAGGTAACCAACAGCTCGTTAGTGAGGAAAGCAGGGCGTGGGTTGTGCAGAGGACGGGGTTGTGCTTGCCTCATTATGCTAAGGTGTAGGTGTGTGCTCTGTGCTCAAAGACCATACAATGAGAGTCAGAACAACCAGTAAAGAGTCTCTGGCATAGCTCACACTGAGCCGTCTGGAGCCCTTGTGGCAGTGCTTTTGATCTCACTGATCCATGAGGGCCTTGACCACGTCTCCCGTGGCAGCTAATGGGAAGCTGCAGCACTGCAGGCTTCTTTGTTAAGCTTGGCAAAGAGGGGAGCCTGAAGCCTTCGTTAATGTCACTGGTGATATTAGGAGACAAACAAGAGAGCAGCCAGGAGGTGTGCAAAGGTGAAGACAGAAAGACAATGGGCAGCATTGAAGCATTCTGTCGGCTCCTGTGGACTTCCACAGGGCTCACAAGCAGTGCTTTGGTAAAGCAGGGAAAGCAGAAGGCAGTTTTGCTCTCTTGGTTTATTTATTTTTGATTGCTCTTTTTTGTCTTCTTTGTTTTGTGTTTGCACAGCCTCAGGCTAATTGTCTCATCTGAGCAGTTCATTTGGTAGAGCAAGCCAGGTGTATTATGCTGCTCATCAGATTTCCTGCACTACTCTGAAAATCTGCAGGTCTCATGGAAAATGCACTCAGATTTGGGACTGTCACCTTCCAAACCACCCAAGGCTCAGAGGGTTTCTTGCACAATGAAAATTCAGATGGACTTTGTTGAAAACAATCTGGGTAGATTCAGCCTGGATGTTAGGCAGAAGCTGTTCAGCAGGAGGGTGGTGAGACACTGGCACAGATTGCCCAGGGAGGTGGTGGAAGCCTCATCCCTGGAGGTGTTTGAGGCCAGGCTGGATGAGGCTGTGGGCAGCCTGCTCTAGTGTGAGGTGTCCCTGGGCATGGCAGGGGGGTTGGGACTGTCTAATCCTTGTGGTCCCTTCCAACCCTGACTGATTCTATGATTCCATGAAATGTTTGTGTGCCCAGGTGGGCAGCAGAGCCAATGGCATCCTGGGCTGGCTCAGGAGCAGTGTGGGCAGCAGGACAAAGGAGGTTCTTCTGCCCCTGTGCTCAGCACTACTCAGGACACCCCTTGAGTGCTGTGTCCAGTTCTGGGCTCCTCAATTCAAGAGAGATGTTGAGGTGCTGGAAGGTGTTGAGAGAAGGGCAGCAAGGCTGGGGAGGGGCCTGGAACACAGCCCTATGAGGAGAGGCTGAGGGAGCTGGGGGTGTGCAGCCTGCAGCAGAGGAGGCTCAGGGCAGAGCTCATTGCTGTCTGCAGCTGCCTGCAGGGAGGCTGTAGCCAGGTGGGATTGGTCTCTGCTGCCAGGCACCCAGGGACAGAACAAGGGGACAGAGGCTCAAGCTGTGCCAGGGGAGGTCTAGTCTGGCTGTTAGGAGGAAGTTGTTGGCAGAGAGAGTGATTGGCATTGGAATGGGCTGCCCAGGGAGGTGGTGGAGTTGCTGTTGCTGGAGGTGTTGAAGCCAAGCCTGGCTGGGGCACTTAGTGCCATGGTCTGGTTGCTTGGCCAGGGCTGGGTGCTAGGTTGGGCTGGGTGAGCCTGGAGCTTTCTTCCAACTTGGCTGATTCTGTGATTCTCTGATCAGTAAGACACTGGCACAGGTTACCCAGGAAAGTTGTGGCTGCTCCCTCCCTGGAGGTGTTCAGGGCCAGGTTGGATGAGGCCTTGAGTGACCTGTTCTAGTGGGAGGTTCTAGTGGCACAGGGGGGTTGGAACTGGCTGAGCTTTGAGATCCCTTCCAACCATTCTATGATTTGAGGTCCCTTCCAAGCAATTCTGTGATCTGTGAAGGTTGTTTCCTCCCTCATCCACACATTCAGATTAGAGCACCCAGCAGGATGAAGAATGGTTCAGCTGGACAGGATGTTCAAGCACAGTAAACACCAAAAGGCAGAGGAAAGGACTTAGCAGAATAAAAGCAGAACAAAAGCAAGAGGCTTTTTGTCTTGGTCTTTGGTGACAATTAAAGTGCTTTGACATATGGCTGCTGTCCATGGGAACAAAAATACTCAGCCTGAAAAACCCCAGAGAGGTCTCTGTGACCGATTTCATGGAAGGTGAACAACCCCCCCAGTTCTTCCAGCAAAGAAGCTGACGAGCTGTTTGCAGTGCCCCCAGTGCCTGCAGTGCTAACAGGAGTTGTGCAATCTCTGCCTGCCACTGAGCAGAGTTCATTAAAAATGGATCTTGGCCCAGCAGTTTCAGTAAGTGGAACAAGCACTGGAGGCAGCAATGTTTTGCTTTTCTCCTCATGCAGAATGCTCTCTGGTTTTGCATCCTCCACCCAGCCAAAGGATCGCTGCTGACCAAAACTGATTCTGGCATCCCATGTTAAAACTCTCTCCCTTCTAGGGCTGAGGAGATGGGAGGCAGAAGCTCTGCCAGCCCTCCACAGCCTTTCAAATTTAACTTTCCTTCTAGATTTTTCTTTTTTTAAACATTTAAAAGTTTGTGAGTAAACAAAAACCCCTAAATCACAGCCTCATTTTCTGCTCTGGCTGCTGGGGAAAGGTTGAGAACACAAAGAGCTCTCTGCTTGCTGCTGCTGAGGACAGCTCTGCCTGAGGGATTGGTCACAGTGGAGCTGAGTCCTACCTTGGCTGGAAAACTCATCTTAGAGACCAAAGGCAAAGCAGTTTAGGTAGCAGGGGTACTGGAATGGCATTGGACCTGCCCCTCAGCAAGCCAGGAAAGAATGGATTAATGACCTGTCCCACAAATATGGTCTGCATTTGACTCTGCTCCATCTGTTGTGGAGGCTAAGAAAAGTTGATGGGAAAGTTGTAAGAGCTCTCTGCTGCCCCAGGAGCTGGCTGCTCAAACCTCCACCTGAGGGGAGGTAGCACTTAGCAACGTCTGATACAGCCTGGTACACTTACAGTACACCTATGGCAGTGTTATAGATCCACTTTAGCCACCAAGCCAGAATTCAGAGGCTCACAGGATGTCAGGGCTTGGAAAGGACCCAAGGAGATCATCCAGTCCAGCCCTCCTGCCACAGCTGTACCTTACAATCCAGCTCTGGGCACACAGGAACACATCCAGACAGGCCTTGAAAGGCTCCAGAGAAGGAGACTCCACAGCCTTTCTGGGCAGCCTGTGACAGGGCTTTGAGATCCTTCCAGGCAAGTTCTCCCTTGTGCTGAGCTGGAACCTCCTGTCCCCCGCTCCTGACCCCCAGCCCTCAGAGAGTTATAGACATTGATCAAATTCAGCCCATGCCTGCTGCTGTCTGGCTCAGGAGAAGGGAGAAGTGGCACAAAGGGGCAGTGCAGAGGTGGAACCTCTCCTGCCTCCTCTCCAGCTTGGCTGGCATTTCACAGAGCAGCAGCTCCCAGGACATGGTCACACATCTGCACCTCATTTATGGCACACACAGTGCAAAACAAATGTGCCAGCCACTTGTGCTAGCACTGCACTGGCACCCAGAGAGCAGGCAGAGTGGGTGGCCCTCGCTGCTGCGACAGCTCCAGGTACAAAGCAGCTGTTCAGAAAGCAGCAAGGAAGAGCTGGGTGAACACGGGCAGGATCGTGCTGTCCCTCCTTGCTGTCCATCCTTCCTTCCCCGCTGCTGTGTCTCCACATAGTGCCGAGTCTGGCTGCGCTCTTGAGGAGCAGCAACCCCTGCTAGAGCTCCTCTGACCCTGCAGACACTGCTCAGCTCAGGACAGGTGTCCAGAGCAGGGCAGCAAGGCTGGGGAGGGGCCTGGAGCACAGCCCTGTGAGGAGAGGCTGAGGGAGCTGGGGGTGTGCAGCCTGCAGCAGAGGAGGCTCAGGGCAGAGCTCATTGCTGCCTGCAGCTGCCTGCAGGGAGGCTGTAGCCAGGTAGGGTTGGGCTCTTCTACCAGGCACCCAGGGACAGAACAAGGGGACAGAGGCTCAAGCTGTGCCAGGGGAGGTCTAGTCTGGCTGTTAGGAGGAAGTTGTTGGCAGAGAGAGTGATTGGCATTGGAATGGGCTGCCCAGGGAGGTGGTGGAGTGGCTGTGGCTGAAGGTGTTGAAGCCAAGCCTGGCTGGGGCACTTAGTGCCATGGTCTGGTTGATTGGGCAGGGCTGGGAGCTAGGTTGGGCTGGGTGAGCTTGGAGCTCTCTTCCAACCTGATCAGATCTATGATTCTATGACTCTGTGACTCTGTGATTTTACAGTTCTGTGATTCTGTGACTCTGATTCTATGAATCTGATCACCATGAACAAGCTTGCAGAGATGGGCAAAATCCACAGGCTTCTTGAGTGCTGCTGATGGCAGCAGGAATTAGGCAGGCAGGGTGAACATGAGGTGCTGCATGGGCTGGTCATGGCAGCAGCCTTCAGCTGCTTCCAAGCTCCTGCTCCTCACCTAGAACTTGTTTCACATCTGGTGCAGCCTGGGTTTTCTCTGAGGCTGCTAAAGCACATCCAGCTGCAGCCCAAGCAGCTGGAGCATGCCCAGGAGGATCAGCCTAGAGTGGTGAGACTTCTTGTTGTTGCCAACTCACTTGGGTTTGGCTTTTTATGAGGGTGACTGAGGTTTGTGTGTAGGAACTGGAAGTGCAGGGAGTGTATCCATTTCAACACGCTGTTGGAAGGGGCTTCTCTGCTTGTGGGCAGGCTGTAACGCCTCGAGGATGATCCCTTTCTCTCCTTGCTTCCTCCTTCCCCTGTTGCAAGCAGGCAGGAGTGACTGGAAAGACTATTCAGGGCTCTTCTCAAAATTTCCCTTGCCTTGACTTGCCTTCTTCCCCCTCCTTTTGCCAGCTGAAATATCTATTCAACAGCTATCTCTGGAGCTGCTTATTTAATCTGAGGTCCAAAGTAAACTGCCTGTGCTGTCACCTTGTACACAGCCCTCTCTCCTCTCTCAGCCTGGGAGCTCTTGTTTGCTCACTGCAAATGCTGCAATGATTTTTATGTCTACTTAAAATAAAATAAAAGAAAAGAAAAAGGGAAGGAAGGACTCAAAGCTTTAATCATTTCCCACCAAGCAGAATCCGTTCTTGAACAGTAAAATGCTGGAAATACAAACTTCAGTATGAGATGAAAGAGCCAAGTCAGTTTCCAGCTCCTGGTGTCCACAGATCACAGAATGATAGGGGTTGGAAAAGACCTCGAAAGATCACATCCAGCCCAAGCCCACAGAGGTTCTGTGCTGAGAGGTGCAGACATGCAGCCTGGAGGATGAGTTACTGCAGTGAAAGTCAGCAGCGTGTGGGTTGGCTCTCTTCTGGTGTTGGTTTTTTCGATGTGCAACACTTCTTACAAATAATCTTCCCTAAAAGCCAGGCAAGGATGAGATGTTTTCCTTTTTCAGCTGATGAATCACCAGCCCCTTAGCACAGAGGGGAATAATAGAGTGAGCTAATGGGAATTGCAGCCCTGTGGAGCAGAGGTGAAGTGGGAGAGTGTGCACCGTGTGTACAGGCAGCCCTCCACGCATGCCTTCAGTTCACAGGGTCACAGAACTGGCCAGCTTTATAGGCAGTCCCTGAGCACACAGAGCACTGTTCCAAAGAGCAGAGCTCCCCCTCCTAAGCAGTATTTTCTTAGCCATTAGTTTTATTATATCAGAGTGATCTTTAAATGATATTTGCTGCTTTTAGAGCTTGACCTAAACTCCTAAATAGTTCTATTATGTCCAGTGACCTCCTTCTGACCAGATTTTACAGGTCAGTGGTGAATTAAGCAGCCAGCTTCCTGCTAATTAATCCTGCTTAGTTAAAGAGCTGTTAGACTGCATTACCTTGTGCCTGCTAAAAGGAAGTTTTTACAGGATTGGCACCAGATTACTGGAGGGAATGGCAGCTCTCTGTCCAACTGGCACCTACTGCATGAGCAGGAAGGTAGAAGAGCAGACAAAGAGGCTGGCACACAAATGCCATATTCTTCTTCAGCATTTGTCCATCACAGGAGTGACCAGACTGATTCCAGCAGCCAGATGGCTTTGGAGCTGCACAGCCCCCAAGTCCTCCTACCTAGCAAGGCACTGCAGCTTGGGGTGCCAGAGTCCAGGAGTCTTGTCAGAAACCCAAGCCCCTCGTTGGTGTGACTGCAGATGGCAGAGCCAGACAAAGCCAAGTCACCAGTGCTGTGCCCCAGGGATCAGTGATGGGCACAGTCCTGTTCAATGTCTTTATTATGATCTGGACCAGGGGACTGAGTCCAGCATCAGTGAGTTTGCAGCTGACACCAAGCTAGGAGCAGCTGTGGAGCTGCTGGAGGGTAGCAGAGCCCTGCAGAGGGACCTGGCCAGGCTGGATGGGTGGCAGAGGACAATGGGATGAGACTGAACAAGGTCAAGGGCAGGGCTCTGCACTTTGGCCACAACAACCCCAAGCAGCACTAGAGGTTGGGGCCAGAGTGGCTGAGAGCAGACAGGCAGAGAGGGAGCTGGGGGTGCTGCGAGAGAGGAGCTGTAGATGAGACAGCAGTGCCCAGGTGGACAGCAGAGCCAATGGCATCCTGGGCTGGCTCAGGAGCAGTGTGGGCAGCAGGACCAGGGAAGTTCTTTTGCCCCTGTGCTCATCACTGCTCAGGCCACACCTTGAGTGCTGCATCCAGTTCTGAGCTTCTCAATCCAAGAGAGATGTTGAGGTGCTGGAAGGTGTTGAGAGAAGGGCAGCAAGGCTGGGGAGGGGCCTGGAGCACAGCCCTGTGAGGAGAGGCTGAGGGAGCTGGGGGTGTGCAGCCTGCAGCAGAGGAGGCTCAGGGCAGAGCTCATTGCTGCCTGCAGCTCCCTGAAGGGAGGCTGTAGCCAGGTGGGATTGGGCTCTGCTGCCAGGCACCCAGGGACAGAACAAGGGGACAGAGGCTCAAGCTGTGCCAGGGGAGGTCTAGTCTGGCTGTTAGGAGGAAGTTGTTGGCAGAGAGAGTGATTGGCATTGGAAGGGGTGGAGGAGGTGTGGAGGAGGTGGTGGAGTCCCTGTTGCTGGAGGTGTTGAGGCCAAGCCTGGCTGGGGCACTTAGTGCCATGGTCTGGTTGTTTCACTGCAGATCAGCAGCAGGCTGGCAGAGCTGTGCCCTGCTGTGTGGCAGGAAACCTCTCTCAACCCAGCTGGCACTGAACTGGCACAGCTTGCCAGATCTGCCAGGCCCCAGGGAGGCCTTCTTCGTGTTGAGCTGTGGAAGCAGCAGCTCCCACCCAGTATAAGGGAAGATGAGCCCTTGTGGGCACTCAGCAGGGCAGGGCAGCCAGAGCAGAAGTGTGTGTGCTGGTTCCCGTCCATGCTGGGGCTCCTGTGCATGCAGCAAGAGCTTCACAGCTGCTGCTCTTCAGTTATTTTCTTCCTTTTCATGTTTGCCTTTGGCTGTACAGCCTCAGTATGGCCTTACACTGCTGTATTGTCTGCTCTGGCGTGGAGCTGACCAAGCCTGTGCCAGGCAGGGGTCACCTTGCCCACAGGCATCTCTTGAGAGGCAGGCAGGGGCGGGGAGGAGGAAGGAGGTGTTTGTAAGTGGCCTTATTTTCAGTGATATTTACGGATCACAGGGAATTTGCAGAGCTATGTCCATGAAAGGTACACATCTGACAGGCTGGGAGAACAAGATTAGCTGTTCTGGGGACAGGCAAACAAAGGCTGCATTTTCACCTGGCCTGCATGGCATTACCCACCCCTGTGGCTCCCATGGCATCCCGTCCAGGCTGCTCTCCTCCCAGGAGCTGCTAGCTCCCTGCTGCCAGCAGCGCCTGCCCATTCCTGCTGTGGTACTTGGCACTGGCCAAGAGTGTGCAGATGCCACTTCCAGGATGCTGGCAGGGACTTTGAAGTTGGGTGTTCTCTCTACTTAGGGCAGGGACGACCAGGATTGTGGGAAGCCCTTTAAAACTAAGGAATGCAAAGTGAAATCATAGAATCATGGGGTGGTTTAGGCTGGAAGGGACCTCAAAGCTCAGACAGTTCCAACCCTCCTGTGCCATAGGCAGGGACACCTCTCAACAGAACAAGTTGCTCGAGGCCTCATCCAGCCTCACCTTGAACACCTCCAGGGAGGTTGTGGAGCACAGAAGCACAGAATGGGATCTTTAATGATATTTGATGACCCCATTCTGTGCTTCTGTGCTCCACAACCTCCCTGGGCAACCTCTGCCAGGCTCTCACCACCCTCACTGCAAAGAATCCGTTCCTCACATCCAGTTTCAATCTCCCCTCTGCCACTTCAAACCCATTCCTCCTCGTCCTGCCATGACAAGACCTTGTCAATAGTCCCTCCCCAGCCCTCCTAGAGCCCCCTTCAGATCCTGCAAGGCCACTCCAAGGTCTCCCCAAAGCCTTCTCTTCTGCAGACTGCACAGCCCCAACTCTCTCAGCCTGTGCTCAGAGCAGAGCTGCTGCAGCCCTCTCAGCATCTTGGTGGCCTCCTCTGGGCTGTCTCAAACAGTTCCATGTCCTGCTTGTGCTGGGGCTGCAGAACTGCACACAGGATTCCAGGTGGGCCTGGGTCCTCTTCTAGCAATATTTGGACACTGTTGGATACCATCACCCAAGCCAATCTCTTGCAGCTGTGCCTGTCCTTAGAATAGCAGCCTTGCAGCTCTGTTTTCTTCCTCTTGGATGTCTGACTAAGGAACTCTCTTAACTAATTCCTTAGCCAGAAATGCTCACCTTTAAGAAACACATTTTGCTGGAAATAAGCAAAGCAACAGGAAATGAGAGCTGTGGAATTCCACCTGCATCTTTTCTGTGTAGCTGGACTCAGTCACTTCTGCCCTTGTGACCACAGGTTGGCTGTGCCACGCTGGGTGATGCAGCCTGGCACGTGCAGAGTACCTTCACCTTGAGCGAAGCGGAGCTAAAGATACCTGAGAGTGCTTCTGGCTCTCCTCGTGTGCAGCCCAAGCACCGACCTGCACAGTTCTAAAGGAGTGCCTGGGAGACTCTTTTTCATGCTTCTGTATCCTGAGCTGACCTGTGCCAAGCCAAGGGGCCAGCTCTCCACAGCACAGACTTCCTGGGCGCTCACTGACTTGTAAGCGACACACAAAGCTCTGCCTAAGCCCTCGGGCAGCTGACCTCACATCTACCGTTCTGTGCCGTTGTTTTTAGCTCTCTGCAGCCTTCTGCACACCAGCAATAATCTCATGCCTGGCCAAATTGGGATGATCTGGCTTAGAAATTCAGCTGCAGCCATGGTAAAACGACCAGAGGAAAGGGATGGCTCATCTCTGGAAAATGCAGCCCTCTGGAGCAGTGCCAGAAAGCCTCACACACCAATCAGCTCAGGATGGCTGCTCAGGAGAGGCAAGATGCTGAGGTCACATCCAGGCTGCTTTTGGAGCTGCTGCTTCCTTGCTGTCATGAGCAGAGAGCAGTTTTGCCTGTGCCCAGCTCCGTGTTTGCCAGGTGTTGGATCTGAAGGGCGTGTTGGATCTGAAGGGCATGCGAGCACACCAGCGAGCAGAGGCAGAGCAGCTGCTGGGGGTGCTGCGAGAAGCCTCCTGGCGCTTCCCTCCCAGGCTCCGGCACATCGCCCATGGGAGAGAAAACGTAGGAGGAGGCAGCCAGAGACCAGAGCTGGCGGAGCAGTGCAGCTGCCTTCAAAGCAGAAACGGCCTTGGCATTTTCCTCAGCTAGAGCTGGGCTTCCTCTGCTCCTGGCAATCACCTCTCTTTGGGCAGCCTGCTCCTCTCAGCCTCACAGTTTCTTCCCGCCTACCACTTTGCTCTGGGCAGACCTCACCTGCAGTGATGCCTCCAGCTCTGGAGCCCTCAACACAGAAAGGACCTGGAGCTCGTGGAGCAGTTCCAGAAGAGTGCCACAGAAATGCTCAGGGGGTTGCAGCAGCTCTGCTATGAGGACAGGCTGAGGGAGCTGGGGCTGTGCAGCCTGCAGAAGAGAAGGCTTCCAGGAGAGCTTGGAGTGGCCTTGCAGGATCTGAAGGGGGCTGCAGGAGGGCTGGGGAGGGACTACTGACAAGATCTTGTCATGGCAGGAGGAGGAGGAATGGGTTTGGACTGGCAGAGGGGAGATTGAAACTGGATGTCAAGAAGAAGTTGTTTACAGTGAGGGTGGTGAGAGACTGGCACAGGTTGCCTAGGGAGGTTGTGGAGCACAGAAGCACAGAGTGTGATCTTTGATCCCATTCTGTGCTCCACAACCTCCCTGGAGGTGTTCAGGCTGGGGTTTCAGAGGTTGGGGTTAATTTCAAACCCATCTGGACTGGTCCTCAGCAGAGGAGGAAGAACTAGGCTAATATTAGTGTGCCCCTCAGCCTGATTTCCTTTATCAGGCTACATCATAGGACTGAGAGTTTGATTTGTACTTTCAGACCCAGAGTTATAAAACTAGGGACAGAAATCCCTCATGTCAGGGGAAAACTTGAGGAGATGGTGTCCAAACCTGACTGGCAGTGAGCTAAGGCTGTTGCTCAAGATAAGAGTAGGTCTGGGTATGAGTGAACTCAGGGCTCTGTTTCAGAAGGATGAAACTTCACAAGCTGTGCTCCATGTTTTGGCTCAAATGAGCTTAGAAGCTTTCCACTGTAACAGAGAGCATTTACACATCAGAGCTGGGAAGGAAGGCTCCATTCCCACTTGGGCTCCTCCCTGCAATCCGAGCGATGGGCTGAGGTCACATCCTGGGATGTCTCCTTGTTTCTGAGCAGAGACCACCTGAAGATTTGCATGCCCAAGGAACCTGTCCAGGGACACGTGGGAGCTAAAAGGCCCAGGCAGTGCTGTGGCTAAGACAGCATCTTTGTACATGGACTTCCAGCCTCTGCCCTGCTTGCCTTCTGAGGGCCTGAGAGTCAAAAAGAAGAGGAGAAATGTGACAGCTGCCCTTATTTCAGTGTTAATGTTATTCCTGCCTTACTATTTTTATCCATGCACAAAGCCAGCTTACGGTTCAGAGCTCAGCTGGGCTACTGCTGAGCTCAGCAGGAACAAAGAGCTGAAGCTGCTGCTCTGAGGAAGAGGCTGCTTCTGCCCTGTGAGGAGGAGGGTGGCAGCTGAGCTCCAAATGCGGCAGGAGCTGGGAGCAGGAGCTGACCTGGCACTTTCCCAGTCAGGAGAAGGCTCCCAGGCCCTAGGTCGTGCTGATTTCTGAGATCTTCAAAAGCAATGAGCCTCAGAGCTCAGTGAAGATTGCTGTGCTCCAGCTACTGCTCCCCAGCGAAGCAACAACTTCCTCCCTGCACAGCAAGAGTTTGTAGCCCTGGCTGGGCTAAAACTGGGTCTCAGCTGCTGCTGTGCAGCTGCACATGCCTCACAGCCATAGCTAACTGGGGTGGTGCTGAAGTGATGCTGTCAGAAGACATGCTCCTGCCTCCAGCCCACAGCCTGGACACACCAGTAACTGGCAGTACCTATTGGGTGCCCTGATCTGCTGGCCTGGTCTGTGGCTGTTGCAGCAGCACACCTTGAACGCCACCATTTACATGTGGCACTTGCTAGGAGGAGCTGCAGAAAGCTGCTGGCAGGCTGGGCAGAAAACTCTGATCATTTTGGCCTGTACCTTCTCAAAACAACACAGCCTTTAGTGCAAACATTGACACTTTTCCCAGGATGAGTAAAACATCTTTCCAGTAAGAGCTGGCAGATGGGAAATAAAGCTACCAGAACAGTAGTGCTTTGAAAGCAGACAGGTTCCTCTGCCTCTGCAAGGCAGTCCACACAGTCACAGAATCAACCAGGTTGGAGAAGGGCAGCAAGGCTGGGGAGGGGCCTGGAGCACAGCCCTGTGAGGAGAGCCTGGGGGAGCTGGGGGGGTGCAGCCTGCAGCAGAGGAGGCTCAGGGCAGAGCTCATTGCTGTCTGCAGCTGCCTGAAAGGAGACTGTAGCCAGGTGGGGTTGGGCTCTGCTGCCAGGCAGCCAGGGACAGAACAAGGGGACAGAGGCTCAAGCTGTGCCAGGGGAGGTCTAGTCTGGCTGTTAGGAGGAAGTTGTTGTCAGAGAGAGTGATTGGCATTGGAATGGGCTGCCCAGAGAGGTGGTGGAGTGGCTGTGCCTGGAGGTGTTGAAGCCAAGCCTGGCTGGGGCACTAAGTGCCATGGTCTGGTTGACTGGCCAGGGCTGGGTGCTAGGTTGGGCTGGCTGAGCTTGGAGGTCACTTCCAGCCTGCTGATTCTATTCTATGATATTTCTATTCTACGATATTTCTATTCTACTTGTTACCTGGGAGAAGAGGCTGGTCCCCACTTCACCACCACCACATTTCAGGCAGTTGTAGAGAGCAGGGAGGTCTCTCTTCAGCTTCTTTTACTCCAGGCTGAACACTCCCATTTCCCTCAGCTCCTCTTTACAGGACTTGCACCCCAAACCCCTCACCAGCTGTCCTTCTCTGGACACGCTCCAGCTCCTTGCCCCGCTGGGCTGCAGAGAAGCCCTGCCCAGCACCGTACTCCTTACACCGCCATAACGTAGGGAATTTGCGTGGCGAATTCCATCCTGACCCTTCTCCAACCTCTCAAACAAGCAAGCTGCCATCCCACCCCTCCCTGCCAAGCGCAGCATTGCTGCCCGGCTCCCCCAGCCCCGGCCACAGGGAGCGCTCCTGCTGCCCGGCAGGCGGCGCCATTGCCACACGGCTGAGATCGGCGCCGGCGGCGGGGAAGGAGGGAGCGCGGGACTGGAGGCTGGCTCGGTCGGGAGGGGGTCCAGGTTGCGGTAGGCGTGGGGATTGGGGCAGGAGCGGAAGGAGGTGCGGAAAGGTGAGGCGAGCTGGGTGAGGGGAGGCGTGTGGAGGGGGCTTCCCCGCCTGCACTGCCTTGCGCCCCGACGCGGGGAGGAGGATATCCGAGCGCACCGCGGGATCCCCGCAGTCGTGCGCGCTGGAGGGAGGGTAAACCGTTCCAGCTCGCCAGGGCTCTCTCCTTGCCGGGTGGGGCAGAGCCACTGCTGAAAATGAGGGTAAGGGGGGGTAAGCCCCGTCCAGCTCCTGCATATGCTGTGCTCCCCTCCCCCAAACCCGGAGCGTCCGGGCACAGAGCCCGCACGTCACGGCGCCGCGCGCCCCATTGGCCTCTCCTGCCGTGCGTCATCGCTGCGAGTGGTGACGCAACACCTCCCTCCCGTCCGCCTCTCGGCTCCCCTTTCTTTCTCTCCGCGTAGATGCGCCGTTCTGCTCCGCTGTGCTGCGCTGGGGTGCGGGCCGGAGCGGCGGGGACCCGGCCTGGGGGACCTCTGTGGCCGCTGCGTACGGCGGTGATGCCCTTTTAGCCCATTTAACTGTGTGTGACAGGCACTTCGGCAGGTGACAAAAACCCAGCGGATGCCACCAGCGCTACTGAATATTAAAACAGTTAAAATGTAATTGCAAACAGAAATCCCAGCTGTGCTTCTAGCGCCGATGCACTGCACCCGCGGTTCTCCCCGCTTCGCTGCTGCCGAAGCTGCGCTTCGCAGGCAGGACGCTCCCCTGGAAGTCACCGACTCCCTCCCGCTCCTCGGGATTTCTTCCCTCTCCCCACCCCGCACTCCTGGCCACCAAGGGGTGTGTGAGAGGGAAGGAGGGACGGGCAGGCCCGGCGTGATCCCCGGCGCTGCCGCAGGCGGCACTGGAAATCTCGGTCAGGAGCCGAGCGGCTTAAACCACAACGGTCCGGGATCCTCCTCGGCATCTGCTCTGGAGCGGAGCCCGTGCCAAATTCCGTCGCTCTGGTATGAAGTTTGGCTGTGCCTGGGATGACCGGGAATGTCGGATGAACAAAAAAAAAAATAAAAAAAAGTTTGAAAAAAAGAAAAAGGAAAAAAATAAAAAAGGAAAAAGAAAATAAAAAGAAAATAAGGGATGTAGGGGGGGAAAGAAAAAAGAAAAGGGAAAAATGGGGGGGGGGGAGGGAAAAAAAAGGAAGTCATTGCCGTGTGCCTCCGTGCGCTCGTCTTGGCGCGGCAGAAGCCAGGGTCTCCGCGGCCCCCGCGGTGGGGTTGCACTTGTTGCCTCCCCGCCCCCCGTGGGCGCCGGGCCAAGCCCGTGCGGAGGGGCGGCTTCGCTGCGCGGCTTTTACAGGGGGGCCCGCGCTGGCCCTAGCCGAGCCGCGCCGTGGCGGTGCGGAGCCGGGGGGGCCGGCGGGGCGGCCCGTGGGTGCGCGGGGCGTGGGCGTGCCGGGGGCACCGCCGAGGCCGGCCATGCAGATGGAGGGGGCGGGACGCGGGCGCCGTGACTCGGAGCCCCGGAAGAGCGGAGAAACCCCGTATAAAAACTACTGGGGACCTTTCCCGGGCAGAACTACGAAAGCCTCGGAGACGGCGGCAGCCTGCGGCGGCAGACAGCGGGGCGGCGGGCGGCACGGGGCGGCCTCTGCCCCGGCGGGGCTGCGGGAAGCGGCGCAGGCGGCGGCTGTGCAGGTCGAGCGCCTTCCCCTGCCCTGCAGCATCGCTTTGCTCCGCAGGCTGCTTCTCCACCGCCCCTCTTTTTTCCCCCAAAGAAACGCCGCTCAATAGGTGTCTGTGTGTCTGTTTGTCCCTCCTCTCGCCTTCTGGAACGGGCAGTGGGCGCCCCTGGTCGCACGGGGCTGCTGCAGGGGGAGCGGCGCTTCGGTGCCGGGCGGCCGCCGCTGCTGACCGCTTGCATTTCCTCCTCTTTTGCTAGGCGCAGAAGGAGAGGGGGCCCGGGGGGTGGGGAGGGTGGGGGCAGCGAAGAGCCGCAGCGGTGCTATCCAGCCCGGAGAGGCGGCGGCCGCGCACCATGGCAGACGATGAGCAGGCCGGCGGCAGCCCCGGCGGGAGTTACGCGGGCGGCGGCGAGAGCGCGCACTGCAACGTGCTGAGCTGGGAGCAAGTGCAGCGCCTGGACCGCATCCTCAGCGAGACCATCCCCATCCACGGCCGCGGCAACTTCCCCACGCTGGCCATGCAGCCCCGCCAGATCGTCAAGGTGGTGCGGAGCCGGCTGGAGGAGAAGGGCATCGGCCTGCGGGACGTGCGGCTCAACGGCTCGGCCGCCAGCCACGTCCTCCACCAGGATAGCGGCCTGGGCTACAAGGACTTGGACCTCATCTTCTGCGCCGACCTGAAAGGGGAAGCCGAGTTTCAGACTGTGAAGGACGTGGTCTTGGACTGCCTCTTGGATTTCTTACCCGAGGGGGTGAACAAGGAGAAGATAACGCCGCTCACCCTCAAGGTAAACCAGCTCGGTGCCCGGGTGCCCAGAGCAGGGCGAGGCGTAAGCATCTGCCCGCGGGAATCGCGCACCCTCCGCTCCGGGGATGGAGAGGAGCACAGCTCCCACACCCCAGACCCACAGCGACCGTGAGTGGTGTTTGCACCCGACATGTCAAACCGAGGAGGAGTCTGCAGCACAGCGCCTGCCCGGGGCTCCTCAGGATTCCTTAGTTTTCCGTTCTCTGGCTTGCTTGCCGGGAGCTTTCCCCGGGGCGGGTTGTGTGCGAGGCGCTGCCAAGCTCCCAGCTGGGTCTGCGGCAGCTTGGTTTGCGGGGCCCGGCTCCTGGGGCGGCTGCGGGAGCTTAGGAGGCTTTACTGCCCGCAAGAAGGAAAGCCCGGCTGCGGGGCACGCGTTCTGGTGCGCTGGCTGAGCCGGCCCGGAGGCAGGTCCCCTCCTCTCGGGGACACCGCTCGAGTTCGTTAGGCTGAGCGCCAAATGCCCTTGAGACTTTTCAGAGGGATTTTCTGGAACATGGGACGCCTTTGTGGAACCTGCACGGGCAGAGCAGGACTGAGCGCAGTGAATATTTGCTGAATGTTTGTTGGTGTTTTTTTAATGGGGACAGGAAAGAGAATAGAAACCAACAAGAAATTATTTCTTACCTGACTGTTATCTGACTGTAGCGGGAGCCTTTCCCGTGGGCGTGCATAGGTGTTTGGCATGTGTGGCAGGGACTTCGTGTGTAGATGCATTTAGAGGTGACTGGAAGAAGCAGTGTCGCCATCTGCTTCCTTTGCCCCCACCCCTCTCATCCCCTTGCAGTGACAGGACTCCAGGCTCTCCCATTAAGATTTTCTCTGCAGTCTTTTATGAACCACAAGGACCAGGTCGGGGAAGGGGGGGTGGGGGGGAGGGGAAAGAAAGGGGGTGAGGATGTGCAAACAAGCGCAGCCAAGAGGGGGATTTCTTTTGCCTGTTTCTTCATTCGCTCATTTTGTCTTTGCCATTATAGGAGGCTTACGTGCAGAAAATGGTAAAAGTATGCAACGACTCGGACCGATGGAGTCTCATCTCCCTGTCCAACAACAGCGGCAAGAACGTGGAGCTGAAATTCGTGGACTCTCTGAGGCGGCAGTTTGAATTCAGTGTCGATTCCTTTCAGATCAAGCTGGACTCCCTGCTGCTTTTTTACGAGTGCTCAGAGAATCCGATGACTGAAACTTTTCACCCGACCATCATTGGCGAGAGCGTCTATGGGGATTTCCAGGAAGCCTTTGATCATCTCTGCAACAAGGTAATTGCCACCAGAAACCCTGAAGAAATCAGGGGCGGCGGTCTTCTGAAGTACTGCAACCTTTTGGTAAGGGGCTTCAGGGCTGCCTCTGAGTCTGAGATCAAGTCCCTGCAGAGATACATGTGCTCCAGGTTTTTCATTGACTTCTCGGACATCGGGGAACAGCAGAGGAAGCTGGAGTCCTACTTGCAGAACCACTTTGTGGGACTGGAGGACCGCAAGTATGACTATCTCATGACCCTTCACGGCGTGGTGAATGAGAGCACAGTGTGCCTGATGGGACACGAGAGGAGGCAGACTCTGAATCTGATCACCATGCTGGCCATCCGGGTGCTAGCCGAGCAAAACATCATCCCCAACGTGGCCAATGTCACCTGCTATTACCAGCCGGCCCCGTACGTAGCAGACGCCAACTTCAGCAATTACTATATTGCCCAGGTGCAGACGGTGTTCCCTTGCCAGCAGCACACGTACTCCACTTGGCTGCCCTGTAATTAAGGACTGAAGCCAGGAGACCTGGTGGGGAGACCCATTTGCTAAGAGGCAGGAAGGGGCGATGTGTCCCTGTGAAGAGGGGTGTTTGTGCAATGCTGATCTGCTCTAGGTTTTGAGCTCCAGAGAAGCTTATGGTTCTGCTCATAAACAGCGGGAGCACGATCGAGAGAGACCCCCTGAATAATTGGATCCTACCCCAGAGCACAAGAGGCCTGTCATTAAAAGCAACCAGCTTCCCCTGAAAGAAATGAGGGAGGATGCTTGATGACAATATGGGTTGGCAGTGTCTGCTCCCATAGCTTTGGCATAGAGAAGGTGGGAAAGCCTTATTTCCTTTCATTTTTATTCTTACTCTAGAATGGGATCTTGCAAAAGGGAGAATACGAAAGACATAAACAAACAAAAAAAAGACAAAAAGGAAAAAAAAGACAAAAAACAATTCTATGTATTCAGGAATTAAAAGTTAGAGGCATAAAGCAGAGATAGACTGAATAAAGCAATGTATATCAGGATTCCTGCGTTTGGGGCTTGCAGCAAGGGCCACCTATGAACTGTCGGTGTAGAATGTATTAGCTCGCTTGGCTAGAATGCTTTCCCAGGAGCAGCTTGCTCCAAATGCACAGCAGAGACTGGTGCAGGTGCAAACCCAGGGGTGCCACGCAGGGTGGCAGAGCCCAGCTGTTCCAGCTGGGTACATGCCTCCCCTTCTAACGGTGTGAGGGTGCAGGAGAACCAGCTGGGGCAAACAGAGTATACTGGAGGACCAAAGATTTCACAAAGAAGTTAGCCCGAGCAGAGAAGACACAGTAGAGTATATAGATATATAAATATATACATATATATATATAAAGAAAAGAAAGATATTGCTATATTTGTACACGCCAACCCTAACTCAAAAGTGCCTGATGCCTTCATAACGTTTGAAGTGAGGAAGAGGAAGTCTAGTTTTGTGGTTTAACCATGCATTCTTGTTCTATCAGGGACACAAGGATGAAAGACACAAAACCCCATCATAAGCTTGTGAATAAGTGGTGGAGGAGATGCCCAATGGCTGTGATTTTTGTTGTTGTTGTTGGCAAATGCCTGTATAGAGTTAATGTTCCGTCGGTGTGCCCTCACCTAGGTACGTGTGTGTGTGTGTGTGTATATATGTTTGTGTGTGTATATATGTCCATGGCAGGGCTGTCTATCTCTATATGCACACACAAGATATATATCTCTATTGACGTGGTCTAGGACAATGTAGCAGTTAAGGAATGTTTAAATAAAGTACTCTGTGTTTCCCAGTTTGCAACAGGATGTAGTAGCACAGTGGACACCTTGCAGTGAGTTTTTAAACCCACGCCTGAGAAAGTGGAGTTAAAAGGAGCCAGTCAGGATTAGAGTGGGATTCAGATAATGTCTTTGGTTGCAAAGGATTACAGTAATTCAGTGGGTTGCTCGTGAGCCATAATAATTCCACAGATGGAGAAACATATGACTAGCGGGGGGGGGGGGGGGGGGCGTGTTTCTTAACTCTTTTTGTACTGTAATGCCATTTTGACATTAACCCACTAATGCTGTGACTGCATACCTCCGTGACGTGTAATTCAGTGGAACGTGGATCAAAGATAGGTCTATTTAACCCCCCTGACAGCTAAAGGATATTGTTACTGGTTGGTGAGCTGAACACTAAGAGTTAATATTTAAAGAGTATTTTTAATCGAATGCATTTTGCATTCCAGGACCACTAGGATTTAGCCAAATGTGAAGTGATCCCTTTCAAAGAGAAGTCTTTGCACGGTTGCTTTAAATTTATATTTTAGAGAGATATATATATATTATATATATATTTTATGCGACTATTAAACATCTTTGATCTGATTGTCACACTGCATTTACAATTTCAGTACTGTACTTTATTTAAATGGAATCCCTTTACATTGGAACATCAACTTAAGTCGCTTTCATTTCCTCTCCCAAAAGACCAGCAAGGGGGGTGGAAAAAAACCCCAGACACCACAGCTCAGCCTCTGCTGTTGCTTTCACTTCGGTGCCATCTCTGAAGATGTTAAATTCTTTGTTGGGCTTTGGACACCTAATGACTTGAGTGGCACTTTAATATTTTGCTTTCTTACTGAGGGGGGGCGGAAAGGAAAGGAAAAGGCAGTTCAGGCTTTTGAAGGAAAACTTACCCTGCTTGCGGGCAGGGTCTGTTGCTGGAGGCAGGGGAGAGAACTGGTGTCCTGGCGGTGTGTTTTCCCTACGGAGCCAGCAAGGTACATCTATTTTTGTCAGGCTTTGTGCTTCTGGCTCTGGAGGCAACTTAATAGCAGCCTGCTCTGTTTACCCAAGCACCTTCCCCGCCGGTCCTTCAGGAAACGTCAAAGCTGGGTCGTTGCCATTGCCGGCCTTGCCTCGCAGACCTTGTCCTCACCTTCCCTTCCTCCGGTGTTGCTTGCAGCCTCCCACCAGGCTTCTTAAGCGTGGTCTGGAATCGACCCTAGCCTGGGTGGAAGGTTGGACTGGGTGGTCTTTGCGGGTCTCTTCCACCGGCTGCTTTCTGTGGTGCTGCGATCCTCGTCCGCCTCTCCCCTGCGGGGTCTCCGGCAGCTGCGGCGGAGGGTCGCGGGCTGCCGGGCGCCCCGGGCTGCCGGGCGGGTTCGCTGGCGGAAGCTGCGGGGAGGGCTGGGGCGATAGGATCAGCTGGTGGTGTGGGATGTCTGCTCTGGCCACAACTCTTTGCAGCAAATGCATGAGTCATCCGCTCTTTGAAAGGCTCTGGGAATCCGCCGCTGTGCTCCCGCCGCAGCAGGCTGATAGTACATGACACGATGTGCATTTTTGCCCTGTCCTTTGAAAGACCCTTTTCTTCTTCTCCCCCCCCGCCCCCCCGCCCCCATTGCTTGGAAGAAGGTTTTGATTTACTTCCTCTCGGCTCCGAATTTTATTGTGTTTCGGGTTTTTGTTTTAATGATTGACAGCAGCTAGTTGGTAGTGCGTTGCAGCAGGGCTCTGCGCTGACCTGCACCTTTCCAGCCTTTGCCTTTCGATACATATATAATATGTTTTCATATATATTATATAGGTATTCTGGATCGGGTTTGCATGTGTTAATGGCCCAGTGGTGGAGCCGGTGGGGCCTTGTTGTGCATGTGGCCGGTAGCTGAAAAGGTGCCTGGTGTCAGAGGTGGGAAGAAGCATGAGAGTCAGAAGCAGGAGCAGCCCCGTTCAAAGCTGGCTTATTCCTGCGGTTTGCACGCCTTGCCCTCCAGAAAGCCTGGCTTCTTTTGAGCTGGGTGCCCCCCTACCCTTCAGCACACTGCCGCTTTTAAGCCTGCCCTTCCTGCCTTGAGGACTTGGGTTTTTTTCCCATCCAGTCTGGTGGGAGGTTGGAACTTGTGCTGCCAGCGACAGTGTCCCCTTTAAAGAGCTGCGCCCATTCAAACCCCTGACCTGATTACAGCAAAGCTCTGTGCCCGGGCCGAGTGTGCCGCTGACCAGCAGGGCGCTAAACCTGCTTCGGCTGCAGCCAGCCTGAAACAGCCCAGAGCTTGGAAACGAACTCTTTGGGTGGGTGTTTTTTCCCCTCTTGGATGTAGCTGCCCTCCCAAATGCAGGAACATTTATTCTAAAACCGGAAGAAGGGCAGTGAGGAGACCAAAAAAAGGTGATATTTTCCCTAGCTTCTTTTATTGCACTTAAATATATATATTTTAATCTTGCACAAAGGCCTTCATGCCAGTCTTCTGATCGCCTCCTGTTAAATGCTTGTGGTTTGCATCCCCTCAGAAGCTCTCAACCAGTTCAAAACCAGCTTTTTAAATCTTTTCTTTTTTTAATTGAGACAATGAAGTGTGTGAGGTACAAATGCACAGACAAGGAAATAAAACCCACAACAAACCAACCTGTAATTAATTGCATATTTAGCTCCTAGTTGAATATATTCTCTTGTATGGTCTCCTTCCTTTCTGCAGAGGGCTTCCCCTTGCCAGAAGGAAGATGGGTGTACTGTTTTGCTGTTGTAATGATGGTTTGCTAACAAAATAAAGAGTGAAGGAAAACAAAGAAACAAACAAAGCAAAGAGCCTGCCGATTTCAAGACAGCTTGGCTAAAGCATTGCAGGCTCCTGCAGCCCGTAGGAGTCTGTGCAGATTTGCTTTCTCTCGGATTCCCTTACAACTGTTGCCTTCTGCAAGGCATCCTGTTGCAGCAGACTGCTCCTTGGATTGCTCTTTTGGAATGTTTTGGCTATAGGCTTTGTCACAGAGGAGAGAAAAAAGATCTGATGGGAACCAGACTTTGGAGGGAACAGGTTGTGAATTTTGTTTACAGCATCCAATATTTGGATTTCTGATTTTTTTGTTTTCTTTGTAAATAAAAAGAAGTTATTTTTTTCTATTGATCCGTGTCTGCTGCTCTCTCCCCTGTCTGCAATAGCTCTGGCCTGCCCCTGCTGAATACCGACTTGGCTTTCATTAGGGAAGGACAAGGGCAGCCCTTTTCTGAGAAGAGCAGCCCTGGGCTGCTTGCTGATTGGAGCAGCAGAGGGTCTGCAAAGTGCTGCCTCGGGCCAGCCAGCTTTGCCTGGCTGCACTCAGCTGCAGGGCAGCCTGCCCAGCCAGGGCCAGAAATACTCCAGTGCTGCTCCACCTGTGCAGATGGTCCAGGATCCACTGGCCCAAAAGGGCACTGCAGCAGACCCACACATTTGCTGCCATCCCAGCTGGGGCAGGAATCTTTTCCTTGCATCACAAACCACGATGCTGGCCTGGCTCAGGAGCAGTGTGGGCAGCAGGACAAGGGAGGTTATCCTGCCCCTGTGCTCAACACTGCTCAGGACACACCTGGAGTGCTGTGTCCAGTTCTGGGCTCCTCAATTCAAGAGAGCTGTTGAGGTGCTGGAAGGTGCCCAGAGCAGGGCAGCAAGGCTGGGGAGGGGCCTGGAACACAGCCCTGTGAGGAGAGGCTGAGGGAGCTGGGGGTGTGCAGCCTGCAGCAGAGGAGACTCAGGGCACAGCTCATTGCTGTCTGCAGCTGCCTGCAGTGAGGCTGTAGCCAGGTGGGGTTGGGCTCTGCTGCCAGGCACCCAGCAACAGAGCAAGGGGACACAGTCTCAAGCTGTGCCAGGGCAGGTTGAGGCTGGCTGTTAGGAGGAAGTTGTTGGCAGAGAGAGTGATTGGCATTGGAATGGGCTGCCCAGGGAGGTGGTGGAGTGGCTGTGCCTGGAGGTGTTGAAGCCAAGCCTGGCTGGGGCACTTAGTGCCATGGTCTGGTTGATTGGGCAGGGCTGGGTGAGCTTGGAGCTCTCTTCCAACCTGCTGGGTTCTGTGATTCTATTAAGTCCTTGCGATGTATTTGGTAGGGGCTGGCACCTCCAGTGGAGCATTTGGGGAGGGCCTGAGGGCTATGAGGTGCTGCTCCCTGGGTACAGAGGTGGGACTGGCTACCTGCGGTGGCTGGGTGCTGCATGTGTAGCAGCCTGGGGAGCTGCTGGGGCGTTGGGTGTCCATACCCTTTGGATTTGGCTGCTGGATCAGTGCAGTTCTTCCCACAGATTCAGCCTTTGGTCTCCTTCCCTACCAGCAGTGCTGTCCTCGTCAGCAGAGGGCTGTTCCATTGGCTGTGCTTACAGGGGAGGTACCTCTGTCAGGAGGGCTACCTTCCTCAAAAGGCACTTCAGGGCAGTCTCAAACATTAATTTGCAGTGCCTGTGGCAGTTCTTTTCCAACCAGGGTGCCTCAAACTGACCCAGATTGGAAAAACATTGCCTGAGCCTCAGCAGCTCTCGCTAGGCTCACGGCTAGAAGTGTCTGGGCTGGAGGGGGCTGGGGCTTGGATGTGGTGATGGGAATGATGAGCCAGCAACCTACTGTGTTCCCTGGGAAAGCAAACCAAGCAGGCTGCTGGCTCTGCTGGCCTGTCTGGGCACAGCAAAGGCTGGGTGCCTTCTGCACAGTGCCTCTTTGGAAACATGCCAGGCACAGGATAGGACTCTTGGCCAGCCCGGTTGGCAGCTGGGATGTGCTCAGTACCTCTGCCCATGCCACATTGCCTTTCCTCCCACCTTACTGCCAGCAAAGGCAGGGGGGCCTGGTCTAAGGCATGGCCCTTGTTTCACCTGTGGCATCCTTGCTTGGCTCATTTCCTCAGTCCAAGGCATCCATGGAGCTCCTACTGCACACTGTAGCTAGCAGGGCCAGAGAGGGGATTCTGCCACTTCACTTTGCTCTGGGCAGACCTCACCTGCAGTGCTGCATCCAGCACTGGAGTCCTCAGCAGCGGAAGGACCTGGAGCTGATGGAGCAGGGCCAGAGGAGGGCCACCAAAGTGCTCAGGGTCTTGGAGCAGTTCTGCTACGAGGACAGGCTGAGGGAGCTGGGGGTGTGCAGCCTGCAGAGGAGGAGGCTCTGGGCAGAGCTAACAGCAGCCTGCCAGTGCCTGAAGGGGCTGCAAGAAGGCTGCAGAGAGACTTTGCAAAGGGCTGCAGGGACAGGATGAGGGCAACGGCTGCAAACTAGAGCAGAGCAGATTGAGATTGAATGTCAGAACAGGTTCTGCAGCAGGAGGCTGCTGGAACACTGCAACAGGTTGCCCAGGGAGGTGGTAGTGGCCCCATCCCTGGAGATAGTCAAGATGAGGCTGGATAGGGCTGTGGGCAACCTGCTATGGTGGAGGATGTCTCTGCTGAGCACAGAGGGAATTGGACTGGATGAGCTTTGGAGGTCTCTTCCAACACAGACCACTCTGTGATTCTGATGAGGAAAAGTAACTGCAAGAACATCTTTCTGTAGTGACAATCCTTAATTTAAGTCCTGCTTTGAGGAAAAAGTAAAGCTGCAGCCTTTGGGGTTTGTCTTGCTTTTGGTTTTGTTGTTGTTTTAATCTCTTCTTGAGTAACTGCTCTCACTTCTGCATTGCTGTGCTGTGCTTGCTGCTCTCCTGCCTTCTCATCCTGATTCTTGCATCCTTAAGTGCTCTTCAGAAGCATGCCAGTCCAGGTTCACTGGCATTTCTTCATGCCAGCCTGGCCTTGAACACCTCCAGGGAGGTTGTGGAGCACAGATCATTGATCCCATTCTGTGCTTCTGTGCTTCACAGCCTCCCTGGGCAGCCTGTGCCAGTGTCTCACCACCCTCACTGCAAACAACTTCTTGACATCCAGTTTCAATCTTCCCTCTGCCACTTCAAACCCATTCCTCCTCGTCCTGTCATTACCAGACCTTGTCAGTAGTCCCTCCCTAGACCTCTTGTAGCCCCCTTCAGATCCTGCGAGGCCACTCCAAGGTCTCCCCAAAGCCTTCTATTCTGCAGGCTGCAGAGCCCCAACTCTCTCAGCCTGTGCTCAGAGCAGAGCTGCTGCAGCCCTCTGAGCATCTTCTCAGGGTTTATCTCTTCTCAAGGGTTATCTCTTCTCAGGGGTTATCTCTTCTCAGGGGTTATCTCCTACAGGCAGCACAACAGTGCCTAGCAGATATTATCCCTTGTGGGGTGCTTGCTTTTGGAACTCAGAAGACATTTGCCCGGGAGTCTTTCCTATGGGATGATGATAGAACCATGGAATGGTTTAGGTTGGAAGGGACTTCAAAGCTCATCCAGTTCCAACCCCTTGCCTTAGGCAGGGACACCTCCCACTAGAACAGGTCGCTCAAGTGATCCTCTGTGGTGCCAGAAATGCCCTCTCACAGCTGTGGGAATGCCCAGGAGTGACAGGAAGGCTCAGCTGGTGGTGGAGGCACCACACACTCGAGCAGTAGCTAGCAGGGCCAGTAGGAGGTTGTTCCTCTGGCTTTATCCAGCCTTTGGAGGAGGTGGCAGCAGCTACCTCCACGCTGGAGGAGGCAGATAGGGAACACACAGTGCAGATTTGGTAGCTGAGTTTGCCCCTAACATTACTTGCTGGTGCTTTGTTGTTGAGTGTTTGCTCTGCAATAGCAACCAAAGGGCATGACCAGGTTAGGACCCATTGTACCAGGCACTGTGCAAACAGCCCTGTGCTGGTCCCTTCCTGCAGAGCTTCTCCATCTGGGGATTTCAATGAGCTTATTCTTTCCCTTTAGCTGTCCTGCAGTAAGGCAACTCATTTTTTCCCCTGTGAGGGTGACAGAGGCCTGGAAGAGGCTGCCCAGGGGGGCTGTGGAGTCTCCCTCCCTCGAGATATTCAAGAGCTGCCTGGATGTGTTCCTGAGTGATCTGCTTTAGGTGATGCTGCTCTGGCAGGAGGACTTGGACCAGATGAACTTTCCAGCTCCCTTCCAGCCCCTGACGTTCTATGACTCTATGACTTGCTGGAGGCAAGTGCTTGTTTTTCTAAGAAATGGGATGGGCACTGCAAAGAATGTTCCCAAAGAGGCGATTCTGATGAAGTACTTTTGTGAATTCCATCAATTGATTCTGTTTCCCAGAGTGTCTTGTGTAGATCTCAGCTTCCCTTTGGCAGTAACTGACCTCGCTTCTTTCTGGAAGAGCTGAGTGCATGAAGTGGTGCAGCTCTGTCCCTGAGAGCTGAACCCAGTCCTGCCATCCATAGCCACTGCAGGAACAGGAGCATTTCTCTCCACTCTGACTTGAATTGCTGTCACTTTGCAAGGGCAGATGAGGTAAGTGCAGGGGATGATGCAGCAGAGCTGCACACATGCCAAGGAAGCCAAGCCTGGACTTTGCATCTCTTCCCCAAATGAGCAGGTGTCCTGACTGGGCTTATTGCTTTTTGCTTCTCTGCAGATGATCACCCACAGGATCACAGATCACAGACGTTAGGGCTTGGAAGGGACCTCCATAGATCATCGAGACCAACCCCTGCCAGAGCAGAAGCAGAGAATCCAGCACAGGTCACACAGGAACACATCCAGATAGGGCTGGAAAGGCTCCAGAGAAGGAGACTGCACAGCCACTCTGGGCAGCCTGTGCCAGGGCTCTGGGACCCTTACACTGAAGAAGTTCTTGCTCATGTTGAGCTGGAACTTCCTGTGCTGCAGTTTCCATCCCTTGCCCTTGTCCTGTGGCAGGGCACAAGTGAGCAGAGACTGTCCCTGTCCCTCCCTTCCTGCCCCCCAGCCCTCAGCTCTTGATAGACATTGCTCAGATCCCTCTCAGCCTTCTCCTCTGCAGCCTAAGCAGCCCCAGGGCTCTCAGCCTCTCGTCCTCAGGCACTGCTCCAGTCCCTGCGGCATCCTTGCAGCCCTGCACTGGACTCTTTCCAGTAGATCTCTGTCCCTCTGCAACTGGGCAGCCCAGAACTGGATGCAGTATCCCAGGTGAGGTGTCAGTAAGGCAGGGCAGGGCAGAGAGCAGAGAGGGAGGAGAACCTCCTTAGAGCTGCTGGCCACACTCTCCTGCATGCCCCCAGGATGCCTCTTGGCCAAGGCCTCACACTTCTCTCTGGTTAAGTTATTAGGCTGCCACCAGGCACCTGCAGCGGGCCCAGGAATTTCCTTAACCAGCAAAGATCAGCTCCAGCCTGCAGGGCTGCCTGCACCAGCTGCCTGGTGAGTCCAGCTCCCCACAGCACTCCCTGCCCTAGAGCCACAGTGTGCAGCTCCCAGGTGGCACAGGCAATGCTTCTCCTGGGACATGCAGGCTCACTGGATGTGTATTACCCCTGGAATAGGCCAAATGGCAGAGTCCAGAAAAATCTTGATATGCTAAGCAGTTTATAGACAAAAGTTGTGGAGAGAGAGGGTTTAACGATGGCAAAGCACTGTGCACCAGCAGCCCGGGGAGGGGAGCCCAACAGCAGCCCTCTCTGGGAGTCAGTGGAGCTGTCGGGAGCTCAGCGGTCTGCCAGCAAGAGCTGGGCACCCTGCTGCAGGGGCAGCTGTGCCCTGCTCTCAGGGCTTACAGCTTGCTCTGAACGGCCCACCAGAAAGCAGAGGAGTCTGCAGACAGCTTAAACCCACCGAGGGCAAGGAATTCGGGATCAGGGCTGGGGCCCTCTGTGCTGCCCCTGTGCCAGACCTTTGCACTGCACTCTGCTGCCTGTCGGCAGGGCTGGCAGCCTCTGGGTGCTCCCCAGCCAGCTCTTTGGTGCAGTCACTCCTTCTTTAATACATAATTCCAATCCCTCCCCAGAATGTAATGCTCAGGACACTGGGAAAAGTTGCTCCATGAGCCAAACTGCTCAGCATATGGAGATTTCTCTGGGCTCTGCGATCTGATAGATTCAAGGCTGGGGCAGGGCCTGGAGCACAGCCCTGTGAGGAGAGGCTGAGGGAGCTGGGGGGGTGCAGCCTGCAGCAGAGGAGGCTCAGGGCAGAGCTCATTGCTGCCTGCAGCTGCCTGCAGGGAGGCTGTAGCCAGGTGGGGTTGGGCTCTGCTGCCAGGCAGCCAGGGACAGAAGAAGGGGACACAGCCTCAAGCTGTGCCAGGGCAGGTCTAGTCTGGATGTGAGGAGGAAGTTGTTGGCAGAGAGAGTGATTGGCATTGGAATGGGCTGCCCAGGGAGGTGGTGGAGTGGCTGTGGCTGGAGGTGTTGAAGCCAAGCCTGGCTGGGGCACTTAGTGCCATGGTCTGGTTGATTGGCCAGGGCTGGGTGCTAGGTTGGGTTGGCTGAGCTTGGAGCTCGCTTCCAAGCTGCTGATTCTATGGTTGTATGAAGCAGAGGGTTTCATGTTAATCACACAATTCGTGTTAGCAGAGCTTTGTTGGAGGCATTTTGTTCCATCTGAAGCAGACCCCAGTGGCTGTGAGTGTGCCTCAGCTGGTGTGGAACACGAGGTCAGAAATCAAAAAGGGAAAAATAAGGAGGCAAAGGCCCAAGTGCTTCCCAGAACAACAACCACAGCGAGTGCCCTGCCAGTCCCCAGTCCAAGTGTTTCTCTGGAGCTGAGGTGTAGGTTTGGTCTGACGCAGCAAGCTCCTGCGGCCGCCCGTGCCCGTGCGCGCCTGTGCGGTGTGGCTGTGCGCAGCCCCTTCTCTGTGCTGCCCCCAGTGCGCTGACTGCAGAGGCAGCTGAGGCACTCCAGGTGCAGCTCTGCCCCAGCCCAAGGCCTCTGCGCAGTTGTCTTCTGCTGGAAGGAGGGCAGCATGTGCCGCTGGAACCATCTGCAGCCACTTCCCCTGCTCAGCAGCAAGAGCTGCAGAGTCAGCAATCTGCCTGCAGAGCCAGCACAGCCTGCTCCACTTGCAAAGGGAAGAGTGCCAGGAGAACTCTTCCAGAAGCTTCTTTGATGTTCCTCTGCTTTCTATTCACTTTGACAGAGGCAGGGTCAGGCTGGATGTTAGGAGGAAGTTCATGCCTGAGAGAGTGATTGGCACTGGAATGGGCTGCCCAGGGAGGTGGTGGAGTCCCCATCCCTGGAGGTGTTGAAGAGGAGGCTGCATGAGACACTTAGTGCCAGGGGTTAGTTAATGAGAAGGTGTTAGGGGATAGGTTGGACTCGATGATCTCAGAGGTCTTTTCCAACCTGCTTCGTGCTGTGGCTCTGTGAGAATGCAATTCAGATCACGTATCTGGAGGAAATTGGGGGTTGGGAACAATTTCTTTACCCAAAGAGTGATCAGGCATTGGAACAGGCTGCCCAGGGAGGTGCTGGAGTCACCAATCCTGGAGGTGTCCAAGCTGTGCCAGGGCAGGTTACTATGCCCACAGTTTGTTTCTGGCATTTATGAGCTTCTCCTGACAGGCAGGGAGGTTTGATAGCATTCATAGAACCAAGCAGGTTGGAAGAGACCTCCAAGCTCATCCAGGCCAACCTGCAAACTCAGTGATGCTGGACTCCTCCCACCAATAAAGACATTGAACAGGCCTGTGCCCAGCACTGATCCCTGGGGTACACCACTGGTGCCAGCTGCCAGCTGGATGTGGCACCATTCAGCTCCACTCTCTGGGCCTGGCCAAGCAGCCAGTTCTTGACTCGTATCAGAGTGACTCTGTCCAAGCCATGAGCTGCCAGCTGGGCCAGTTTCTTTCCACAGCTTGCCTTAGAGGCATCTGGGTTCTGGCAGCACTCCACAAAAGGTGGTCTGCTGTCAACACTGTCCACATGGAGGTTTTCAGCTTCCTAGGATGAAGCTATTGTGTCTCTAGAAGCATTTTCAGGGAAGTACTGAGGGCTTTGGCACTCTGCTGACAATGCTTTGGACCTGCTGTGGACCAGCACTTTCCCTGCTGAGGAGTGAAGTGAAGTCAGGAGTAGAAACCCACATGAAGCCCTGCAAGAGTCTGGTACAGCTGCTGGATTGCTCAGCTTCCCCTGGATGTCTTATCCTGTTACTGGGAATATCCAGATCTGTTGGAGTGCAGAGGGATGGAGAGGAGGTGAAGCATCAAATGACCTTTCTATAGGCTGCTTCTAGGGCTGGGAAGTTGTTTGATGCTGTTAGTGAGCAACTCTAAAGCTATCAGTCCACAGAATCCCTTTATTGTTGAAAACAGGGTGGGAAGAGCTGGGAAGAGTGTTCTGCATCATCCCTTTGCCTAAAGGCAGGATCAGCTGTCCTTGAACTCTTCCTTACTGTGCACTCACAGCCAGAACAAACAGACAGCTAACATATTTGCTTGCAGCAGCTCCTTCAAGGGGGCTGGGAGAAAGTTGGTTCATGTTAGCTCCTCCATGCCCTACCTGACTGCTTGGGCAGCTGCAAGCCAATGTCCCACATTTCCTCAGCAGGACCACGCAGCAGAAAGCCATCTTTGAGTGCTGTGTCCAGTTTTGGGCTCCTCCATTCCAGAGAGGTGCTGAGGTGCTGGAAGGTGCCCAGAGAAGGGCAGCAAGGCTGGGGAGGGGCCTGGAGCACAGCCCTGTGAGGAGAGGCTGAGGGAGCTGGGGGTGTGCAGCCTGCAGCAGTGGAGGCTCAGGGCAGAGCTCATTGCTGTCTGCAGCTGCCTGCAGGGAGGCTGCAGCCAGGTGGGGTTGGGCTCTTCTACCAGGCACTCAGGGACAGAACAAGGGGACAGAGGCTCAAGCTGTGCCAGGGCAGGTTCAGGATGGATGCTGGGAAGTTCTCCCCAGCAGGAGTGATTGGCATTGGAATGGGCTGCCCAGGGAGGTGGTCGAGTGCCCATCCCTGGAGGTGTTGAAGAGGAGGCTGGACAAGGCTCTTGGTGCCATGGGTCAGTTAATGAGAAGGGTTAGGTGCTAGGTTGGACTCGATGATCCCAGAGGTCTTTCCCAGCCTGGTTCATTCTGTGATTGTGTGACCACATCCCACAGCTGCCAGCTGCTTGCTGTGTCTCATTGTGGCAGGAAGCAACGTGTGCCGAGGGCAAGCACACTCAAGGCATCAGTATTCCCCATCAGGACCTGGCCAGGAGACAAAGAGCTGACAGATTGCTGCTTAAAAGCTTTGCTGAGCAGACAGAGCTCTGCAGAGCAAGGGCTGCTGTGAGCCAGCAGGTCTGCTTGTCCCATGAAACGCCAGGAGCTCTGAGGCTCTGAGGTGACACCGAAACTGGATGAGCCAGATTTAGGGTGCAGGCATTTTGCTTTAGGCACCAAGAGAGAAAATCCAGGTGGGAGAAGTGAGCTGGAAGGTTACTGCCGCGGCTTTGTTTGCTGCTGTCCCTGTCTTGTGCCCCTAGGTGCGTAGCTGTTTGCTGACGTGGTTGCAGCAGTTAACCTCTGCCTCTGCCCCTGCATGCACTCTTGCAGCATCCACTGCCCCGAGCTCATTCTTACCCAGCAAAAGAGGAAGGAGGTGATACAAAATCCAGAAGCAGAGGATTGAGCAAGGAGGAAGGCTGCAGGGAGGGGACTTGGGCTGATAACATCGAGGTGGCTCATTCTTGTCTGGGGTGCTGCTCTTTGGAGCTCTGCTGGTGTGACAGTTGGGGCATCGCTGCTCGATCCTGCAGATCTGCTTTCTGTGCACAGTCGCTGGCGTGGATATGAAGGATTTGGCCACAAGCTGAGCCTGGGGGGGTTAGGTTGGACATTAGGGAAAAATTTTCCTGGAGAGAGTAGTCAGGGAATGGAATGAGCTGCCCAGGGAGGTGGTGGAGTCCTCCAGCCTGGCTGTGTTTCAGGGTGGTTTGGATGTGGTGCTTGGGGCTATGGTTGAAGGTGAATCCTGCAGAGCAGGGTTCTGGGCTGGAGTTGGTGCTGCTGAGGGGCTGTGCCAGCCTGCACCGTACCCTGCTGTGGAAGCTGCGTTCCTGTGTGCCCTACATGACCTCCCATACCTTGTGCTGTGCACTCAGTAGCTGCTCACATACATCCCAGCTCTGTGCAGCACAGCCCTCACTAATGGCTGTGGATATTGGCCTAGAAGGGCAAATAATTCAGTCCTGTCCAGCTTGTCCCTGGAAGATCATCAGGGCAGCACATCCCCAGATGCTCAGGGAATGGTGCAACCAAACAAGAGTGGAAGGATGGCAGAAGGCCTTCCAGAGGCATTGCAGAAATTGCTTCCTTGGTGATTTCTGCAGAAGTCTGCTGGGTGTGAGAGTTGAGCTCTGAGCAGTGTTTGGTTTGAGCAGTATTTCAGTGTGTTCTCTGCAAGCACAAATGCTTTGGGTTTGTCTCTTTTACTCAGAAGGCTTTGTGCCAGCAGGAGCTACGGTTGGAGACGTGAGCCTGGCACCATCACAGTTAGTGACTCTGCTCTGGGACCTTCTCTGCTAGCTCCTGGCCTGCCTTGCTGCAAGAGCTGTGAACTAGGTGCAGCAAGGGCTGAGGAAAGCCCATCCTGTACTCACTGAACTGCAGTGCCCTACAGGAAAAACAACCTCCTCTTCCTCAGATGGTTTTCTTTTGAAGTGAAATTGTAGTGAGTGGGAGGTAGCTGATCCTGTCAGCCTCAAGACCCAGTCACTTAGTCACAGCTTGGATGTCACACCCAGCCCACAGACAACAGCAGGCCATGTCCTGCTTGTGCTGGGGGCTGCAGAGCTGCACCCAGGAGTGCAGGTGGGGTCTGAGGAGAGCAGAGCCAAGGGGCAGAATCCCCTCCCTTGCCCTGTGCCCACACTGCTCTTGCTGCACCCAGCACAGGGTTGTGTCTGGGCTGCACTCACACTGCAGGCTCCAGTAGAGCTTTTGCTCAGCCCAGACCCCCGGGGCCTGTTCCTCAGGGCTGCTCTCAGCCATTCCCCACCCAGCCTGGAGTTGTGCTTGGGATTGCACCCACCCAGCTGCAGGACCTCACACTTGGCCTTGCTGAATGCCATGAGATTGTCCTGGGCACAGCTCTGCAGCCTGTGCAGGTCCCTCTGGATGGATCCCTGCCCTCCAGCAAGTCGACTGTGCCACACAGCTGGTGCCATCTGCACCCTTGCTGAGGGGGCACTGGTTCCTCTGTTCCTGCCACTGACACAGCTGCCCAACAGCACTGGTGCCAGCACTGGCCCCTGAGGGAGCTACTTGGCACTGGTCTGCAGGTGGGCACTGTGCCCTTGCTCACCACTCTCTGCATGCCACCATCCAGCCAGTTCCTTACCCAGCAGTGCTCCACTCACCCAGTCTGTGTTTGGTGGTGTTGAGACTACTGAGGGCCAGAAAGTCTTCAATCAGTCAGCTCTGAGTGGAGTGGGAGCAAATGGCACTGTGCATCAGCAGGAGCATTGTGTTAGCCTTGATTCATTTACATGCTCCAGCTAAAGGAGAACTTTAATTCTCCCTTCTTGACCTCTGTGCTTGATTAAAATATGCAAAGCCACAAAGCTCTCAGCCAAGCCTGCCCTCAGCACACAATTCAGTGGCAGAGTATTGCACTCTCTAACACTAATCTGGCATCTCTCACGCTGAAGGCTGGGTCAGGGCAGAGAGCAAAGCGGGGGAAACGCTGGCTCTGATTGCCTGTGGAGGCAGTGGTGGATGGTTTAGGTTGGAAGGGACCTCAAAGCTCAGCCAGTTCCAACCCCCTGTGCCACAGCCAGGGACACCTCCCACTAGAACAGGTTGCTCAAGGCCTCATCCAACCTGGCCTTGAACACCTCCAGGGAGGTGCTCTGCAACCTCCCTGGGCAACCTGTGCCAGGCTCTCACCACCATCACTGCAAAGAATCCATTCCTCACATCCAGTTTCAATCTCCCCTCTGCCACTTCAAATCCATTCCTCCTCCTCCTGCCATGACCAGACCTTGTCAGTAGTCCCTCCCTAGCCCTCCTGGAGCCCCTTCAGATCCTGCAAGGCCACTCCAAGGTCTCCTGGAAGCCTTCTCTTCTGCAGGCTGCAGAGCCCCAACTCTCTCAGCCTGTGCTCAGAGCAGAGCTGCTGCAGCCCTCTCAGCATCTTGGTGACCTCCTCTGGGCTGGCTCCAACACTTCCATGTCCTGCTTGTGCTGGGGGCTGCAGACCTGCACCCAGGAGTGCAGGTGGGGTCTGAGGAGAGCAGAGCCAAGGGGCAGAATCCCCTCCCTTGCCCTGTGCCCACACTGCTTTTGCTGCAGCCCAGCACATAGAAGTGTTCAAGCCCAGGTTGGATGAGGCCTTGAGCAACCTGTTCTAGTGGGAGGTGTCCCTGTCCATGGCAGGAGGTTGGAACTGGCTGATCCTTGAGGTCCCTTCCAACCCAACCCATTCTGTGATTCTATGAGACAGAGATGGAAGCTTCTGTGTGTCTCCCCTTTGCCTACACAGAGCCTCCTCGTGCAGCTGAGACCAGAAACCTAAGTGGAGTACATTCAGCCTTGTGATGCCTTTCCTAGCTTTAGCTGGAGGCTGCATGAAGCCCAGGTGAGGTCGACTTGCTTAGGTGAGCAGCAGTTTGTGCTGAGCAGGATCTTTATTTCTGCTTCACCCTAGGGTGACTGGCCAGGGCTGGGTGCTAGGCTGGGCTGGATGAGCTTGGAGCTCTCTTCCAACCTGCTTGATTCTGTGATTCTATGATTTTATACTGGTTTGAAATCATGGAGAGCAGCTTTTGGCTCAAAAAAGACACGTCTCCTCCAGGCAGAGGTCCAGAACAGGACCTCACTTAGGTCCCAGACAAAAGGCTGTAGAGGCCACCAGAGGCTCAGAGCAGTGCCAGATGCACAGAGCACAAGTGGACGTCCCGAGGGGCTCACAAAAAAGGGTGTAGAAAAAAAAAAGGCAGAAAAGCCTGACCCAGAAAGGTTCCAAACACAGCCTGCAGCAGAGCACTGTCTGCGAGAGGGGACTGCAAGAGAGGGGTAGCAGGAGGCTTCGCCAGCAGGAAGGAGGCTGGCTCCAGCAGCTCTGGTGTGTGGTGCTGGGGCAGCAGACAGCAGAGGGAGGGAGGCTGGAGTGCAGGGTCCTGAGAACATGCCCCCCGAGTCCCAGCCAGGGCACCGCCAGCAGACCCTGCGCAGCCAAGCCTCGCAGCCGCGGGGACCGGCGCTGCCTCGCCAGCAGCTGGACACAGATGTTTGCCCTCGCTCCCAAGTCTGGTCACAGCCCCTGCCCAACCCCAGAAACGCTGCCTCCTGCCAACAGCCTTCACTACTGTTTTATCTGGACCCGGCCAGGGCTCTCTGACTCCCATCCAGACACTGGGGGCCACTCTGGAGTTGCACTGGAATGGCACCAGCCCCACTGACATCAGCGTCTGGCACTGGTGAGCAGCCACAGCAATAGCTGCATCCCACCGAGTGGAGACAGAGGAACTTGTCATGAGCTGTGGTGCGGGAGCAGCACCCAGGGGTTCACGGCAGCAGAGGGGTTTAAGTGTGGCTTGTCTTTTTTTAAAAGGCTTTTGTGACTGCTTTAATTAAGGCATAGCTGCAGGCTGTGCTGCCATCCAGAGAGCCCTGGGCAGGCAGAGCTGGGCACAGAGGAGCCAAATGAGGTGCAACAAGGACAAGTGCAGAGTCCTGCACCTGGGCAGGGATAATAAACTGCAGCAGGACAGGCTGGGAGGTGACTGCTGGAGAGCAGCCCTGGGGAGAGGGACCTGGGACTGCTGGGGGAGGACATCCATGGCACAGCAATGTGCCCTGTGGCCAAGAGGCCAATGGCCTCCTGAGGGGCATCCAGCAGAGTGTGTCCAGCAGATCCAGGGAGGTTCTCCTCCCCCTCTGCTGAGACCTCATCTTGAGTGGTGCCTTCAGTTTTGGGCTCCTCAGATGAAGAGGGACAGGCATCTGCTGGAGAGAGTCCAGGGGAGGGCTATGAGGATGCTGAGGGGACTGGAGCAGTGCCTGGTGAGGAGAGGCTGAGGGACCTGGGGCTGCTTAGTCTGCAGAGGAGAGGGCTGAGAGGGGATTGAATCAATATCTATAACTGAGGGCTGGGGGTCAGGAGGGGGGGACAGGCTCTGCTCACTGCTCCCTGGGACAGGACAAGCAGCAATGGATGGAAGCTGCACAGGAGGTTCCAGCTCAGCACAAGGGGAACTTCTTGCCTAGGAGGATCCCAGAGCCTGGCACAGGCTGCCCAGCGAGGCTGTGGAGTCTCCTTCTGTGGAGCCTTTCCAGCCCTGTCTGGATGTGTTGCTGTGTGCCCTGAGCTGGATTGAATGGTCCTGCTCTGGCAGGGGGGGTGGACTCAGCTGATTAAAAGAAATAAAAGTATCAGAGGGAAAACCAGGGACTGAGTTCCTCAGAGCCAGGGGAAGAAATGGATCAGTTGCACTTCTGCAAGGTAGATGCAAATGAAGCTACATACTGGCTGTGCTCTCTCTGTTTAGCTGTAGGTCTCCTAGAGTAAGAAATCTTCCCCCCAGTGAAAACGAGACAGCAAGGGAAAAATAGAGTTTACAGCTTATTTTAAGAAAGAAAAGATGCACGCAGAAGGATAAGAGAAAGCCTCCAAAAGCAAAGAGACAGGCTTTGGAATTGATCCCAAAGTAACCCAGAGGAGGTGGATTCCCCCTGCCAAAGGGAGAAGTTCATTTGCTGTTGGACAAAAGGCTCAATTCATTAAAACTTACTTAGGTGGACACTGATATTTTGGCTGCATCATCCCTTCCCTGGAGGAGAGATGGTGATTTTCTCCCGGAGTGAAACATGAGAAGGCTGCTTTTGTGGCTGCAGAGGAGATATGTCAGAAGGCTAAATTAAATCAGAAGGCAAACAGCTTTTTTCCCCCTTGCAATAGGCTTCTTCAGCCAGAGACTCAAAGTGTGCTCAGTGGCAGAGCTGGAGTGGATCACAGCATCACAGAATGGCTTAGGTTGGAAGAGACCTCAAGGATCAGCCAGTTCCAACCTGCCTGTGCCACAGGCAGGGACACCTCCCACTAGAACAGGTTGCCCAAGGCCTCATCCAACCTGGTTCTGAGCACCTTCAGGGAGGTCGTGGAGCACAGAAGCACAGAATGGGATCCAGGATTCTGTGATCACACATTGCTCCTGTGCTCCACAACCTCCCTGGGCAACTTGTGCCCAGGGACACCTCACACTAGAACAGGTTGCCCAAAGCCTCATCCAGCCTGGTCCTGAACACCTCCCTGGGCAACCTGTGCCAGTCTCTAACCACCCTCATTCTAAAGAACCCTTTCCTAACAGCCACTTTCAATCTCCCCTCTGCCACTTCAAACCCATTCCTCCTTGTCCTGCCATGACAAGACCTTGTCAATAGTCCCTCCCCAGCCCTCCTGGAGCCCCCTTCAGATCCTGCGAGGCCACTCCAAGCTCTCCCCAAAGCCTTCTCCTCTCCAGGCTGCAGAGCCCCAACTCTCTCAGCCTGTGCTCAGAGCAGAGCTGCTGCAGCCCTCTCAGCATCTTGGTGGCCTCCTCTGCACTGGCTCCAACACTTCCATGTCCTGCTTGTGCTGGGGGCTGCAGAACTGTGCCCAGGACTGCATGGGGGCTCTGGGGAGAGCAGAGTGCTTCTATGATTCTGGTGCAGTTGAAGAGTTTGAGGAGAGCAGTGGAAGGTAAGAAGTAACCGCATGAAGAAAGCAATTTCATAACCAATCAACCTACTTCTAGTGAAACTGAGCTGCAATGACTCTTGCAAGGAGAAAAAGGAAAGCAATGAGTAACCTTTTCCAAATGTATTGAACAGATCCAGCCATTGGAAAACTACCAATATGGCAGGAAAGTCCAAGAACCACTTCTGATGGTCAAGAAGCTAAGGAATGGGAAAAAGAGCTGCCTGATTTTCCAGTCAGTAGGCTTCAATTTCTCTGATGAGCAGTGTACATTTGCTGACCCAGGTTGTCTGAGCAGTTATATGGATAGCTTTGGGTTGATACAAGAAATGCCTGCTGACACTTTGGCAGCAGCGGCTGGGGCTGAGCAGCATCCCTGCTCAGTGCAGTGAGGAAGGGTTATGCAATTGGCTCCCCAAAATGAGACTGTCTGCCTGCTGCAAGATCAAAACTGCAGTTCCACCTTCTGATATGCCAAATGGTCTCCTCCTCTTCTCTCCAGCACTTCTTGCAGCCTGTGTATGCTGTGGCAGGGATCCAAAGCGACTTCAGTAAGAACAGGCTCGAGAGGGAGAGGGTGGAGTGAAAGGTTGCAAGTTCAACAAGAAGCAATTGAAACCAAATTGAATCATAGCATCTTAAAATAGTCATTTAGCATAGCTCTGTTATCTCACATGAATCACCCTGAGTAGCAGTGCACTGATTCCCAGGCTGGTGTTTCACTCCCTGTCTTGGTGGCAACTCTCATGTCTTAAACCAACAACTCCTAAGACACACAAGAACTTCCAGCTGAATGGTGTCACCGAGAGAGTTGGTGGAACACGAGGGCAAAGCCTGTGCTGAAGCCACAGCAACTGCCTGCAGTGGATGCTGGAGCAGAGAACAAAGTGCAGTTTATGTCTCCCTTGAGTACCACCTGCACCGTTTCCAGAGCTGGGGCTGTTCAGCCCGGAGAAGAAAGGCTTCAGGGAGACTTTAGAGCAGCTTCCAGTACTTGAAGGGGCCTGTAAGAAAGCTGGGAAGGGACTTTTGATAAGGGCTTGTAGGGGAATGGTGAGAGGGAATAGATTGATACTTGAGGAGAGCAGATTTAGACTGGAGAGTAGAAAGAAATTCTTTAGAGTGAGGGTGGGGAGACACTGGCACAGGTTGCCCAGGGAGGCTGTGGATGCTTCCTCACTGAGGTGCCCAAGCCCAGGTTGGATGATGCCTTGAGTGACCTGTTCTAGTGGGAGGTGTCCCTGTCCATGGCAGGAGGTTGGAACTGGCTGATCCTTGAGGTCCCTTCCAACCCAACCCATTCTGTGATTCTATGAGACAGAGATGGAAGCTTCTGTGTGTCTCCCCTTTGCCTACACAGAGCCTCCTCGTGCAGCTGAGACCAGAAACCTAAGTGGAGTACATTCAGCCTTGTGATGCCTTTCCTAGCTTTAGCTGGAGGCTGCATGAAGCCCAGGTGAGGTCGACTTGCTTAGGTGAGCAGCAGTTTGTGCTGAGCAGGATCTTTATTTCTGCTTCACAATTGGCTTGGACTGAGATGATCTTCTGGGTCCCATCCAACACAAGCCACTCTGTGAATCTATGGCTCTTATCATCACAGGCCAGTTCTGGAGACTGATGGAGAGCAGCCAGGCAGAGTGACACCTGGAGGTGCTGGGAGGGAGGAGCTGAAGAGGAGGCAGCAGAGTGCCCAGGTGGGCAGCAGAGCCAATGGCAGCCTGGGCTGGCTCAGGAGCAGTGTGGGCAGCAGGACAAGGGAGGTTCTTCTGCCCCTGTGCTCAGCACTGCTCAGGACACACCTGGAGTGCTGTGTCCAGGTCTGGGCTCCTCCATTCAAGAGAGATGTTGAGGTGCTGGAAGGTGTTGAGAGAAAGGCAGCAAGGCTGGGGAGGGGCCTGGAGCACAGCCCTGTGAGGAGAGGCTGAGGGAGCTGGGGGTGTGCAGCCTGCAGCAGAGGAGGCTCAGGGCAGAGCTCATTGCTGCCTGCAGCTGCCTGCAGGGAGGCTGTAGCCAGGTGGGGTTGGGCTCTGCTGCCAGGCAACCAGCAACAGAACAAGGGGACACAGCCTCAAGCTGTGCCAGGGGAGGTCTAGGCTGGATGTTAGGAGGAAGTTGTTGTCAGAGAGAGTGATTGGCATTGGAATGGGCTGCCCAGGGAGGTGGTGGAGTGGCTGTGCCTGGAGGTGTTGAAGCCAAGCCTGGCTGGGGCACTTAGTGCCATGGTCTGGTTGGTTGGGCAGGGCTGGGTGCTAGGTTGGGCTGGCTGAGCCTGGAGGTCTCTTCCAGCCTGCCTGATTCCCTGCTTCTGGTCTAAAATACAGAGCCCAGACTGAGAGCCAATGGATTGGAATCCTGACAAAATCTCCCTGCTCAGAGCAGACCTGCACCAGAAGTGGGTTCTGACCCTGCAGCCCCAGACTGCTGTGCTGCACCCATGACAGACTGCTCTGCTCTGCTGCCCTCAGGGCTTGCACTCCTCTCTTCTCTCGCGTTTATTGCTAACCCTGACTTTTTCATCGGCCCTGGCCACGCTGTTGCTTGTTTTGCCTTGTCTCACCTCAGCACTGGGCAGAGTCATTTTTCTTCCCCAAGAAACCTGCTCCGAGATAAATCAGACTACGGAATTTAGCTCTCCTCTTGATTAATGCACTGGAGCTGTTCTTGGCAATTCCAGCCTCAGATAGAGATCTCTTACCACTTTTTCATCTGCTCTTTAGACTTGCCAGAGTTTTTCTGTCTGTTGTCCTGGCTCTTGGTGAGGAAAAAGAAATGAATCTCTTTTTCTCAAGTGAGCCTTTAGGGAATCCCACAGTACACTTGGCCAGGTTCTAGGGGATTTGCTTTTATCCAAGGATTTTTTGATCTCTTCATTTATAAACTCACCAAATGTGAGCTCTTTAATCCTTGCAAAGATTCCCCCTCTCCCCTTCCTAGAAAATTTCAATATGAATAAAGAATGAAACAGGCACTGGTGTGCATTTATGCACCCTGCCAGCACCAGCAGCTTTTGTCTGTGCAGCCAGAAGGGAGGAAATGAAGAACATATCAGTCCTAGAGAATCACTCTTGAAATGAGGATTACACCTGCTCTCTGCCAGGTCCCAGAGGTCTCAAATATATGATTAGATGAAACCAGGATTTTCAGATTTGGGTACCTCATGTTGGGCTTGGTCTCCCAGAGGCTAAATGTCCTCTGGCCTCCAGTGCATTTACACTGCCAATTAAAGCATTTCTATCTCCATAGGGTTACAAATTCTTAGGCTCACAGCATGTCAGGGGTTGGAAGGGACCCAAACTGATCACAGACCACAGCATGTCAGGGGTTGGAAGGGACCCAAAGAGATCATCCAGTCCAACCCTGTGCTCAGGGCACACAGGAACACATCCAGACAGGCCTGGAAAGGTTCCACACAAGGAGACTCCACAGCCTCTCTGGGCAGCCTGTGCCAGGGCTCTGGGACCCTTTCAGGCAAGAAGTTGAAGTGGAACCTGCTGTGCTGCAGCTTCCATCCACTGCTCCTTGTCCTATCCCAGGGAGCAGTGAGCAGAGCCTGTCCCCCCCATCTGACCCCCAGCCCTCAGATAGTTACAGACGTTGATTCAATCCCCTCTCAGTCTTCTCTTCTCCAGCAGACTAAGCAGCCCCAGGTCCCTCAGCCTCTCCTCACCAGGCACTGCTCCAGTCCCCTCAGCATCCTCGGAGCCCTTCCTTGGACTCTCTCCACAGATCCCTGTCCCAGTAAGGATGTGAGCTCTTCTGGCTCTCTGTGAGCTGGGGAGTGCTGGTATTGAAGCACTGGTTTGTTCTTTAAGCAGCCTGCAGTTTTCTCCTCGTTTGCTTTTGTCCACTGAGACAATAAAGAAATCTGTGTCAGAGCCCTAGGCCAGCAGATCTGCGCAGACAAACCCCTGAGCCAGGGTGCCCAGGCTGGCTTGCTTCTCCCCTAGAATCCACATCCTTCTGTCAGCAGTGTTCATGGCTCACTCGGAGTCTGGCTAAGCTACAGCAGCCTTCAGATGTGGAACAGGAAAGCAGAAGCCCAGGGGTGTCATTCAAGCAGCAAATGCATGAGTAAGAGAAAGCAAAGGGATCGCTGCGCGTAGCTCAGCCATAGCTCTGCAGTCCCGGACACAGCCTGCTCTGGCCACGTCTGTGCTCCCCACAGGGTCAGGAGACAAGCAGAGGGGTTAAAATGGCACCTGGAATGTGTGCTAGGAGCTTGCTTTTGTTCTTTGAGCGTGTCTTGGTGTGCGTAGTAAAATCGAGCTCCTGAAGCCCCACGGCACTGCCGAGCTGCTGAGACTGCTCTCTGCCGCCAGTGCGCCCAGGGAGCTCCGCCAGCGCAGGCTCCCCTCGGAGGAGGAAATGCAGTGCGGTGCTGCCTTGCACACTGCACTCAGGGCAAACATTGGCTTCGAAGAGGCAGAAATTGCAGTCTAAAAGCTTAGCCCTTGCCGAAGAGAACTCTGCTGTCGCGGCAGGAGCACAGCTCTGCGACCTGATGGAAATGCAGCAGGGCTGCGCTGTCCTCCCGAGCCCCCCGGGGAAGAGCTTGGAAGCAGGAGCCTGCTGAGGAGAAGCTCCAGAGGAGACTGCGTGTGAGTGCAGCCCAGACACAACCCTGTGCTGGCTGCAGCAAGAGCAGTGTGGGCAGCAGGGCAAGGGAGGGGATTCTGCCCCTTGGCTCTGCTCTCCTCAGACCCCACCTGCACTCCTGGGTGCAGCTCTGCAGCCCCCAGCACAAGCAGGACATGGAAGTGTTGGAGCCAGTGCAGAGGAGGCCCCCGAGAGAGACCCTGCTGGCAACGTCTAATAAAGGAGGAATGAGTTTGGTCCAATCCATAAATTCAAGCAAGTAAAAGGTTTTCTTTTGCTTGTGTGTTTCTTTTTTTCACTTTGCTTGGCTTTGTTTGGTTAGTTGTGTTTTGGTTCATAGGATCATAGCATCAAGCAGGTTGGAAGAGAGCTCCAGGCTCACCCAGCCCTGCCCAATCAACCAGACCCTAACTAACCCTAACCCTAATGCTAACCCTGGCTCTGCCTTGAGCCTCCTCTGCTGCAGGCTGCACACCCCCAGCTCCCTCAGCCTCTCCTCACAGGGCTGTGCTCCAGGCCCCTCCCCAGCCTTGCTGCCCTCCTCTGGACACCTTCCAGCACCTCAACATCTCTCTTGAATGGAGGAGCCCAGAACTGGGCTTTGGTTTGTTTGTTTTTGGTCTTGCTTTGCTTTGCTTTGCTTTGCTTTGTTTGGCTGGTGGTTTTTTTGCTGCAGTCCCCTGTCAACAAGAGCAGGGCAGGTTTGGATTAGGTATCAGGAAGAAGCTCTTCACTGTGAGGATAGGGAAACACTGGAACAGGTGACTCAGAGAAATTGTGGATGCCTCATTCCTGCAAGTGTTTACTAACCAGACTGGATGAAGCTCTGAGCAACCTGACCTAGTGGGAGGTGTCCCTGACATGGTGGGGGGTTTGGAATTAGATGATCTTGAAGCCCCTTCCAGCTGAAGCTATATTGTGATGCTACTGAAGGGTTTAGTTAGCTGACACAGGCTTAGGGGACACACAGAGAGAGATCTCACTTCTGGCTGCTATGAACACATGGAGAAATATGAGCAAGCTCCTCTCTGACCCATCGAGGGAAGGCATTTGCCTCTTTCTCTGTGTGTTTTCCATTCCCATGGGCTCCACACTTATAGCAGCAGGGGCTTTTAATACTTTCCCACTGTTTGTTTTCCTTAGCAGTGTTCCATGCTAGGAGCCCCTGAAGTAAAGCTGAGAGGAGAAATTATCCTTTCTCATTAAAGAGTGCTTTGGGTTTCACAGTTAGAAGCTGCAGAAATCAGGATTGTCTGACAGTCAGCAGGAAGGAATGAAGTGTAGAGGAGACTGAATGGAAATAAAGGCAAGGCAGGAGGCAACACAGCAGCAGCAGTAGCAAGGAGCCTTCCATCCTACTCTTTTCCTCATCTCTCTCTTTCCTATGAGATCTCTATCCTTGGAATCAAAATTCTAAGTGCCTGCAATCCTCTTGGTGCTTTATTCTGAGGGGTCTCAGGTTATTGGTTCTTCACCTGGTATTTTGAACTGCCTGTGCTCAGCCCCTGAGCACACCCTGCACAGCCTGGTACTGCCCTGTGACAGTGACAGGGAGTTTAGAGGATCACAGAATGGTTTAGGATGGAAGGGACCTCAAAGCTCAGCCAGTTCCAACCCCCCTGTGCCATAGGCAGGGTCACCTCCCACTAGAACAGGTTGCTCAAGGCCTCATCCAACCTGGTCCTGAACACCTCCAGGGAGGTTGTGGAGCACAGAGGCACGGAATGAGATCAAAGAATCTGTGATCACATATTGCTTCTGTGCTCCACAGCCTCCTTGGGCAGCCTATGCCAGTGTCTCACCACCCTCACTGCAAACTTCTTCCTAACATCCAGTTCCAATCTCCCCTCTGCCACTTCAATCCCATTCCTCCTCCTCCTGCCATGACAAGACCTTGTCAATAGTCCCTCCCCAGCCCTCCTGCAGCCCCCTTCAGATCCTGCAAGGCCACTCCAAGCTCTCCTGGAAGCCTTCTCCTCTGCAGGCTGCAGAGCCCCAACTCTCTCAGCCTGTCCTCAGAGCAGAGCTGCTGCAGCCCTCTCAGCATCTTGGTGGGCTCCTCTGGGCTGGAACCAACACTTCCATGTCCTTCTTAGAATCATAGAATCAAGCAGGTTGGAAGAGATCTCCAGGCTCATCCAGCCCAACCTAGCACCCAGCCCTGGCCAAGCAACCAGACCATGGCACTAAGTGCCCCAGCCAGGCTTGGCTTCAACACCTGCAGGGATGGCAGCTCAGGACATTGGAAGCAGGAATCTCTCTGGCCAGCTGACCAATGTGTGCACTTGTTTGCTAATGGGCCTGGCTTTGCTGGGATGCTCCTGGGCCAGCCAGGGGCTACAGAGCATTAGCAGCTCTGAGTTGGCAAGCAGAGGTGACTTGGTTTGGCTCACAGGTACAGCCCAGACCACAAGCAGCACAGAGTAAAGAAGGAAGTTTGGTGGGGAGGGACCTGTTGGCTGCTTGGGTTTTCTGCCTTGCCTCCTGTGTTTGCTGCTCCTACTCCTGAGGACTTCCTTGCTGTGTATTGTGCCTACTGCTCTCTCGTCCTGCTGAGAGAGCTTTATTCTTTCTGCTGAACCTGGTACCAGTTTGGTTATCTTATTAAATCCGTTTTCATTTCAACCTGAGGAGCTTCTCTCCCTTTCCTGGCTCCCCCTCTTTTGCTGGAAGAGTTATTGGGTGATAAAATTGCTGCTGTATTTTAGCCCCAGACGTGGGCTCAGTGTACCCAAGAGGTTGTGCTTTCGTGCCCTTTGAATTCAGTGGGCAGAGAGCTTATGTAGCTTTTCTCAGTTGAGCAGCAAATTTGTTGCCAGGTGTTTCATTTCTGCTTCATCTAGCAGGCAGTCCATGTGTAGCTAATGAGAGCTAAGCTGGGCTGAAAATAAAGGAAGACAGTAGAAAGGATGGGAAACCTTTCAATGCTATTATGTTGAGTTTTGACCTTGCTGGAGGTCTTGTAGCCTACCTGGGGCCTCTGTGTGCAGGGAAGCAGAAATAAACAGGTGCAGACTCAAACTACCAACACCCAAACTCTGTAATCACAGCGAGTACAACCAGCTCCAAACTCCTGAGCAGGGCAAATAAAAGTCATAGAACCAACCAGGCTGGAAGAGAGCTCCAAGCTCAGCCAGCCCAACCTAGCACCCAGCCCTGCCCAACCAACCAGACCATGGCACTAAGTGCCCCAGCCAGGCTTGGCTTCAACACCTCCAGCCACAGCCACTCCACCACCTCCCTGGGCAGCCCATTCCAGTGCCAATCACTCTCTTTGACAACAACTTCCTCCTAACATCCAGACTAGACCTCCCCTGGCACAGCTTGAGGCTGTGTCCTCTTGTTCTGGTGCTGTTACCTGGCAGCAGAGCCCAACCCCACCTGGCTACAGCCTCCCTGCAGGCAGCTGCAGGCAGCAATGAGCTCTGCCCTGAGCCTCCTCTTCTGCAGGCTGCACACCCCCAGCTCCCTCAGCCTCTCCTCACAGGGCTGTGCTCCAGGCCCATCTCCAGCCTTGCTGCCCTCCTCTGGACCTCAATATCTCTCTTGAACTAGAGGGGCCCAGAACTGGACATGAGTCTAAGCTGGTCTTGTTTGTTTGCCTTGCTCTGTGCACTGCCTTGGTTGTGCAGTGCCTTGCTCTGCTCCTTGCTACTTCCCCCTGCTACAGGCATGTGAACTACCTGCTTTCAGAATTTCCAGGTCTGATTGATGAGATAAATGCTGATAATTTGCAGGCGCGGAGCAAACCATGCATGTGCACCTCAGGGACAGCAGTGTATTTAAACAGACTTTCAGCTGAGCATGGGATGTTTATCCAGATGCTCAGATGAGTGCCTCGGGAGCACTCAGCTGCAGCTTAAGATTTCACCACCTTGGTCTGGCCCCTGTGTTCCCTCACACACAGGGAACTCAGATCTCATTCGTGCTGATGAGTTCTGCTCCAGAGCCAAATCATTCCACAGAATCACAGAATGGTTTAGGTTGGAAAGGAGCTCAAAGCTCAGCCAGTTCCAACCCCCTGCCATAGGCAGGGACATCTCCCACTAGAACAGGTCACTCAAGGCCTCATCCAAGCTGGTCCTGAACACCTCCCTGGGTAACCTGTGCCAGTGTCTCACCACCCTCACTGCAAACAACTTCTTCCTAACAGCCACTTTCAATCTCCCCTCTGCCAGTCCAAACCCATTGCTCTCCTCTTGTCATTCCCAGACCTTGTCAATAGTCCCTCCCCAGCCCTCCTAGAGCCCCCTTCATATCCTGCAAGGCCACTCCAAGCTCTCCTGGAAGCCTTCTCCTCTCCAGGCTGCAGAGCCCCAACTCTCTCAGCCTGTGCTCAGAGCAGAGCTGCTGCAGCCCTCTCAGCATCTTGGTGGCCTCCTCTGCACTGGCTCCAACACTTTTGTGTCCTGCTTGTGCTGGGGGCTGCAGACCTGCACCCAGGACTGCAGGTGGAGTCTCAGGAGGTGGTGGAGTCCCCCAGCCTGGCTGTGTTTCAGGGTGGTTTGGACGTGGTGCTTGGGGCTATGGTTTAAGGTGAATCTTGCAGAGCAGGGTTCTGGGTTGGACTGGGTGATCCTGAGAGGCTTTGCCATCCTGGATGTGGCTGTGTTTCTGTGAGTGTTGTAGGAGCAGGGGCACAGAGCTTGTGCCTGAGGGATGTATCTGCCGTGGATGGAGTCTCCTGCTCTGTAGCCATTTCCAGCAGGGCAGCTGCCTGCTGCTGCAGGAACCTTTCCCCTTTCTGGTGACACAATTTCTTTCCTTGAGGTTTTTTACTCAGTATGTGAGAGGCTTTAAGTTTACTACAGGGTGGCTGTGTGAGGTTTTGGTGGCATGAAGCTGTGGCATGGTCTACAATTCTGCTGTGTGGTTATGTTCTGTGCTAGAGGCCTGGAATTGCTAACCCAGATCAGATAGCAGGAGTCATCATCTCCCCTGAAGTGCTGCAGCACCTTCTCTACCGGCACTACGAAGCCAGCAAATGATTCCAGTCATGAGCTACAGAAGTATAAAAGGGCTGAAGAAGTTGTGTAATCCTATTAAGCAGAATCAGCTGTTCCTAAGTGCCTCTGTGTTGCGTGGTGCCGGGCAGAGGAGAGCTTCCCAGACACTGCACATCCAGAGAGGCTGCAGCACTAATCCAGCTCCAATACCCTCTTCTGGCCGACTCTGGCCCTGAAATGCTCTGCTGCTTGTCTTGCTTTCTGCCTGCCTTCCTCTTTTGCCAGTGAATTAAGAGCTCTGCGATAGGCCTTTTACTCCTCCCACTTCTGCTTCTGCCAGCTCCCAAACCCTGGCACAGCAAACCAGGCTCCCGCAGAGCCCTCGGCCCGGGCAGAGCTGCGCTGCCCTGAGGAGCAGCTGGAAACAGACCTGGGAGGGGAGAACTGATATGTCACTGCTCCTACACTGCTACACTGCTGCTGCTGCTGCACTGCTACTGCTCCTACACTGCTGCTGCTGCTACACTGCTACACTGCTGCTGCTCCTACACTGCTACACTGCTGCTGCTGCTGCACTGCTTCTGCTCCTACACTGCTACTGCTGCTACACTGCTACACTGCTGCTGCTGCTGCACTGCTACTGCTCCTACACTGCTACTGCTCCTACACTGCTACTGCTGCTGCTACACTGCTACACTGCTGCTGCTGCACTGCTACTGCTCCTACACTGCTACACTGCTGCTACACTGCTACACTGCTGCTGCTGCTGCACTGCTACTGCTCCTACACTGCTACTGCTGCTGCTACACTGCTGCTGCTGCTGCTGCTGCACTGCTTCTGCTCCTACACTGCTACTGCTGCTACACTGCTACACTGCTGCTGCTGCACTGCTACTGCTCCTACACTGCTACTGCTGCTACACTGCTACACTGCTGCTGCTGCTGCACTGCTACACTGCTACTGCTGCTGCACTGCTACACTGCTGCTGCTGCACTGCTACTGCTCCTACACTGCTACTGCTGCTACACTGCTACACTGCTGCTGCTGCTGCACTGCTACTGCTCCTACACTGCTACGCTGCTGCTGCTGCTGCTGCACTGCTACTGCTCCTACACTGCTACACTGCTGCTGCTGCTGCTCTGCTACTGCTCCTACACTGCTACTGCTCCTACACTGCTTCACTGCTGCTGCTGCTGCTGCTACACCGCTACTGCTCCTACACTGCTACACTGCTACTGCTGCTACACTTTGGCCACAACAACCCCAAGCAGTGCTACAGGCTAGGGACAGAGTGACTGAGAGAAGCCAGGCAGAGAGGGAGCTGGGTGTGCTGGTAGGGAGTAGCTGAGCAGAGCTGGATGAGCTCAGAGGTCTCTTCCAACCTGCTTGATTCTATGGCTCCATTCTGTGAGGCAGTGATGCTGCTCATTTTGTGAAGAGCAATTCTCGCCCGAGGTTGGAGTGAGACCTTAGGAAACATTCTGACTGTGTAAGGCCTGGGTTTGCCCCTCTGAAAGAGACAGACAGAGAGAGACTCAGAGAAGTGACAACTGGAGAAGAAGTCCCAACCCAGAACACACAAACATTCTACTTTCTGTTTGAGAAGACAATAGGGAGCTTCCTGGTGTTGGTAACTTCCTCTTCCCTCTTTCCCACAGTGCAAACACTCCCAGAGGTGGCTCCTGATCCTGTAACCCCCTGCTAAAATCTTTCCTGCTACTTCAATGAGTTGAATTCTCTTTGGAATGAAAAAGATTGAAAACAAATCCCAGCACAAGAGAGCAGGAAAGCCTAAAGCAGGAATGAATGGCCAGGGCCAGACGAGGATAGTTAAATAAGTGCAAGTGCAGCATCACAGAATCAGGCAGGTTGGAAGAGAGCTCCAAGCTCACCCAGCCCAACCTAGCTCCCAGCCCTGCCCAAGCAACCAGACCATGGCACTAAGTGCCCCAGCCAGGCTTGGCTTCAACACCTCCAGGCACAGAGACTCCACCACCTCCCTGGGCAGTCCATTCCAATGCCAATCACTCTCTCTGCCAACAACTTCCTCCTAACATCCAGCCTGAACCTGCCCTGGCACAGCTTGAGGCTGTGTCCTCTTGTTCTGTTGCTGGGTGCCTGGCAGCAGAGCCCAACCCCACCTGGCTGGCTACAGCCTCCCTTCAAGTAGCTGCAGGCAGCAATGAGCTCTGCCCTGAGCCTCCTCTGCTGCAGGCTGCACACCCCCAGCTCCCTCAGCCTCTCCTCACAGGGCTGTGCTCCAGGCCCCTCCCCAGCCTTGCTGCCCTGCTCTCAACACCTTCCAGCACCTCAACATCTCTCTTGAATGGAGGAGCCCAGACCTGGACACAGCACTCAAGGTGTGGCCTGAGCAGTGCTGAGCACAGGGGCAGAAGAACCTCCCTTGTCCTGCTGCCCACACTGCTCCTGAGCCAGCCCAGGATGCCTTTGGCTCTGCTGCCCACCTGGGCACTGCTGCCTCAAATGATGATAAACACTGGGAACTGCTTTCAAAAAAGCAACTTTAAAGCCGTGGTGACTAAGCAGTGCTGTGGTTTCTGCTTCCTTCCACAGTAGCAGTGAAAGAGATGTGGCATAGATAGTCTGAAGTGTTGCTGTTTGTATCAGAGGTTTCCCTTAATCTTATTTAATTGTAGGTTTATTTCCAATGGATTCTGTGCCCTCCCTGCACACACAGTGTGGTCACCTCAGTGCCTCTCTTCTCTCTAAACCATGCTGGAGCAGGTCCAGAGGAGGGCAAGGAAGCTGTGAAGGGCCTGGAGAGTAAATCTGCTGAGCAGAGAGTGAGGGAGCTGGGGCTGGGCAGTGTGGAACAGAGGAGGCTGAGGGCAGAGCTCATTGCTGGCTGCAGCTACCTGAAGGGACACTGTGCAGAGGCTGCTGCTGGGCTCTGCTCACAGGGAACTGGAGCCAGAACAAGGGGGAATGGCCTCAAGCTGAGCCTGGGGAGTGTTAGATTGGACACTAGGGAAAGGTTTTTGATGGAGAGAGTGGTGAGGGAGTGGAATGAGCTGCCCAGGGAGGTGGTGGAGTCCCCCAGCCTGGCTGTGTTTCAGGGTGGTTTGGATGTGGTGCTTGGGGAGATGGTTTAAGGCTGGACTGGATGATCTTGGAGGTCTTTCCCAGCCTCAGTGATACTGTGAAGTACTTTGAGCTTCAGGCAGGTGTCTGAAAATAGACATGATGAATCCAGCACCTGAGATGTCAGAAGGTGCTTGAGAGACAATCTTCCACCTGCTACCAGGAAACAGAAAGATCTGTTTAAAACTAATAGCAGTGATGAAGTGATCTGTGCAGCTTTTGGCTGGTGGCAATCCAATCGAGGCTGCAATTTGGCCTTGCACTGTCTTGACTTTGAAGGCAGACTTGGAAGCAGAGCCAAACCCACAATCTCTGACACACGCCTCTGGTTTCCAGACTGTACTTCCTTGCTGCCATAGCGAGGAGAGGAACAAGTCTGCTCCTCCTATCAGCACGTGGAAACGTTGTAGGCTTCCTGGCTCGGAGCTGGCAAGCAGATGATGAGTTCATTGAGGCAAAATAGCTTGGCTCTTTTTTTCCTTCACATACGCCTGTTAAGAAGGCTCTTAGCTGGAAATAAGAAGCAGTTTACCACTGAGGAACCCTCACTCTGAACCCAAGGGGTAAAACATCCCTGTCTGAAAAGCAACTGCTGGGAGGTTCATAGTCTCACAGGATGTGAGGGGCTGGAAGGGACCCGAAGAGCTCATCCAGTCCAACCCCTGCCAGAGCAGCACCACACAATCCAGCTCAGGGCACACAGTAACACATCCAGACAGGCCTGGAAGGGCTCCACACAAGGAGACTCCACAACCTCTCTGGGCAGCCTGTGCCAGGGCTCTGGGATCCTCCCAGGGAAGAAGTTCCCCCTTGTGTTGAGCTGGAACCTGCTGTGCTGCAGCTTCCATCCATTGCTGCTTGTCCTATCCCAGGGAGCAGTAAGCAGAGCCTGTCCCCCCTCCTGACCCCCAGCCCTCAGATAGCTACAGACATTGATTAGATCCCCTCTCAGTCTTCTCTTCTGACCACCACCTTCTGGCTCCAAGGCTTCCAGGCTGACAGACTTCAGACGTTTGACTCTCCCTGTGTGCTCTTCATGTTTAGCCTCTGGGATTCAGAACATCTCCAGACAATTTCTTGTTCACTGTCAGGCCACTGGAACATCATTCCCTGTTTATTGACTAGAATATTAGCAGCTGCTTGCTTACAGGCTTTAAGCAGGCTTCCTGGCATGGAACTTCTTGGTATGGGATCCTTTTCAGTGACTATAAAAGGGAAACTCACTGTGATCTCTTCAATAATCATTTCTGAAAGTAGTGCTTAACCAACACTGCTGCTGGAGTCAATTCAGCCACAGGGATTTGATCCTAGGTTTAGTTTTCAGGTAAGTTATGAAGCCATTTGTATGAGATATCCAAACTCCTCTGCTGCTGTGTGCCTGTGAGCTCGTGCAGCAGCTGGTGTGTACATGGAATGGAAAGCCATGGAGCTGCTAGAACCGTGGAATCAGACAGGTTGGAAGAGAGCTCCAAGCATGATCCTAGAGGTCTCTTCCAACCTGGTTAATGCTATGGTTCGGTGATTCTAGCACCCAGCCCTGGCCAAGCAACCAGACCATGGCACTAAGTGCCCCAGCCAGGCTTGGCTTCAACACCTCCAGCCACAGCCACTCCACCACCTCCCTGGGCAGCCCATTCCAATGCCAATCACTCTCTCTGACAACAACTTCCTCCTGACATCCAGCCTAGACCTGCCCTGGCACAGCTTGAGGCTGTGTCCTCTTCTTCTGGTGCTGTTGCCTGGCAGCAGAGCCCAACCCCACCTGGCTACAGCCTCCCTGCAGGCAGCTGCAGACAGCAATGAGCTGTGCCCTGAGCCTCCTCTGCTGCAGGCTGCACACCCCCAGCTCCCTCAGCCTCTCCTCACAGGGCTAAGCACCACATCCAAATGACCCTTAAACACATCCAGAGTGGGTGTCCAAACAAGTGCTGGGCTCTCTTTTCATGGAGTGTTCTTGCCCAGAGCATAGCCCATCCTGTGTGTTCAACAGGGAGCCTCTGGAGGACATAAGCTTATCATACTAGAATGAAACATTGTGTTGGCATGGAGCAGAGAGAAGAACTCAGTAAGGTTTCCTGTGCAAACTCATTTGGACAGCTTTCTAAGCCTGGGAAGCTTAGCTGTGCTACCCTGGTACTGTACTCAATTAAGACTGCTTGTGTTTGCTGTTTCAGCTAATCTGCACGCTGGGTGCCTGAGTCTTCTCATGAGCACGTTGTGTGCTCAAGCACACATGGCTTTATGGAGAGTCTATTCATTAGGTATGCAGAGAAGTATGTGAAGAGAGAGATTTGGGGTTAACATTCTCTCACTCCTTATCTGCCTCATGAGACTTACAAAATGATGGTTTCCTGGTTACTTGTTAATCCATCACTCTAAACTCCAATTGCTGCTGGCATTCTGGGTGTTCCTGCTGTCTGTCTGGAGCCTTAAGCATGTCATTCTCTGCTCTTTTCTTTCTTCCCCTCAATGAGAACAAGATATTATTTGTATCAGTCTGAAGCTGTCTTGACAAAGGGGATGCAGAATGACTCTAAAAAGCATTCTCCTGCCATCTCAGTGTTAATCACTGGGGGCATTCACTGGGCTTTGGAAGCCCAGTCTTTGTGCCCTTGTATTCCTGCTGGCTTCAAACCCTGTGTTTAGAAGTAAGCTCAGGACGTTGGTGGTGCTGTCATTGCTTCTGCAAGATGAGGTAAGCCTATGGAAAGAGGGAAGAGAAAAAAGGTTGCCTTGAAGGCTGCCTTGATGCTTGATGTGGTGAGCCTCAAAAACTATGTAATCTCTCTACCACCTCGTGGCCTTCCCCAGCTGATTCTGAGACCAACCCTCAGAATCGTAGAATCGAGCAGGTTGGAAGAGAGCTCCAAACTCATCCAGTCCAACCTAGCACCCAGCCCTACCCAATCCAGACCATGGCACTAAGTGCCTCATCCAGTCTCATCCTCAGATCTGCTGAGTCAGTGCTCTAAATGCAGAGGGTTTGGGACAGTTAAATGCTGAAATGAGATGTGGATGTTTGAGTTCTCTCTGGATCTGCAGAGGAGCACAGGCTTGGGTGGTTTGACCTTGTAATTCACACAGGGCTCGTGCTGCAAATTCCAGCTTTCTGCCATTGGAACCAGTGCAGCTCCTATCATGGAGGAGCCTCTGGCCATTCCCAGACATTGTTTCTGGCAAGAGTTCAGGGGGACATGAGCCAAACCTCTTAGCTATTTGCACCATTCGTCTCCCTGTCCCCCGGCGCGCGTGAGCGTTTCCAGCGCGGCAGGAAAGCTTTGGTAACCATCCCTGCAGCACAGCCTCTCTGCTGCTGCCCCCAGCAAGCACAGCCTCCTCGAGCCCATGGAGGGAGTCAGTCTTGCCAGGACTTTCAAACAGGTGGTGTGAGACCAGTTTTGCATGCATTTCCTTTCAGAATCAGCAGGCTGGAAGAGAGCTCCAAGCTCAGCCAGTCCAACCTAGCACCCAGCCCTGCCCAACCAACCAGACCATGGCACTAAGTGCCCCAGCCAGGCTTGGCCTCAACACCTTCAGCCACGGCCACTCCACCACCTCCCTGGGCAGCCCATTCCAGCACCAATCACTCTCTCTGACAACAACTTCCTCCTCACATCCAGCCTAGACCTGCCCTGGCACAGCTTGAGGCTGTGTCCCTTCCTTCTGCTGCTGGGTGCCTGGCAGCAGAGCCCAACCCCACCTAGCTACAGCCTCCCTGCAGGCAGCAATGAGCTCTGCCCTGAGCCTCCTCTGCTGCAGGCTGCACACCCCCAGCTCCCTCAGCCTCTCCTCACAGGGCTGTGCTCCAGGCCCCTCCCCAGCCTTGCTGCCCTTCTCTGGACACCTTCCAGCACCTCAACATCTCTCTTGAATTCAGGAGCTCAGAACTGGACACTGTGCCTGGAGTTAAAGCAGTGGAGTGTTACTGCTCTGCTGAAACCTGCTTCATTATCTCACCACTAACAGCCTCACTTCTCTCCCTCTGTTTCCCTTGCCACTGTGTGTGTGATCTGCTGCTCAAAAAGGGATTCATTAAGCTTTTAAGAGCCTCCTGAGCTGTGCTGTGGGTGGGTATCTCATGGCCACTGGGATATATTGATACCCAGTCCTAACCTTTCCTGCACAGATGACTCAGGGGGTTCAAACAGTTTTATTGGTCTCTTCATACAGCAAAGCATTGTTTCATTTTCTGTCTGCAGCTGCATATTGACATCTTTTGTGCTTTGGTTGGTTTTTTTTTTGTTTCAGTTGTGTATTACATCCAATTCTCCACCACTTTGTCAGTGTCAGTGCCCTGCCACATGAAACATGATGTGCATTTAATGTGTTGCAAGGGGAAAGTTCTCTGTGCTGCATTTCAGTTCCCTCTCTTCTGTGGGTCAGACATTCTGGTGAGATCCCAACCTGCAGCACTGCATCAGTGCTGGAGCCCCTCTGGCTGGAAAGATCTGGAGGTGCAGGAAGTGGTCCAGAGAAGGGCCACAAGGATGAGCAGAGGGCTGGAGCTGCTCTGCTGCGAGGAGAGACTGAGGCAGTTGGGGCTGTGCAGTCTGGAGAGGAGAAGGCTCCCAAGCTTCTTGTGGCCTTTCAGTACCTGAAGGGACCAAAAGGAGCAGCCAGTTCCAACCCCCCTGCCATGCCCAGGGACACCTCACATTAGAGCAGGCTGCCCACAGCCTCATCCAGCCTGGCCTGAAACTCCTCCAAGGAGGAGGCTTCCACCACCTCCCTGGGCAACCCCTGCCAGGCTCTCAGCACCCTCATGCTGAACAACTTCTTCCTAACCTCCAGGCTGAATCTCCCCATTTCCAGCTTTGTTCCATTCCCCTCCATCTTATCACTGCCTGACAGCCTAAAAGGTCCCTCCCCAGCTTTCTTGTAGCCCCCCTTCAGATGCTGCAAGGCCACAATGAGGTCACCTGGGAGCCTTCTCCTCTGCAGACTGCACATCCCCAACTGCCTCAGCCCCTCTCAGACCTCCCTTCCCACAGGTCTGTGTGCTGCAGTTGAAGAACACAGGACTCTGAAATCAACTAGCCATTAAAGCCCTGGGCTCAAGGTCCTGGCTGCCATTCCCAAGGTGGGTAACACTCTCCAATGCTTCTCCAAACCTCTTTCCAAGCAGGGTCAGCAGGAACACGTGGCACATGCCAGCAGACTGCTGAAAACCTCCCACAGACAGTGCCACACTTTGCTTTTTACTGCAGCCCTCTTCCTACAGCCCTCTTGCCTTAGCCTCTTTCCTCACACTGATGTGCCTCTTTGGGGCAGAGCATTCTCTTCTGTCCCCTCAAACTCCCTGGTTCACTTTTTTGGTGTGTTCCCCCCAGCTCTGCCTTACAGTGACTAATTTCCTTCCCAGGCAAACTTGACCTTGAGGAGTAATTTGTTCCCTCCCCTGTTTCAATCGATAGGCTCAGATCAATAGCTGAGTTTGATCGAGAGCCTTTCTTTGCTTGCTGCTCTGTATTTATCTGGATGCCTTCAGGCCTGAGTGGTGTCAGGGCTGTCCACAGGCCTTGGTGTGCATGCACATGGCTGTGCACTTGTATGCACAGCTGTCTGTCCATGCCATGGCTCATAAGTTACAGCCAGCACATTTAAAGACGAGATGTTGGCAAAGAGAAGTCCCCAAAGCTCAGAGAAGCTCAGGTGGGGTTGCCTGATGAGATGAGACACACAAAGTTCAATCATTTCTGTTATTGCCATTACACAGACTCTAGGAACCATCTCTACTTAGTGCTTCCTCCCTGACCCTCTCAGTACCCCTCCTCCTCTCGTTGCTAAAGCTGCAAGCTTTGGGTAGCTCTGATGAGTGCTAGGATGAACCTCTTGCTTTTCTCAGCAGCCAGCTAAGCAGAATGTCCTGGCAGGAGGCTCTTGCCTGCACTCTCAGCCTGCCCCCCTCTGCCTAGGTCCCAGGCTGCATGAGAGAAGTGCTTTGCCATTGGAATGGGCTGCCCAGGGAGGTGGTGGAGCTGCTGCTCCTGGAGGTGTTGAAGCCAAGCCTGGCTGGGGCACTTAGTGCCATGGTCTGGTTGGTTGGGCAGGGCTGGGTGCTAGGTTGGGCTGGCTGAGCTTGGAGCTCTCTGCCAGCCTGCTTGATTCTATGACTCTATGATACATTCTGGGTCCTACTTCTGCTATTACCAGTTAAAAAAGGGAACTGCCCAGCTGAGATATCCAACTGAAAATGTCACAGGCCAGCAAGAAGCTGCACCTCTCACATCTGCCTGCAAGCCAAATGGAGGCCCAGGCTCTGCCATGCTCCTGTTAACCTGTGTACAAACTACAGACCCTGGGGCTGTATTTGCCTCCAACGGGCAGTATGACACTGCTAAATTTCACAGCTACCCCAGGAGTTAATTCTGGCCAGAGGCATCTCTGGGGAAGAAATGAGACAGTACAGCACTGCTGACCTACATAGTCTCTGCAGGCATTGAGACTCAGAGGAGGAAATGTGCTGTTCCTGTTTTCCTTCCACAGGCGCCGAGCCCTGGCTTATGTTCAGCTGCTTTTGGTTACTTCCATCAAGCATCTTGCCCAAGAATGCTTTGGATTACAACCAGCCCTGGCATGATAAGAGTGATTTCTTTTCTCCAGATCTTGAAATCACTACAGAGTCCTTGTGAATATTCACGTTTTGGCAAAGGCCAAGAGGATGAGATTGAGCAAAGCCAAGTGCAAGGTTCTACATTTTGGCCACAACAACCCCTGGAAGGTGTCCAGAGAAGGGCAGCAAGGCTGGGGAGGGGCCTGGAGCACAGCCCTGTGAGGAGAGGCTGAGGGAGCTGGGGGTGTGCAGCCTGCAGCAGAGGAGGCTCAGGGCAGACCTCACTGCTGTCTGCAGCTCCCTGCAGGGAGGCTGTAGCCAGGTGGGGTTGGGCTCTGCTGCCAGGCACCCAGCAACAGAAGGAGGGGACACAGCCTCAAGCTGTGCCAGGGCAGGTCTAGGCTGGATGTTAGGAGGAAGTTGTTGTCAGAGAGAGTGATTGGCACTGGAATGGGCTGCCCAGGGAGGTGGTGGAGTGGCTGTGCCTGGAGGTGTTGAAGCCAAGCCTGGCTGGGGCACTTAGTGCCATGGTCTGGTTGGTTGGGCAGGGCTGGGTGCTAGGCTGGGCTGGCTGAGCCTGGAGCTCTCTTCCAACCTGCCTGATTCTGTGATCCTGTGAGTGAGGATTCCCGTGGGCAGATAGAGTCCCCTGCAAGACATGTGTGTAAATGCAGCAGGCATTCCCTGTGTAAGGATGCAGCTAACCCACCTGATGTCTGATCCTTTCACACTTGTGTTTGTAACCTTGTCCAGAAGCAGCCTGAGGTCAGTATGCACCAGCCTTGTCCTGCAGTGCAATCTAAAGCATCCCTCTTTTGGCCATCTCAGCCTGAGAGGCAGCTCCTGATGCAATCCATTGGCCCCTAGAAGGTAGCACTGAAGTTAGAGCTCTCTGAGGTGCTCTACAGCCAGCAATCAATTTCCAGGTCTCTACCTCTGGCAGTGAGTCATCCTTCTACTCATTCCACCCACTTCAGCAGCCACTGTTCCAAGTGTCAGAGAGTGCCAACAATTGAGCAGCTCAGAAAGTCACACTCTGGCTCTACCTGCGATTAAGCAATTAAAGAGCCTGCTCCTCTCTGCTGTCCCTCCAGGCTAATGAGTCTCCTGCGTGCTCACACATCCTGCCTGCTGGCTGAACCAGGCAGTAGAGGCACTGAAGTGGCTTGGCAGTTCTGAATGAAAGGCTGCCTTGCATCCTGCCAGCTCGGAGCATGGGTATGGGTAGCACATGACAGTCAGCACGGGCACGGGGGCAGGCCCTGCCTGGGGTAAAACACTCTTTGTGTCCTCACACAGGAGCTTCCTGCCACTTCATGAAGAGATCACTTCAAGAAGTGATAAACTGTCACATGTTAATGCTTCCTCTTCACGGGACACACAGCACAGAGCCCTGCTGCACCACCCTGCCATGCAGCCTGCATATCTGTTTGCCACTTTGGGTCTGGAACCCCTTTGCTGGGGACTCTCCTCTGTTCTGCCAGACTGCACAGGCAATGGAGAGCACTGGGGGCAATGGAACCAAGCTAGAAATGGGTAGATTCAGAGTGGATGTTGGGAAGAAGTTCTTCAGCATGAGGGTGGTGAGAGCCTGGAAGGTGGAGGTGGTGGAAGCCTCATCCCTGGAGGAGTCACTGTCCCTGAAGGTGTTGAAGCCAAGCCTAGCTGGGGCACTTAGTGCCATGGTCTGGTTGGTTGGGCAGGGCTGGGTGCTAGGTTGGGCTGGCTGAGCCTGGAGCTCTCTTCCAACCTGCTTGGTTCTATGAAAGCTGCAGGGCCACCTGGCACACTGCAGTGAGCTCAGGAGATGCAGCTGTGACCCTTGCTGCCGTCTGTCCTCTGCCTTCTCCACTCGCAGTGTTGACTCCAAGTTTCTCACTCAGCATTTGCTGGAACAGCAGCCAAGTGAAGATATGTCTCATCCCTCTGGGCTCCAGAAAGCTGTTAGCACTTTCCTCTAAGTGGTTCTGCTGTGCCCCAGCCTGGAGGTCCATATAGTCAGTGTCTTCTCTCCACGAGCTGCTGGCAGCAAGTTTCAGAGGAGCAGCAGAGCAGACACGGAAGGACTCTCCTGCATTGTAATCCCTGTTCCTAGCCATCAGTGGGAGTGTCTGACATGAAACTTGCACCTAAAAGGCTGCATGGAATAACCACAAAACTTAACTTCATTAATCTATCCAAACCCTTCCCAGCTCTGTGGATGCTTTTTGGCCTCCAAAGTGTCCCACAGCATCCCTACAATTTAATGTGGATCATAAAGATTGGCTTTTGTTTGCTTCAAACCTGCTTCAGGATGTTTTTACTGAGGCATGTTAGTACTTCTGCCAGGAGAAAGGGTGCCTGATGCCTCCTTGCTCACACTGTTCACAGCACTCATGATTTAACAGGCCTGCAACTCATCCCTTGGTGCAGACTATGGAAGTCTCCATCAGTTTGCTTTTATGTGCTTGCTTTATCTGCCTCTACAGAACAAGATTGTTTATGCCTTCAAGCTGATCCCTACGCTGCTTTTTATCAAGGGATGTTGCAGCAGAGTCCAGTCCAAGTGAAGTGAAGAGAACAATGTCAGTGTCAGAACAAGTCTTGCAAAACCTCTGATATGATTCCTTCCAAAGCTGTGCCAAAGCTCATTCCAGTAACTCACATTCATTCCCTAGGAACTGAGCACCACACCCTTTGCAAGGAGGCTTTGGGAGAGAAAGAGGAGCTGCTGCCTGGGTCACCCAACAAGGTCTGCATGAGGACAGCAGGGAAAAGAAGAAATTTCATACCCAGACTCTCTTCCCTCACTCCTGGAAAGTCCTAACTGGCCTGTAGCTAACTCTGTCTTCTTGAGGACAAGCTTTATGAACCTGAAAGGAATAGGAGGTCCCTGTGTGGGACCTGGACACTTAGAAATTGAGCTATTATTAGCAATGATAACTCTTATGGCTTGTAGTGGAACAGACAAGCAGAGGGAAAGCAGAGGAACCAGAACCACAGGCAGGCAAGGGCACAGGCTTGCCTCTGAACCTTCATCTCCCACTGCATGTCAGGCTGGATGAAGGCTTGCATGACTGCCCTGGCAGCTCCCTGGGCAGAACAAAGCAGCACAAGTTTGCCTTCCAATACTTCAGCTAACTAACCCTCTCTGAATCCCTGCTCGATGCTCCTGGCTATGTTAAGGGTCACCTCTGCTGGCCTCTTCAGGATTCCAACATCTCCTGGTCTATTCCCTGTGGTCACACTCACCCATCTTTGCACTCTTTGCTGTCTTGAGCTGTCAGTAAAAGCTCTGCTTGCTGCTCAGTAATGAAGTTGCTTACCCCAGGGCAGAGAGAGCTGCAGTCAGCTTGACCATCTCTTTCTGCTTGAGCAATGCAGAGGAGCAGGCCAGTAGAATCCTGGCTCACAAGGAGCTGCACAGCAGTGGGAAGTCACACCTAGAGTGTTAGCCTCTACTGCTTCCTACTTTGTTTTGGCAGTGCAGTTGCCTTCCTCTCCCCTTTCTCTAAAGATGTGCATAAGTTGATTCTCCCCTAGCAGTTCTCAAACTCTATTAAACAGAATGTGGTGTCATCTTCTGTACCACTGGCACTTCATTGTCAAGTCAAATCAGGCTGAGCACTTGGCTTTGTCACTGTTCATAGGCAACAGTTAAGCCTTACACTGCAATCACAGAATCAGGCAGGTTGGGAGAGACCTCCAAGCTCACCGAGCCCTAGCCAATCAACCAGACCATGGCACTAAGTGCCCCATCCACTTTTGTCTTGGACATCAAGATGTTGAATCCAAAACCGGCATCACCAATCCTGTAATGCTTCCTGAGATCAGGCTCTTAAGGTGAGACTGGACTAGAAGTGACTCAGCTCCGGGAACCAGCATCTTCCCTAGGAGAGCTGCTAGGAGATGTCCACGTGTGAGAACAATCTGCTGATGAGCTCACTGAGTTTTGCTGCCTGCCCAAGACCAGAACCAGAGCACTGCACAGAGAGCTGCAGGACGTTCTCCCTCCTTTACCCTGGTGCATGGGGCAGGAGCGAGGCAGTGGTGGATCGTAGCTGCCCCAGCGGCAGCACAGCCCAGGCCTGGCAGTGTCAGCGTGCAAGGAGCAGGATGCTCTGCTCTGCATGCACACAGACGTGAGGGAGGACACTGGCTCACAGGAACACTTCACAAATGCAGTCCACTTAGCACAGCTGAAGGAGTTTGGACTGAGATGAGAGTGAAAACAGTGAAAGAACAGACATAAGGAACTGCTGCACATCTCCAAGGCAGGATTAGCAGGCAGAAAGGGGAACAGTGCTGCATGAGAAAAAGACTTCTAAAGAAGGCCAGCCACTGATCAGAGGGATTGCAGGCGTGCCTGGCTTCCACTGGAACACAAGTGGCAAGCAAAAGCATGGCCTCAAACCCCTCAAGGCCCCTGCCATATGGAACTTTCTTCACAGTCAACCAAGTGTTCAAAACAATCACAGAACCATAGGATCAAGCAGGTTGGAAGAGAGCTCCAGGCTCAGCCAGCCCAACCTAGCACCCAGCCCTGCACAATCAACCACACCATGGTGCTAAGTGCCCCAGCCAGGCTTGGCTTCAACACCTCCAGCAACAGCCACTCCACCACCTCCCTGGGCAGCCCATTCCAATGCCAATCACTCTCTCTGCCAACAACTTCCTCCTAACATCCAGCCTAGACCTGCCCTGGCACAGCTTGAGACTGTGTCCCCTGGCCAGGTCCCTCTGCAGGGCTCTCCTACCCTCCAACAGCTCCACAGCTGCTCCTAGCTTGATGTCATCTGCACACATACGTGATGTGTATGTTATATATATGTTACAGAGGACTCAAGCAGAGATTGACAAGAGCCCACTTAGCCTTGCTGCTGATTTATCTCCTGAGAGCTGGCTCTTGGCCAGGCCACCAACATGCTCTCAGCATCTCAATCCCGTTGCTCAACAGCAGATTGCAAACAAACTGCAGCTATGGGGGAGGTATAAGTTAAATAAACATCTGTCCAGCTTCACCCCTCGATCTGTGTTAAACACTGCTGCACTGCTCTTAACTGGGCACAGTGGCACACAGTAAAGAAGCAGTCAGTGTGTCTGTGGCCACTCAAGTTCCTCTAGAAGTGCAGCATTCTGCCTGGCAGGGTCTGGAGCAGCCCTTTGAATCTGGCCGTGGGACTGCACTGCCTGCTGGGCTCTTATCCGATGGGACCAAGGCCAGCTAAGGGGCTCCTTATTTGACCTTCATCTTCCTGTCAGCCACCTACAGCTCTAGCTCCAGGCGCCAGGAATTGTCTTGGCATCCTTCCACAGGGTGCTAGGCCAGATTCTGATCCCAGTTACAGCAGCCTGAGTTCAGGATCCCATCAGTCCGCAGCTCCTTCAGCCTTGCTGTCTGCATCTCACTCCTCTTACTGCCTCCCTGTGGATCTGGAACCTCTTCATGTAGTGGCTGGAATGAGGTTCAATTCCCTATGGATCTGGAACATCTTTGTTCAGTGGCTGCAATGGAGTCCAACTCAGGCACATTTTGCTTTGTCTGAGTTTGTGTTGTGCCCTGGTGAAACAGCTGCTTGTGGAGGTTCTGCCCTGAGTAATGTTTCCAGGGGGATTTTCCCTAATTCCCCCCCAGCCTGGCAGGTCTGGCTTTGCTGTGCTCTCACAGTGACTCTTTTTTAGTGCGCCCCAGTCTGGGGTTGGAAGGCACCTCAAAGCTCAGCCAGTTCCAATCCCCTGCACCATAGGCAGGGACACCTCCCACTAAAACAGGTCGCTCAAGGTCTCATCCAGCCTGGTCCTGAACACCTCCCTGGGCAGCCTGTGCCAGTCTCTCACCACCATCACTGCAAACAACTTCTTCCTAACAGCCACTTTCAATCTCCCCTCTGCCACTTCAAACCCATTCCTCCTCCTCCTGCCATGACCAGACCTTGTCAATAGTCCCTCCCCAGCCCTCCTGCAGCCCCCTTCAGATCCTGCAAGGCCACTCCAAGCTTTCCTGGAAGCCTTCTCTTCTCCAGGCTGCAGAGCCCCAACTCTCTCAGCCTGTGCTCAGAGCAGAGCTGCTGCAGCCCTCTCAGCATCTTGGTGGCCTCCTCTGCACTGGCTGCAACACTTCCATGTCCTGCTTGTGCTGGGGGCTCCAGGACTGTGCCCAGGAGTGCAGGTGGGGTCTGAGGAGAGCATAGCCAAGGGGCAGAAACCCCTCCCTCCATCCTGCCTGTTGGGTTCCTGCCCTTTCCTCTTCTGCAGAATCACTTTATCATTTATGAGCAATGAATTCAGACTCTGGAACTAGAGCTCTAGCAGCTCACACAGAATTGTCTTCCTGCAGCTGTTGCAAAGGCCACAACTGTTAGATTTGTCTGAATCTGTAATGAAGAGTAAATTCTAAAAGCTGTGGGATACTTTCTTACAGTGCAGCCCAGAAATCTCTTCCCACCCACTTGCAAACAGGAAGGGCAGAAAGTAGGATCAGAGTTCGTTCGAAGGAGCTGCAGAGATAAATGTGTTTGCATTGATCCCTTGGTGCTCTGAGTCACAATGTTTGAACAGGATGCTGCCAAAAAGTTGAATTCAAAAACATCTCTCTGCCTCCAGTGCTTTCTAGACTCATTACAGACCAGCCCAAGTGGGGAACATGGAACTAGAAGTTCATAGAATCACAGAATCAGCCAGGTTGGAAGAGAGCTCCAGGCTCAGCCAGCCCAACCTAGCACCCAGCCCTGCACAACCAACCAGACCATGGCACTAAGTGCCCCAGCCAGGCTTGGCTTCAACACATCCAGGCACAGCCACTCCACCACCTCCCTGGGCAGCCCATTCCAATGCCAATCACTCTCTCTGACAACAACTTCCTCCTAACATCCAGCCTAGACCTGCCCTGGCACAGCTTGAGGCTGTGTCCCCTTGTTCTGTTGCTGTCTGCCTGGCAGCACAGCCCAACCCCACCTGGCTACAGCCTCCCTGCAGGTACCTTAGGAAACAGTAGGGAAGGGATTGCCATAATGGGCAGTGTATGAGATTAGTTGTTCACAGAATCACAATGTCAGGGTCTGGAAGGGACCTCCAAAGCTCCTCCAGTCCAACCTCCCTGCCAGAGCAGCAGCACCCAGAGCAGATCACACAGGAACACATCCAGGCAGCTCTGGAATAGCTCCAGAGGGAGAGACTCCGCAGCCCCCCTGGGCAGCCTCTTCCAGGCTTCTGTCACCCTCACAGGATAAAATTCCTCCTCATGTTTAAATGAAGCTTCCTCTGCCTCAGCTTGCACCCAGTGCCCCTTGTGCTGTCCCTGGGCAGCACCCATCAGAGCCTGGCTCCAGCCTCCTGCCACTCACCCCTCACATATTTATCAACATGAATGAGGTCACCCCTTTGTCTCCTCCTCTCCAAGCTCCAAGCCCTGGGTCCTTCAGGCTCTCCTCATAAGGAAGATGCTCAACTTCCTTACCCATCTTTGTGGCTCTGTGCTGAACTCTCTGAAGCATTGAGCTGGGGCCCAGAACTGGAGACTGCACTCCAGATGCCCATAGCACATCTAGAGTCAGAGGGCTGAAGGAGCTCCCCAGCTGTACAAAGTGCTTCTGAGCAGGAGAGCCACATTCAAAGGAGCAGAGCTGAATGAGGCTAAGATCCCTCTGTCATGTGAATGCCTGGGAAAGGTCCTGGTTGCCTTTTGAACATGTGACAAAGGAATGGCAAAGAGTGACATTTCTGTTGGCCTACTTAGCCTCTGCACAGGAAAGCTATTGAGGAGGAGAGGTCTCTGCAGCCGAGTTGCTGTTTGAGGTCAGTTAGAGACACACATAACTGCTGTGGTGATTCCAAGAGGTGTGCAGCTGAGCTCGGGGCACAGATTGCTCCAGGGAGGCTCAGCACATTGAATCACAGGTCACAGATCACAGGATGCCAGGGGCTGGAAAGGACCCAAAGGGATCGTTGAGTCCAACTCTAAATGAAACTACTTCTGTCCCAGAGTCACAGAACTGACCAGGGTGGAAAAGACCTCTGAGATCATCGAGGCCAACCCAGCACCTAACACCTTCTAATCAACTAACCCATGGCACCAAGTGCCTTACCCAGCCTCCTCTTACCTCCAGGCATCACAGGCTCACAGGATGTCAGGAGCTGGAAGGGACTCAAAGAGATCTGCCAGAGCAGGACCTGCAATCCAGCTCAGGGCACACAGGAACACATCCAGACAGGGCTGGAAAGGCTCCACAGAAGGAGACTCCACAGCCTCCCTGGGCAGCCTGTGCCAGGGCTCTGGGACCCTTCCAGGCAGGAAGTTCCCCTTATGTTGAGCTGGAACCTGCTGTGTGTTGGACTGAATGCTCCTGCTGCTGGCTGGTTGAGTTTGGTATTGGCCAAACACACAAGGAGTTGATCCTGATCACCTAACTGCTCATGGGTCAGGTGAAGAAGGTCACACAGTCCTTGGACAGAAATAACTGTGCAAAGGAGCAACCAGCAAAGCTCCCAGGGGTACTGATGGCTACAGCCTGAAGCAGTTGGTTGAGGTGCACTGATGGGTGCAGCCTGAAGCAGTTGGGTGAGGAGTGTGTGTGTTTCCTGTTGGGAATGTTCAGCTCAGCCTACCACAGTCAGATGCAGAAATTGGGTGAGTTTTCATACATTTCTCACACGCTTTTCCTTCACCTCCTTACCTCTACACCTTCTTCTGCACATCCAGAACCTTGAGGTAGTTTAAGGTCTGGTGGTCCCTTTTTTTTTTCACAGAACCCTGCCCTCACCTAAAGGAAAATGTAAGACTCCACATGTAGACCATAATTCCATTGTTCTCCCCAGCTGAATTAAGCCACAGTCACAACCTGCAGCCTGACAGGACACTGTGTGATGTCATGGAATTCACAGCATGGCTTGGGTTGGAAGGGACCCTAAAGGCCATCCAGGTCCAATCACCCTGCCATGAGCAGGGACACCTCCCATCAGCCCAGAGTCCCCAAGGCCTCAACCAGCCTGGTCTTAAACGTCTTCAGGAAGGGGCATTTATGACCTCCTTGGGCAGCCTATTCCAGTGTCTCACCACAGCCACAGCCAGGCTCAGCCCCTCAGGAGCACCAAGTCCAGCCCAGAACCCTGCTCTGCAAGATTCACCTTCAACCACAGCCCCAAGCACCACATCCAAACCACCCTGAAACACAGCCAGGCTGGGGGACTCCACCACCTCCCTGGGCAGCTCATTCCACTCCCTCACCACTCTCTCCAGGGAAAACTTCCTCCTAGTGTCCAATGTAACCCTCCCCAGGTTCAGCTTGAGGCCATTCCCCCTTGTTCTGCCTCCAATTCTCACCTTCACTGTAAAGAATTTCCTCCTCATCTCCAGTCTCAGTCTGTCCTCTTCAAGCTTAAGTCTGTTTTGCCTCCTATCACAACAACCCCTTGTAGAAAATCCCTTGCTGGCTCCCTTGTAGGTCCCTTCAGGTACTGCACTGATGTCACTTTCTGTTGATTGATCATTTTCTCTGTGCAGACCACTCTTAAAGGTGCTTGCTTTAGGTCTTCAAGCAACTCAAATCACTCCTGGAGGCTTCCAGTGACGTTGGTTGCTCTTAGATAACACTTTCTGAGTCTTTGTGTGTTATTAGCAATGCCAGGAAAGGGGAGGGAAGGGGGAGAGGGAGAGGAGAGGGAGAAGAGAAGAGAGGAGAGGAGAGGGAGAGGAGAGGAGAGGGAGAGGAGAGGAGAGGAGAGGAGAGGAGAGGAGAGGAGAGGAGAGGAGAGGAGAGGGAGAGGGAGAGGGAGAGGGAGAGGGAGAGGGAGAGGGAGAGGGAGAGGGAGAGGGAGAGGGAGAGGGAGAGGGAGAGGGAGAGGGAGAGGGAGAGGGAGAGGGAGAGGGAGAGGGAGAGGGAGAGGGAGAGGGAGAGGGAGAGGGAGAGGGAGAGGGAGAGGGAGAGGGAGAGGGAGAGGAGAGGAAGAGGAACCTTCACTGCTAGAAACAGTTTATACTCAGGCCTCACTCTGTGGTCTGTCTTGTCAAGATGCTTTCTTGCACACACTTAGCAGTTCATCAGTGGCCCTTGGAACCAGTTCACATTGCAAATTGGTGTTCTTTGTGCTGCTGACACAGGACTGCAAGCCAAGCACACACACCAGGGCATTAATCACAACCTGTCGCTGAGTGCTCAGCAATTCTCTTCCTATCATGGACTGTTGAATTTCAGTCCTCCCTATTCTCAATTATTTGTTGTTGATGTATGATCAGCCTCCTGATTCATAGGGCACAGAATACTCAGCCCTCTGATTAGATGCCTGGAGTATATTTAGAAGCATTCTAGACAGCAGTGAAAGACAAATATTTAGTGACAAGCAGTGATTCAGATCATCAGCTGTAGAAAGTGGGGTAAGCATCTTGGCTAAGGCGGCAGAGAGCATGTCAGGCACGGCTGTCCCTTTCTGCTCAGGCAGCACCAAAGCCTCCTCGTTCACAGCACAAAGCTTCCCACACAGAGCAACTGCTGAGGGATAGAAAATGTGGAGGCAAAGTGTTTATAGTTTGTGTTGGTTCTCAAGATTGGGCATTCTCCAGCTCCCAGCCTCCCGGCGCTGGGAAACACCTGCGGCTGTGAGCTGTCAGCTGAAGCAAGCTCAGGTGTCCTGGGGCCTGCGAGGGGAACTCTCTGCTGCCTGCACTTTGCCATCGCAGGAGAGCTGCCTGCCAGTAGCAGGGATTTACCTGCCAGTTCATCGGGCTGGCTGCAGCAGGAGCCCAAAGGCTCTGCTTTGCATGTCTCTCACTGACTTCTGTGCTCCGTTTTCAGCACTCTTAGGAGGGGCAAGGGCAGGCTGGAAGGGAAGCACTTGCTGGTGTGAACTGCTGTCAGGCTTCACACTGCAGGGCAGCTCTGCAGCCCCTGTGGAAGCTGGGCCCTTCTCTCCCCGAAGAACATCTTAAGTATAGGCTGGATGTGAGGAGGAAGTTGTTGCCAGGGAGAGTGATTGGCATTGGAATGGGCTGCCCAGGGAGGTGGTGGAGTGGCTGTGGCTGGAGGTGTTGAAGCCAAGCCTGGCTGGGGCACTTAGTGCCACTGCAGGCAGTGCTCTCCCGGGGCTGCTAATGCAGCATCCTGAGCAGCAGTCTCACTGCGAGAGAATGCACCAGGAAACACGTCCTTGTGTTTTCCTCCTGACTGAAGGGATACACTGGAATGGTTTCCAAGATGATGCTTCAGTATTTTCCAAACACAATATTTGTCCTAGGCCGTTATGAAACAGGAAACAACAATGCTATTGATAGGCAAACTATTTCCTGCCTAATAAAATTGGCTCCTGAGGCATCGAATTCCTTCTCCCAGAGAGATCTTGGTTTGTATTAGCACAGGACAGTGAGGAGGTCTGCAGTGAGGGAATGAAGGAGGGCTTGGCTTGAGCTGGGAGGCAAGCAGCTAACAGAAAAGCAGTGCTCATCCCAGCTCTGGGAAGACAGGAAAGCCCTGAGCAGGTGATCTGTTGGCAGGTCTTCACGGGCAAGGTACTTCAGCAGAGAGCAGCTTCACAGAAGAGTTTCCTTCCAGCCATTTGAAAACTACAGCTTATTCTGGGAGCAAATCCATCAGCAAACCCAGCAGAGCTGCAGAGAGCAAGGCTGCCTGAGCTCTCCAAGAGACACTCCTGGGAAACACCAGCAGGTGACACGAACCAGGCTGCTCAAGGAAATTCGCTTTGCTCCCCCCAGTGTCACTAACGACTCAGGTTCTTGAGACAGGAGTTGACCCAAGCCTCCGTGAGCACCGTGGCTCACTGTGGGCCCCAGCAGAGCACCACAGATGCAGAAACAGCACCATGGGCTGGAGCCAGAGTGGCTGAGTGCAGCCAGGCAGAGAGGGAGCTGGGGGTGCTGGTAGAGAGCAGCTGCAGAGGAGGCAGCAGTGCCCAGGTGGGCAGCAGAGCCAATGGCATCCTGGGCTGGCTCAGCAGCAGTGTGGGCAGCAGGACAAGGGAGGTTCTTCTGCCCCTGTGCTCAGCACTGCTCAGGCCACACCTTGAGTGCTGTGTCCAGTTCTGGGCTTCTCAGTTCAAGAGAGATGTTGAGGTGCTGGAAGGTGTTGAGAGAAGAGCTGGGGAGGGGCCTGGAGCACAGCCCTGTGAGGAGAGGCTGAGGGAGCTGGGGGTGTGCAGCCTGCAGCAGAGGAGGCTTAGGGCAGAGCTCATTGCTGTCTGAAGGGCAGCACTCCCAGGTCCCTCTCCCCAGGGCTGCTCTCCAGCAGTCACCTCCCAGCCTGTACTGGTGCAGTTAATTTTTCCTTCCCAGGTGCATGACTCTGCACTTGTCCTTGCTGAACCTCCTGTGGTTTCTCTGTGTCCAGCTCTGTCTGTCCAGGTCTGGCTGCAGCTGTCTCAGCCAAGACTCCCAGCTTGGTGTCAGCAACAAACTTCTTGAGCAGACTCTGTTTGTCTGTGCCTCCATCGATGGCATTGATGATGATGTGGAACAGCACAAGACCCCACCTCCCTGAGCAGCCCTTTCCAACGCCAATCACTCTGCCAACAGCTCCCTCCTCACATCCAGCCTGAACCTGCCCTGGCACTGTATCATCTTGTTCTGTTGCTGGGTGCCTGGCAGCAGAGCCCAACCCCACCTGGCTACAGCCTCCCTGCAGGCAGCTGCAGGCAGCAATCAGCTCTGCCCTGAGCCTCCTCTGCTGCAGGCTGCACACCCCCAGCTCCCTCAGCCTCTCCTCACAGGGCTGTGCTCTGGTTGTGTGCTAGGCTCCCCTGGGCTTTAAGGCAATTACCTTACAGTATCAGATGATGGTTCTGAGAGTCAGAAATTCCACAAGGATGGATGTCACTGTGCTCAAATCACAGACATCTGCTCTCTGTGCCAAATTCATTCTGGGCAGCTTGCTCCAGTGGGGACAGCAGGTTGGTTTAGTGAACTCAGCACACTCTGAGCTTGTTATGCAGTTACTGCTATGGAAGCTGCTGTGTCATGAATAGTTTTCTGTCAGCCCAGGCTGGCTTGACCAGAACTACCTGATAAGGTGGTCCTGAAACCCTACCAGGCAGCTAGTGAGCATGGAACAGCTCGAGGCAAAGAGCTGGCCAAGGCCTTGTTGAGGAAGGGGCTCAGACCTTGGCGAGGATGGGGCAAGCTGCACAGAGCAGTGGGAAGCTTGCCAAAGAGCTACATGTGAGCCAGGTGCCAGGAGAAGAGGTCACAATCAGTGTAAAGGGCCTGTGTATTTAAAGAGGGCTCTCCTCAGACCCCACCTGCACTCCTGTCGGCAGTTCTGGAGCCCCAGCACAAGCAGGACATGGAAGCAAATCCAAAGGAGGCCACCAAGATGCTGGGAGGGCTGCAGCAGCTCTGCTCTGAGCACAGGCTGAGAGAGTTGGGGCTGTGCAGCCTGCAGAAGAGAAGGCTTCCAGGAGAGCTTGGAGTGGCCTTGCAGGATCTGAAGGGGGCTGCAGGAGGGCTGGGGAGGGACTATTGGCAAGGTCTGGTCATGGCAGGACAAGGAGGAATAGGTTTGAAGTGGCAGAGGGGAGACTGAAAGTGGCTGTTAGGAAGAAGTTGTTTGCAGTGAGGGTGGTGAGACACTGGCACAGGTTGCCCAGGGTGGTTGTGGAGCACAGAAGCACAGAAAGGGATCTTTGATCTTTTGTGCTCCACAACCTCCCTGGAGGTGTTCAGGACCAGGTTGGATGAGTCCTTGAGCAACCTGTTCTAGTGGGAGGTGACCCTGCCTATGGCACAGGGGGGTTGGAACTGGATGACCCTTCAGGTCCCTTCCACCCTGAACCATTCTGTGGTTCTATGACCTAAGAAGTGTGACATGGAGTGGAAATGTGACTGTGGCTGCAGCTGTGAGGGCAGCCTATTGGCACAGATCTGCTTCACCCTTCCAGAGCCCTGGCGTGTGGTGCAGGCAGGTAGAGAGGGAATGACCACTCTAGTGTAAAGCTCAGGCGATCCTCCTGGGCTCCTGACCTGCTTGGATTAGCTTTGCTTTGCCTCAGCACAGCGTGAGCTGGAAGCACCTAGCGCTGAGTCAGCAGCCTTGTGTGTCAGGAGCAGACCTTGCCCTGCCTTTGTGACCTCTGGGCTCGATTGTTATCTACAGGAATGAGATGACTAAGCTGAAAATGGTTCATCTGGGTCATCATTCAGCAGGTGAACAAGAGAGACTGCTGAGAAGCCAGCACCTGTACACCCCAGGCTCTGGGGGTGGCTCTGTCACAGAGCAGGATTTGTTTGCAGCACCCTGTGTCAGAAGCCACACAACTGACACCATGAACTTGTCACCCTCCCTGGCTAACACTGCACCTGGAGAGGAGAGTGTTACCTTCAGCCATGGCACCTGTTGGTCTGAAAGACAGGGATTCCTCCTTGGCTGCTCTTGTCCTGCTTGTGCTGGGGGCTGCAGAGCTGCACCCAGGAGTGCAGGTGGGGTCTGAGGAGAGCAGAGCCAAGGGGCAGAATCCCCTCCCTTGCCCTGTGCCCACACTGCTCTTGCTGCACCCAGCACAGGGTTGTGTCTGGGCTGCACTCACACTGCAGGCTCCTGTGGAGCTTTTGCTCAGCCCAGACCCCCAGGGCCTGTTCCTCAGGGCTGCTCTCAGCCATTCCCCTTCCAGCCTGGAGTTGTGCTTGGGACTGCACCCACCCAACTGCAGGACCTTACACTTGGCCTGGCTGAATGCCATGAGGTTGGCCTAGGCACACCCCTTGCAGCCTGTGCAGGTCCCTCTGGATGGATCCTTGCCCTCCAGCAAGTCGACTGTGCCACACAGCTGATGCCATCTGCACCCTTGCTGAGGGTGCACTGATTCCTCTGTCCCTGCCACTGACAAAGCTGTCCAACAGCACTGGTGCCAGCACTGACCCCTGAGGCAGCCACCAGGCACTGGTCTGCAGGTGGGCACTGTGCCCTTGCTCACCACTCTCTGCATGCTAGCACATGACAAAGCATTGGAAGGATTCTTGGATCACACAGTTTCGTATCTTGACAATATTCTTCCTGGCACTAAAATCCCTTCCAGTGCAGTTTGCAGTGCCTCCTGCAAGGCTGTTCCAGCTAGCACCAGCCAAGCCTGTGCCCACATATGAACCTGTGCCAAACAAATGCCTCCCCATGCAAGTCCATCCACACTTCACCTTTCACTGCAAGCACCTCTGGGGCTCCCCTCTTCAGTGTCAGAGCTCCCTGCTTTGGGTATGAGTTCAGACATGCTTAGGCACTGGGCTCACGCAGCAAAAAGGCACAGGCCAGGCAGGGGTTGCAAACAGCAGCAATGTGCTTTGCATTTATGTTTTGGATGTTGTGGGGTTTATATTGTTTGAAAACCTTGGCAGGAGGACAGGCATCAGTATCAAAGCCCTAAAGGTTAGCAGCTGAGGCCAAGCACATTGAGGACTCTTAGCCAATCACTAAGACATTGGGGAGTACTTTGGCTCACGAAGAAGACAAGTGAAACTTGGTGTAGTTTCCCACAAGCTGAACTGGTTTCCACTGCAGACCTCAGCCTCAGAGGCAAAAAACTGAGCTACACCCCTGAGTGTAGCAATAAAGGCACAGTTTGAATTTAGAAGATAAGGAAAAGGGGCAAAGGCCTGCATAAGCAGCAAAACAAACTCAAGAGAGGAAAGGCAAGGGCTGAAAAAGTAGGCAAGACTCTAAGCAAGGTGTATGGTGTCTTAGTGTTAGTAAATAGAAAGCTGAAACCCCAGAGAGTCTCTTCCAGCCTGGTCGAGTCTATGGCTCTCATTCTGTGTGCTGCCTTTGCTGCCTCCTGCTGCAGTGAGCTGCTGCCTGTCTGCATGCACAGCTGCACTCAGAGCACTGAGCAGTGTGGGCAGCAGGACCAGGGAGGATCTTCTGCCCCTGTGCTTGGCACTGCTCAGGACACACCTTGAGTGCTGTGTCCAGTTCTGGGCTCCTCAATTCCAGAGAGATGTTGAGGTGCTGGAAGGTGTTGAGAGAAGGGCAGCAAGGCTGGGGAGGGGCCTGGAGCACAGCCCTGTGAGGAGAGGCTGAGGGAGCTGGGGCTGTGCAGCCTGCAGCAGAGGAGGCTCAGGGCAGAGCTCATTGCTGTCTGCAGCTGCCTGCAGGGAAGCTGCAGCCAGGTGGGGTTGGGCTCTGCTGCCAGGCACCCAGGGATAGAAGAAGGGGACACAGCCTCAAGCTGTGCCAGGGGAGGTCTAGGCTGGATGTTAGGAGGAAGTTGTTGGCAGAGAGAGTGATTGGCATTGGAATGGGCTGCCCAGGGAGGTGGTGGAGTGGCTGTGCCTGGAGGTGTTGAAGCCAAGCCTGGCTGGGGCACTTAGTGCCATGGTCTGGTTGGTTGGGCAGGGCTGGGTGCTAGGTTGGGCTGGATGAGCTTGGAGCTCTCTTCCAACCTGCTTGATTCTATGATTCTATGATTGATTCCATGATCAAAACCTTGCTGTTTGTCAGTTGTCCTGGGAACAAGAGGAGTAGAGCATCTGTGGGGGCCAATCCCAGGAGAGCTCCACCATGCTGGTCTGTTAACCTGGGAAAAAGAAGAGAAGAGAAGAAGAGAAGAGAAGAGAAGAGAAGAGAAGAGAAGAGAAGAGAAGAGAAGAGAAGAGAAGAGAAGAGAAGAGAAGAGAAGAGAAGAGAAGAGAAGAGAAGAGAAGAGAATTATATATTTTATACTTGGTTGTATACTCAGACTGCTAAAAAGTACAAACCCTTTAGCTCAGCCCTTCAGGGGACAGGTCTCCTCAGCTCTGCCAAGTGCTAAGCTCTCCTGGCTCCCAGTCAGGCACCTACCTTTCCTGCTGCATTACAGCCCCCATTGCCCTGGCAGTCACTAGTAATGACATATCCAGCCCTATGTATCAGGGTATGGAATGCCTTTAATTACAGCCAACCCTCCCTGCTGGCCAGGTTTGTTCCAGAAGTAACAACAGGAGCTGCCAGTTCAAGCACTTCATCTACACAAACTCCAGAGGATTTTGTTTTCCTGACTGCTTATTTTATAGCCAAGAAAGCTGCCTTGAGGGTTTGCTTAACTAATTCTGAAAGCAGTCATCCAGGCAGTCACACACATCCTGAAGTCTCAAGCTGTGGCAGGGCAGGTCTAGGCTGGATGTGAGGAGGAAGTTGTTGGCAGAGAGAGTGACTGGCACTGGAATGGGCTGCCCAGGGAGGTGGTGGAGTGGCTGTGCCTGGAGGTGTTGAAGCCAAGCCTGGCTGGGGCACTTAGTGCCATGGTCTGGTTGGTTGTGCAGGGCTGGGTGCTAGGCTGGGCTGGCTGAGCCTGGAGCTCTCTGCCAACCTGCTTGGTTCTGTGGTTTTAAGATACAAGACAGAACAGGAAGAGTTCCTTGGTGACTGCACCTCTGTCTGTACCACAGCTGTGTGTTCTGCTGTAGGTGCTTCAGTGCTCTTCCAAGGGAAAAAAGGCAAAACAACAACCAAAAACACCACCACCAACAACCAAAAACACCAACAACAACCCAGTTGGATACTCCAAAATGTGCTACAAACCTGCCAGGTAAATGCTTCAGGTAGAGTGGGTACAGAAATAAGCCACTGGTGCTGCAAAAGTGGTGGTGCGTGACAGGATGGAAACAGATAAGCAAGGGGGCCTGTGGAAATCAGGGCTGGGATGGTGGCCTTGGAATACCCCATGGGAGGTTTAACTATCAAATTAAAGCAAATAAGGGGAAATAATTGCCTCTTTAAGGAACTTCTTAGTTGCTTTATTTGAGACTAGGTACTAGGGCTAAGACCATTTTCTAGTAAGCACCCAAGGGAGAGGAATTAATTTTCTTGGCTTGCCTATTTAAATAAGGACCACAGAGGGTGAAAGCTCCGTTGGGTGATTGCTGCCTGAGCAAGAGGCTGCAGGCTAAGTCACAACAGCAACGGGAAGGGGCAAAGCAGGAGACCTGCCATCCCCTGCCAGCAGAGTGCTCGGAGTGCCACCAGCATTTTGCCTCGCAGTTGCCGCACGTTTCAGGGCGCAGAGAGCTGGACCACCCTAATGCTTTCCCCCCTGCTTGCAGAAATGGACCCTTTATAGATTTGACCTGTCTTCAAGTAGTCCAGGGCTCCACAAGCAGAGGCAGGCTCCAGTTAGGTTTCTCTTTCCTATGCAAAGTGCCTTGTGTGCTTGCAGGCTCTGCTTTTCCAGGCCAGCTTGTCAAACCAGGAGCTGGCTTCAGCTCCAGCCACAGCATGAGCCCTGTGGCCGAGAAGCAAGTAGATGTGCTTATGGTAGGTAGTTGGGGTGTCAGGCACTTCAGGCCAAAAAGAGCTGTCACAGAAAACCTGGGCTGGAGCTGCTCTCCCATCTGTGAGCAGCTCCGTTCAGAGCTGAGCAGGCAAGGGCAGCACTCCCTGGAGAGAGCCTGGGAGGGATCTGAACAAGAAACGTGCACCACGTCCAGCATGTGCTGTTCAGGCACATTTGTCCTGCAGTCAACATGTATGGCCTAGGCAGCAGGACGTGCTGGCTTGAGGTGTGCTGATGTGGTGGATCTATGGCAAAAAAGAAACAACCCAGCTCCAAAAATCCCCTCAAACCCGGGAGCTGAGCAGTGGAAGTGCAAGCAGGGTTCATACTTCAACCTCTGCACCTGGTCCTAGAGGTCCCATGCAAGGCAAATTCAGACACAGAGGTAGAGAGGAAGATTTGTGAGGTGCTGAGTCACTGCCACCTCCTTTGGGGGTCCTGACAAGCTCAGGATGAAAGCAGCACAGTTAAGAGTGCATGCTCTGGAAATTCAGTGCCTGTGTGCATAAAGTAGTACCTTGGCCTCTTCTCCCTAGAAACTCACAGGACAAGAGGTAATGGCCTCAGGCTGTGCCAGGGGAGGCTTAGATTGGATATTAGGAGGAATTTCTTTGCTGCAAGAGTGTTCAGATGTTGGAACAGGCTGCCCAGGGAAGCAGAGCACTCACTGCCCCCGCAGGTGTAGACAGAACACACTGTGACATGGGGCAGGGAGGTGCTGGCTTGATGATCACAGAGGTCTTTTCCAGCCTTGATGATCCCATGGCCCAGTGGGTCTGTGTATCTCTGCTTACCAGCTCTGCAAGGGATGAGTTTTAACAAGTGCCAGGTTCTGCACTTCGGCCACAACAACCCCATGCAGGCTGGGGAGAGTGGCTGGAGAGCAGCCAGGCAGGGAGGGACCTGGGGGTGATGGCTGGAAGTTGAACATGAGCCAGCAGTGTGCCCAGGTGGCCAAGAAGGCCAATGGCATCCTGGCCTGGCTCAGGAACAGTGTTGCCGGCAGGACCAGGGCAGTCCATCTGCCCCTGTGCACAGCACTGGTCAGGCTACACATTGAGTCCCAAGGAACACAGACACACAGAATGTGAGCTCTGAGTCCTCTGCTCATCCTCGTGGCCCTACTTAATGTCTTTAAACACTTCTGCAACTCCAGCTTAGAGGGCTGGAGCTGCTCTGCTGTGCGGAGAGGCTGAGGCAGTTGGAGCTGTGCAGTCTGCAGAGGAGAAGGCTCCCAGGTGACATCATTGTGGCCTTGCAGCATCTGAAGGGGGCTAGAAGGAAGCTGGGGAGGGACTTTTTAGGGTGTCAGGGAGTGATAGGACTGGGGGGAATGGAACAGAGCTGGAAATGGGGAGATTCAGCCTGGATGCTAGGAAGAAGCTGTTCAGCATGAGGGTGGTGAGAGCCTGGCAGGGGTTGCCCAGGGAGGTGGTGGAAGCCTCCTCCCTGGAGGTGTTTCAGGCCAGGCTGTGTGAGGCTGTGGGCAGCCTGCTCTAGTGTGAGGTGTCCCTGGGCATGGCAGAGGGTTGGAACTGGCTGCTCCTTGTGGTCCCTTCCAGCCCTGACCGATTCTGTGACTCTGTTCTATGATCTCTGCCAGTTGCCCTTCTCACTGGGGCAGCTTACACCTGGCCAGTCTTTAACCAAGCCCTGCATGCCACGCTGGGCAGCAGCAGCAAGGGGCTAACGTCTGCCCCCAGGGCTGCTCCTTACTTGCTTTCCGAGCTTCCAGGTTAAGCATGAGCTTGCTGCCCTTGGCTCCCTGCACAGCAGCAGGCACCTTGGAAGGACAACGAGTCCTTTCCCTTCAGCCACCCGGGCTGTGTGAGGTGGAGGCTCCTGACTCCCTGCCGTGGCTCCCTTGGATTAAACCTGCCTCCGCTTTCGTCTTCCTCACGGCTGTTTGGCAGCACAGTTTGGAAGTGAGTCTGAGCAAACAGGGACTGGAGCAGACAGAGCCATCAGAGGCAGGCCTGGGGAAAGAAGTCTCCGGTGCCAGGGGACGCCACGCCGGGAGCAGCTCCTGCAGCCCAGGGGGCAGGACGCTGCATGCCAGGACCAGGGCAGAGCTGAGAGCTCCGTGGGACCAGCGCCAAAAGCAATGCAGCGCTTTGAGCAAACCACCTCAGATAGGGCACCTGTCTGAGAACCCTGCAGGGTGCCCCCAGAGGAGACTGCAGCTGCGTTTAGGACTTCTTTTGTCTAGAGCAGCTTCTCTAAGACCCCTAAGAGGCTATTCGATGCCCAGCAGAAAGGTACAAAGTGTTCTCTTGGAGTTCCTTACAAGCACAGGCAATGGCTGTCCTTTAGCTCCTGCATAGCAGTGTCACCTTTCTGGGGCTGGGCTTGCGTCCTGCTCTGCGCATCAGGACTGGAATCCATAACGCAGCAGGCAGAGAGCAGATTCACAGAGAATCACAGAATCACAGAATCATGGAATCAGGCAGGTAGGAAGAGAGCTCCAAGCTCAGCCAGCCCAGCCTAGCACCCAGCCCTGCCCAACCAACCAGACCATGGCACTAAGTGCCCCAGCCAGGCTTGGCTTCAACACCTTCCAGCACCTCAACATGTCTCTGCAATGGAGGAGCCCAGAACTGGACACAGCACTCCAGGGGTGGCCTGATTAGTGCTGAGCACAGGGGCAGAAGAACCTCCCTTGTCCTGCTGCCCACACTGCTCCTGAGCCAGCCCAGGATGCCATTGGCTCTGCTGCCCACCTGGGCACTGCTGCCTCCTCTTCAGCTCCTCTCTACCAGCTCCCTCTCTGCCCGGCTGCTCTCAGCCACTCTGGCCCCAGCCTGTAGTGCTGCTTGGGGTTGTTGTGGCCAAAGTGTAGAACCCTGCCCTTGGCCTTGTTCAATCTCATCCCATTGGCCTCTGCCCACCCATCCAGCCTGGCCAGGTCCTTCTGCTCCACAGCTGCTCCTAGCTTGGTGCCATCTGCAAACTCACTGATGATGGACTCAACCCCCTGCTCCAGATCATCAATAAAGATTTTCTTTCATATCTCAAGATCTTTTGGCATATACTAACATTTTTTTCCCCAGGAGGATTCCTGCCATGTGGTGGTAGAGAGAAACAGAGAGGGGGGAAAAACAATTACAGCAACCCCAAAATAACCACTGTAAAGCAGAAAATTGCCACAGCAAAGAAGCAAAGTAAACCAATGACTAAGTCTTTCCTCCAGCTTTTCAGTTAGCATTTGATCATCTCTGGTATATGATGATAATATGTGGAGGCTGATTGCTGTCAAGCTCCATCAGCATGAGATGCTTTGAAAAAGGATTATTCACAGAAAACTATTTTCAGGATGCAGCAAATTGCACCACTGCTGTCAGAGTGGGCTGGAGACCTCCCCTGGAGAGTGGAGGGAGAGTGACCACTTGGCTGTGTTAGTGCCCAGCGTCCAGAGAATGACAAGTAAGTGTTTGGCAGAGCTTGCAAGCCTTAAAGACAAATATATACATATATATAACCATAGAATCAAGCTGGTTGGAAGAGAGCTCCAAGCTCACCCAGCCCAATCTGGCACCCAGCCCTGTCCAATCAACCAGACCATGGCACTAAGTGCCCCAGCCAGGCTTGGCTTCAACACCTCCAGATTAACAGGGATGTTCCACATGGCTTTTGCCTATCTCTCCCATAGCTGAGCTGCCCATGCAGGGAGAGGCCACTTCATAGAATCATGTGTATATATCTGAAAAGATTTGTCAGATCATTTCCAGGGTGCTGGCATGAAATATGCTGGTATGAAGATGCTGAGAGGGCTGCAGCAGCTCTGCTCTGAGCACAGGCTGAGAGAGTTGGGGCTCTGCAGCCTGGAGAAGAGAAGGCTTCCAGGAGAGCTTGGAGTGGCCTTGCAGGGTCTGAAGGGGCTCCAGGAGGGCTGGGGAGGGACTATGGGCAAGGTCTGGGAATGAGAAGAGGAGGAGGAATGGGTTTGAAGTGGCAGAGTGGGGATTGGAACTGGATGTTAGGAAGAAATTGTTTGCAATGAGGGTGGTGAGACTCTGGCACAGGTTGCCCAGGGAGGCTGTGGATGACAGAAGATCCCATTCTGTGCTACTGCCATCCACAACCTCCCTGGAGGTGTTCAGGGTCAGGCTGGATGAGTCCTTGAGTGGCCTGTTCTAGTGGGAGATGTGCCTACCTATGGCACAGGAGGGTTGCAACTGGACAGCTTCTAGGAGAAGCTGCAAGGCAAAGCATGCTTGTGGGTTCACACAGAGAGCAACACTGGCAATGCAGTGCCTAACAGTGATAGACCACAGTGCATTGATACTATTTGGGTGTCATGGTCTTTGCCCTTATCAAGCTCCCTATCCCTTTGCTCTTCTTCTGTTTCCAGCAGATGTACCTGATGGTGCTGATAATGTTGGGACCTCAGCTGCTGATTCTTCTTCTTCTTCATCTCCTCCTCCTTCTTCTTCTTCTCCTCCTCCTCCTTCTTCTTCTTCTCCTCCTTCTTCTTCTTCTCCTTCTTCTTCCTTCACAGCCACAATTTCAGTGGTGTGTCTTCTGCTCCCTCTTATCTGGTTCTGACCACAGAGGTTGTGGCTGCTCCCTCCCTGGAAGTGTTCAGGACCAGGCTGGATGAGGCCTTGAGCAACCTGTTCTAGTGGGAAGTGTCCCTGCCCAGGGCACAGGGCGGTTGGCACTGGCTGAGCTTTGAGGCCTTTCCAGCCTAAGCCAGTCTATGAGTCTGTGACAGTAGCAGCCATGCATTTGACTCCATCTGATTGCTTTTACTTTCTTAATACATAGAGGCTTGCAGTGCAAAATGGGTAGGGTAGAGCCAGTAACAGCCTAATAGTGCGTAAAGATTAGCAGTCAGATGTGCCTGTTGGTTTGAAATAGATCTGTTTAGTGCAGCCTACAGAGCTCTGACCCCAGATTCATGGCACATGGCCCAGCAAGTGAAATCCAGCCCAGCAACAAATCACTGGAATTTGGTCTGTTTGACTGCTAAAGCAGCAGGCTGTAAAAGCTGAGACCACCCAGCACATTCTCCCTGCTGCCTGCCTACAGTCAGCAGCACTGCTGTTTGTAAGGCAGGTGTCACTGAGGCTTAGCAAGGACAGGACTGCGCTGTGCATCGCCCAGCAACCGCTGCTTGGACCTCAGCATGCCCCTAGCGAGACTCACAGACTCAGTCAGGGCTGGAAAGGACCACAAGGAGCAGCCAGTTCCAAGCCCCCTGCCATGCCCAGAGACACCTCACACTAGAGCAGGCTGCCCACAGCCTCATCCAGCCTGGTCTGAAACATCTCCAGGGATCAGGCTTCAGCCACCTCCCTGGGAAACCCATTCCAGGCTCTCACCACCCTCATGCTGAACAACTTCTTCCTAACATCCAGGCTGAATCTCCCCATTTCCAGCCACTACAGGCTGGGGACAGAGTGGCTGAGAGCAGCCAGGCAAAGAGGGAGCTGGGGGTGCTGGTAGAGAGGAGCTGCAGAGGAGGCAGCAGTGTGCCCTGGTGGTCAGCAGAGCCAATGGCATCCTGGGCTGGCTCAGGAGCAGTGTGGGCAGCAGGACAAGGGAGGTTCTTCTGCCCCAGTGCTCAGCACTGCTCAGGCCACCCCTTGAGCCCTGTGCCCAGGTCTGGGCTGCTGCTGTCTCTCCTTGGCATGGTGCTGCTGAAGGATGTCACTCAGCCCCTCGGGACTCACTGCCATGGCTGAACAGCTACATCTGTCATTTTCACTGCAGGCAAAGGTCTTTGTTTGTGCTTTACAAAGGTGCTTGCAGACCTGTCCAACCACAGAGGTTGTATTTGCACACACATGTGTGTTTGCAAAGCAGGTTTGGCAGGAAGAGGAGTCTGTAGACCATCACACTCACAAATGTAGCTCATGCTAGCCCAGGTCATCACTAAGAACCAGCAAACACTTCCCAATCAGATCCATTTATTCATCCATGCTGCTAGCAAATGGCACAAGCCCCTCTGTGAGGCTGCTCAGCTGGCTTGGTAGCTGATGTGAGCCAGCAGCAGGCAGGTTTTAGCTACCATGGAGCATGATGCACCACGAACACTTCGAGGGTTCCCATCCCTCCCCCTGTTTGCTTAGTGCCAGCGTTTCTGGCAGCAGGAATGATTGCTCTTTCAGGGCCTTCAGTCAAACATACCTGCAGGACTCAGGAGGAGAAGAACCAATATTTGCCAGCAAGCCCTGTCTGTTTGCAGGGCTTCCCTCAGCCTGCTTCCTCCCTCATGCTTTCATTTTCCTGCCTCTGCACTCTTCAGAAACTGAGGAGGAATACACAGAGGTCCTGGATACCTAAAAGCAGCATTAAGGAGGTTAACAGGCAGGGTTATGAGATGTGCAAGGGCAGTAAGTAAGAACAAGGTAGCTCTTCAAGGGTGTCTTGACTTGTGTGCACACTTAAAATTGCTTTGAGATCATCCTACTGAATAGACAGGACTGAAAGTAAAATCAGAAGGGCAAAAATTGGCAGTTTGCTGCATTTAACAGGCACAGCAAACCCTGATTCATTCCTTGCTTGCAGAAAAGGCTTCTCTGCCACACAGTGCCCTGAACTCCATCCTCACTGAGATCAAGACTCAGCAATCTTTTCTTTCAGAGCTGCTGGCATGGGTATAGGACCTGTAGCTGATTTCCAGGCTACATTTGTCTCCATGTTCTCTGACTGCACAGGCAGACGTTAACATAGGAATAGATCTCATCTCCTAAGAGTAAATCTGAGGAGGAGTGACTGAGGGAGTGTGGAACAGAAAAAGCTGAAGGAGACCTCATTGCTGTCTGAAGCTTCCTGAAAGGAGCTTGTGGAGAGGTTGGTGCTGGTCTCTTCTCACAGGGAATTAGGACAGAAAGAGAGAGAACAGCCTAAAGCTGTGACTGGGTAGGTTTAGACTGGACATGAGGAAACATTTTTTCATGGGAAGAGTGGTCAGGCACTGGAAGGAGCTTCCCAGGGAGCTGGTGGAGTTGCTGTGCCTGGAGGTGTTGAAGCCAAGCCTGGCTGGGGCACTTAGTGCCATGGTCTGGTTGGTTGGACAGGGCTGGGTGCTAGGTTGGGCTGGCTGAGCTTGGAGCTCTCTTCCAACCTGCTTGATTCTATGATTCAGCCTTGTTGCTCTTCTCTGGACACCTTCCAGCATCTCAACATCTCTCTTGACTTGAGATGGTGAATTGAGTTGCATAGAAATGGTGGCAGAGGAAGCTCTTAATGCCCACGTACAGGATGCCTTGCGCTGAGTAATGGTCTGAGGCTGTCGTCAGTGCCTGACAGTGGAGGGCACAGAGGGGGCAGCTGCCAGCCTGCAGGGGCTGGCACACAATGGCACTTCAGCTCTGCAGAGTGCTTTCAAAATAGTTCAAAGTCTTCTAACAGAATAGCTCAGAAATTACCACCTGCATATCCTCTGCCTAATGATTTCCTGCCCCCTCCTGCTCCCGAGCAGGCCAGCTCCGAAGGAACAGGGAGTGCTGCTCTTTCTTGAGCAGATAAAGCCTCAGATGAAGCACTTCCAGTCCCTGCAGGGCTCAATAGGACCTACTTGTCCCCTGGTGCCTGCTTGTTACTGAGCTGGCAGAGAAGCAGGTCACACAGACACGGCAAGAGAGGTTCTGCCCTCCCCGTTCTGCAGGCAGGCTTCACTGGTGGGCAGGATGCAGACTGATGCAGGGCAACCATTGCTCTGAAGAAAAGCAAGCCGGGAGCCCAGGCCTGGGCCCTTGGTTCTCAGGTCCTCTTAGGCAAAGCTGAGCTCATTACTGAATTCACTACTACTTGGTTCAGTGCTGCCAACACAGCAGCGGTGGGTGCGAGCCGCTGCAGGCACACACTGGAAGTGCTCTCTCCCCTTCCCTCGTGTCCAGCAGGAGTCTGGACTCCAAGCCAGCACTGCTGACTGTTCCAACAAGGGCTTCCCTTTTTGCCTTCCCCTGAGCCAGAGGAGTCTCAGCTGGGTGAGTTGTGGCTTCATTTCCAGCCCCAGAGGTCTGGTGCTGGCTTTAAAGAGCGATACAAGGAACAAAGAGGAGGTGTGGGAGGCCTGCAGGCTTTGTGTGTGAGCACACACAGGTCTGTGTCAGCAGTAAAGCAGGCACAGGCATTTGGGAGTGAATGGCCTGACCTAACAGTTGTGTGGCTCTGGCTGACCTCAAATGATTGAGCAGAAAGGGGAGCTCTGCAGCAGACCTCAGGCCAGGTGCTTCAGGTGCTCCACGCAGCTCTGCTGCAGGATCTGTTTGCTCCTGTCAGTTGCTGCCAGACTGCAGAGCTCTGCCATAGAGAGCTTGACTCTTTAGGCTAGGCTTATCTAGGCTAGCATCAGCACTCAGAGGAGTTTCCACAGGAAATCATCTCACAGCTTGATAGTGGTAAAGGCAAAAAAGGAAAACAAAGATCAGCAGATGCAATCCACAGAATCATAGAACCAGTCAGGGCTGGAAGGGACCACAAGGAGCAGCCAGTTCCAGCCCCCTGCCATGCCCAGGGACACCTCACACTAGAGCAGGCTGCACACAGCCTCATCCAGCCTGGCCTCAAACACCTCCAGGGATCAGGCTTCCACCACCTCCCTGGGCAACCCCTGCCAGGCTCTCACCACCCTCATGCTGAACAACTTCTTCCCAATATCCAGGCTGAATCTCCCCATTTCCAGCTTTGCTCCATTCCCCCCAGTCCTGTCATTCCCTGACAGCCTAACAAGTCCCTCCCCAGCTTTCTTGTAGCCCCCTTCAGATGCTGCAAGGCCACAATGATGTCGCCTGGGAGCCTTCTCCCCTCCAGACTGAATCCATGCCTTTGTCATTTGGAAAGATGTTAAAGTTGTTTTGTTCCTGTCACACCTGCAGGCCACTGGCTCTGTGGAGCCCTCTGCACAAGAAGGTTGTGGGCCTGATAGAAAGGCTCCAGAGGAGGACTACAAAAACGCTCAGGGGGTTGGAGCAGCTCTGCTATGGAGACAGGCTGAGGGAGCTGGGGGTGTGCAGCTTGCAGAAGAGGAGGCTCTGGGATGACCTAGCAGCAGCCTGCCAGTGCCTGAAGGGGACCTGCAAGAAAGCTGGAGAGGGCTTGTTTACTCTGAGACTAGAGGAGAGGAGACTTAGACTGGACATTAGGAAGAAGCTCTTTACCATGGGGGGAGTGGAACACTGGAACAGCTTGCACAGGGGGTGACAGAGTTCCCATCCCTGGGGACATTCAAGACTTGAGTGGGCTCTGAGCAACCTGATTTAGCTGAGGGTGTCCCTGCGTGCTGCAGGGGGTTGGACTTGGTGATAACCCAGTGCAACTCCTTCCCTTCCAAGCCTTCTTCACAGAGAGAGTGTTTGACACTGGAATGGGCTGCCCAGGGAGGTGGTGGAGTCTCTGTGGCTGGAGGTGTTGAAGCTAATCCTGGCTGGGGCACTTAGTGCCATGGTCTGGTTGGTTGTGCAGGGCTGGGTGCTAGGTTGGGCTGGGTGAGCCTGGAGCTCTCTTCCAACCTGCTTGGTTCTGTGATTCTGTGATTCTAACCCAGTGCACTCCATGGCTCTACACCCAGTGGCAGTCACAGCTGTGTCTTCTGACACTCACTCTGATGAATATCTTCTCTCTGGCTTCCAAGAGCAGCTGCCCACCAGATTGGCACCGATGTTGTGTCCTCTGGTGACTGTGAGTCCCAGCCCCAGGCTGCTGAGTCTGCAATAAGAAAGCCTCTTTGAATGCTGGGCTAAGGAGAGCTGCACTCTGCCAGAGCTATCACCCGTTCTGAAGGGCCTTGGTGAGCTCCCTTTCGACCTACAAGCACTGTCCTTGGCAGGAGGTCCTTGTGCCCTGCCCTGCCCTGCTCTGACTGTGAGCTCCCAGAGAGCTCAGTAGAGAGGAGGGCAGGGCAGTGCCTGAAGAGCTGCTACATGCATCCAGTTTGCTCCTCTCCCAGGCAGCTGCTCTGTAAATATTTGGAGTGTCTCGGACCTCATTGATCCTCTCCAAACCTAGGCAGGGATAATATTTAGTTTAACACACAGCAAGTTGCATCTCTTCTGGGCTATTTACGTGTCTGGAGAAGGCTCTTGACCTTCACGTTGTGTCATCTCAGTTCTGCTCCCAGTGTGACCTCTGAGGCTGCAGCCTCAGCTATCCCTGCGGTGGGGAAGGGCAGTGCCAGCTCACACTCAGCTATCCCTGCGGTGGGGAAGGGCAGTGCCAGCTCACACTCAGCTATCCCTGCTGTGGGGAAGGGCAGTGCCAGCTCACACTCTGTTGTGGCTGTCCCCCCGCCTGACCCTGCTCTAGAGGGTGCAAAGCTGTGCCACTTTCCCTAATGGCAGCTGGCTGCAGGGACTTGGCCAGCCCTGGTGGCACGACAGATGCACTAAGCAGCACGTTTGCCCGTGCCAGCCTTGTTTGCTGCCCTCCCGGGCTGGGTTTGGCCAGACAGGGCTGTGTTGGCATTGTGAAGGCAGCAGACACAGCGGGAGGCAGGATTGTGTTTTTTGCTGATGGTCTGTGCCGCTTTCCTCCCCTGGCACCTCTGGCCGCGGAGGGCTGGAGGCAGCTATCTCCTGATCTGGCTCCCGTCAATCAGTCTCAGCCCAGACAAAAGCCCTCTCGCTCACTTTGTGTCCCTAGCTCCCAATAAATCTTTCTTGTGCTCCATCAGCACATGTGGCAGCAATTGTTTCCTCAGTCCTCCTTTTGTAGCTCTTGTCAGCAGCTCCTCTCAAGAGACCAAAACCTCTTTCTCACTCTGTCTGTAGTTCTGATGTTCTTCCCCAGGAGAGCAATGTAATAAAGGGTGAGGAAGTCAACCTGAGGAGTTACACACAGCTCTCTGCTGCAACCAACACTTAGCTGAGCTGTGCTGCCAACACGAGATCCACCACGGAACTCACAGATCACAGCGTGTCAGGGTTGGGAGGGACCCAGAGAGCTCATCCAGTCCAACCCTGCCAGAGCAGGACCACACAATCCAGCTCAGGGCACACAGGAACACATCCAGACAGGCCTGGAAAGGCTCCACACAAGGAGACTCCACAGCCTCTCTGGGCAGCCTGTGCCAGGGCTCTGGGACCCTTCCAGGCAAGAAGTTCCCCTTGTGCTGAGCTGGAGCCTCCTGTGCTGCAGCTTCCATCCATTGCTGCTTGTCCTATGCCAGGGAGCAGTGAGCAGAGCCTGTCCCCCCTCCTGACCCCCAGCCTGGCTAAGGCACTTAGTGCCATGGTCTGGTTGATTGGCCAGGGCTGGGTGCTGGGTTGGGCTGGATGAGTTTGGAGCTCTCTTCCAGCCTGGCTGATTCTGTGATTGTTTTCCCCCAGGACTCCCCTGCCAGTCTGCTGTCTCTCAGACGCATTTTGTTGCTGCTTGCAGCCAGTAAGCAGCAGAGACTCCTTGCCTGGCTCTTGAGTCACAATGGCACTTTGATGTTCTCTTGCTGCTGTTTAAAGGACCCGTGGGTGATGAGCATGAGTGTCAGAGTCAGAAGCACCTACATCTTAGTCTTAGCATCCAGTTCAGGCCTTAAGGTTGAAGATAGATCCCACCTGACTGCTGGCCATTAAAAAATCACAGCTTTCCCTGTCAGGGAGATGTAAAGGCAGTGGAGAGGTACTCCTGGGTTTCTGACCTCAGTGAAAGGAGGAGCAGGGAGCCTCAGAGGGCTATGCACAGAGGGCTGCTCCTGCCAGGCAGGAATGCAGCTGCGGCTGGCCGTCAAAACCAGCCAAAACATCACACCCGGGGCAGAGGTGTTTGAGGTCAGCAGCTCCTCAGACATGCCAGACACTTGGAAACCAGATGGCCTAGTGCCTTGTTTGAGGGTAAATACCTGTCTGAGTAGGGCTCTCCTGCTCACGGTGGAAATAACACAGGCAGGCAGGCATCCTGAAGGGAAGGGTTTGCATCCTCTCACCTCCTCAGGCAAAGCCACTGAAGCCTTCCAATCCCTCCTGCTGGAGAGAAGTGAGCAGCGTGCCTGTGCTGAGCGCCCAGGAAGGAAGGGAGCAAGGTAAGGTCTGCCTTTGCAGCTGAAATAGAAGGGCTCTGGGGAAGAAGAGGCTGTTCAAAGGCTCACAGAATTAACCAGGCTGGAAAAGACCTCTCAGATCATTGTTCTCCACTCACCTGAAGCATTGCACATTTGGTTCTCTTGGGCAGAACCCCACCAGGTCCACAGACAGGCTCTGGCCAGCTGCTTGGCTGCACTAATGCTGTACCGGCAGCTTAGAGGGTCTGGGTGAATGATGCAGGCACCCGGGTCTGAAGGACTGTGGTCCCCTGGGGTTCTGGCAGATCAGCTTGGTCACCCCCTGCCTGGTCTGAGCCCATGTCTGCTTGCACAGATGCTGAGCAGTGACTCCTGCTCAGGATCAGAAGTCCAGAAGTCACCTGGGTTTTACTCAGTTGCCTTTCTGCTTCGGTCCAGGGAGAAGGGAAGCACCTCCCTGTGGTGAGAGGAGAGATTCCTTGTGGTGGCTGAGGCAGAATGGATTTGGTACTGGCTCCTTGTCAGGCCTTGCTGTGTGCTGTGCTCAGCAGGCTTCTGTACCAGGGCTGTCACCTGGCTCTGTGACAACCATGGAAAGCCTGAGAACTCACTGCTGTCACAGTGTGCCAAGGAGAAACAGGGAAAACCAAACCTTTACAGGCCATGTGAGAGAAGCTAAACACACTGCACACATTACTGTAAGAGGCAGAAACTTTCCTAAAAGAAAGACTCAGGGATTTATCCTGGAGGCAAACTTTCTGCAAGTGGTGTGATGCTACAGGCTGGGGACAGAGTGGCTGAGAGCAGCCAGGCTGAGAGCGACCTGGGGCTGAGAACAACCACTCAGTCCCCACCCAGCCTGTAGTGCTGCTTGGGGTTGTGGCTAAAGTGCAGAACCCTGCCCTTGGCCTTGTTCAGTCTCATCCCCTCGGCCTCTGCCCACCCATCCAGCCTGGCCAGGTCCCTCTGCAGGGCTCTGCTACCCTCCAACAGATCCACAGCTGCTTCTAGCTTGGTGTCATCTGCAAACTCACTGCTGCTGGACTCAATCTCTTGGTCCAGATCACCAATAAAGATATTGAACAAGGTCAGGCTCAGCACTGACCCCTGTGACACAGCTGCAGTGATTTTGTCCCTACACTCATTCTCCTCTCATGAGGATTTGGTTTCCTTACACAGCCCAAGCTTGGAGGCCAGTTGGGATTCCACATGCAGATACAGCATCAAAATAATTCATTTTTGAGGGTGTTTGTGAAAGTTAAATTAACTGAGAAATATGTGAAGCAGCTGAAGGACAACAAACATAGCTGCAGAGAGTTCATTAGACAGCCTGAAGCACTTGGAATGAAGTGACTGAAACTCAGCTGATGCATTTCGGCTGGCTGGGTTTCCACTCTTCCCTTTTGCTTGCATAGTAGAGGGGAGAGGGGCAGAAGAGTGCTAGTGACATGCTGGGAAGTGCAAGAGCACAGGTCCGAGCTGCAGGCCTCCTGGCTGTGCAAACTGGGGACTGCCAGACACAGACCTGCTGCTCACAGTGCTAACTACAGAGGAAGTTTAACTTTTAAGTAGTTTGAACCCTTCTGGTTCAGCTGTGTGAGAAAATTGGTGCAAAAGGCCTCTGTTAGCATCTTTCAGGGAGCTCTGTAAGTTGTTTTCAGGTGAGGAGAGTGTATTTAAGCTCCTGTGCTAGTTTGAAGCAAGCTAGAATGTTTTGGTAACAGAACTAGATAACAGGCAGTGAAATGAAAACATGGTTTCAGGCAACTGTTCTGTGACTCAGGAGATCTGTGTGAGATGGGTAAGAGAATATCCTCAATGCCTAAATCAGTCTGCTGAGCCCAGGGGAAGGCTTTGGTCAGAGCCAAATGTTTTCCCACCATGTCTTACCCAAGCACAGTGCACAGCAAAAGGTGCTGCAAGCCAGAGGAGCTGTCAGGGTCTCACCAGGTACAGACTGCCTGATTCAGACTGCACTGCCACGTGTGTGTAACACAAACCATCTGCTGCTCCCAGCACGGCACTGTCTCCTCCAAGGCTGCCTGCAAGCCTCAGGGAGGCTGGAAGAGCTGCATGGACTCTGCTAGTCTGGATGGGTGCAGAAGAGTCCAGAGGTGCCAGGTGCCTTAGCAGGATGGCAGCAGAGCAGGAAAAGCTTGTCAGAGCTTATTCTTTCATTTTCCAACTGAGCCCAGACAGGTAATTGGGAAGCATGGGGAAGAAGATATACCTCAACCTAAGCCTTTGCATGCCTGAGCTGAGCCTGGTAATGCTCTGGACAGGTTGGTGATTTCATGTTTCCCCCCTAGCTAGTGCCAGGTTCAGCACCAGTCAGAAGGAAGAAATGAGCCTGGAGTGTACAGGTAAGGCAGGAGGTGAAAAGAGCCAAACAAGCCTACACTTACAAAGGAAAGAAACCCCAGGCTGCAGCAGTGAAGTGAGTGTGCTGGTGGTGCAGTGAGGGTGGAGTTTGCTTCCTTCAGCAGGCTCGGGTATAGGCCTCTGTAATCCCCCCACAGCCAGCTCTGACAACTCTCCAGAAAGCAATCCATCGTCTTTGAGACAGGTTTGCAACAGGCTGCCCAGGGAGGCTCTGGATGCCTCCCCCCTGGAGGTGTTCAAGGCGAGTTTGGGTGAGGTCTGAGCAACTAAGTGTAGTTGAGAGGCATCTCTGCCCATGGCAGGGGGGCTGAAGTAGATGATCTCTGAGGTCACTTCCAACCTGGGCCAGTCTAAGTACCTGACTGACCAATGACATCTCTTGAAGGAACAAGAGATTTGTCCTGAAGACAGCTCAGGATTCAGCAAAAAAAGCCCACATTAGTTAAGGTAGTTGTAGTGAGCAGGGCAGGTTGTTGTGGAGAGCAATGAGCTCTGCCCCGAGCCTCCTCTGCTGCAGGCTGCACCCCCCCAGCTCCCTCAGCCTCTTCTCACAGGGCTGTGCTCCAGGCCACTCCCCAGCCTTGCTGCCTTTCAACACCTTCCAGCACCTCAACATCTCTCTTGAACTGAGGAGCCCAGAACTGGACACAGCACTCAAGGGGTGGCCTGAGCAGTGCTGAGCACAGGGGCAGAAGAACCTCCCTTGTCCTGCTGCCCACACTGCTGCTGAGCCAGCCCAGGATGCCATTGGCTCTGCTGCCCGCCTGGGCACTCTGCTCACTCATGTCCAGCTTCCAACTGTGCCTGGTTGCTCTCCAGAGATGTTGAAGCCAAGCCTGGCTGGGGCACTTAGTGCCATAGTCTGGTTGATTGACCAGGGCTGGGCGCTAGGTTGGGGTGGATGAGCCTGGAGGTCTCTTCCAACCTGCCTGATTCTGCTCTCCGATGATAAATGTAGACATTGTGATGTGGCTAACTGCAGGCAAAACATGAGTGCCAGGCAACAATGGCATAGCACCAGGGAGGGGTCATCCAAAATGAGTTTGATTTCATTCCTTCTCTGCTAATTTGATGTACAACCTTCTTGTCTGGCTAACAAGAAGGGGGTTGGAGCTTAGATTGTTCTCTTCTTATCAGAGGAAGAATTGATTGTGTGAAGAGCCAGAGTCTGCCAAGCGAGTTGCAGCTGATTGCTTCTGCCTTTGGCTCTAGACAAGAGAAAGGACCAGGAGATCTCTCTGGGAGCCTGCAGTTCAGGAAGAGGAGTTGTTCCCATCACATAACTCAGGAGCTGTAATCTGTCAGGGGCTGTTCCATGAGAAATTGCTTTCTCCTCACTACAACTTACATACTGAAACCACATTTTCTTCATTACTAACATCAAAATGCAGTAAATCATACAAAGGGTCCTTCAGGAATCCTTTTAAGTGTCATTAAGTTTAGTTTAGGCAGTCTGCTGTATCATTAATATTCATCACTATCAGAGTCCTGTTCTTTAAAATGCTGATCACACATTGGTGCTGGCCTCAGGTGGCTTCCACAGGGTCGATTCTTGGCATCCTTTGGCTTCTCTTTTTATGACCTGCTCTTCATGGGGTGAGCCTGCTGCTTGAGATGTTCCCTTCATGATCCCTTTAGATAGCTGTGATGCTGTCTCTTAACCCATATGGGAGCAGAGATCCGTAAGTGGCTTTTTCATCACCTATCTCTATTTTAGAATCATAGAATGAAGCAGGTTGGAAGAGACCTCCAAGCTCACCCAGCCCTGCCCAACCAACCAGACCATGGCACTAAGTGCCCCAGCCAGGCTTGGCTTCAACACCTCCAGGCACAGCCACTCCAACACCTCCCTGGGCAGCCCATTCCAATGCCAATCACTCTCTCTGACAACAACTTCCTCCTAACATCCAGCCTAGACCTCCCCTGGCACAGCTTCAGACTGTGTCCCCTCGTTCTGTCCCTGGGTGCCTGGCAGCAGAGCTCAACCCCACCTGGCTACAAGGAAAGAAAGGAATCTGTGCCAGTATTTGATCTGCTTTTCGGCTGCAGTTGGTTTCTCATCTCGTGTGTCAGGATGAACACACCTGGAGGTGTGAAACCAGGATGGATTTCAGTCTTCTTGTTCCTGGCAGGAAGTGCCAAGAGTTTTGCTTGTGCCTGGAGACAATTCAGAGCTGTTACCTGCTGGTTTGAGATTACCTTCCAAGACAGTTGCAGGTTACACAGAGAGCTCTTGGACTTGTTTCCTGAACAGCAGAAGCAGCATGTGCAAGGTGAGCCTTTTACTTTGGACATAGCCCTCCTAATCTCTCCAGAGTCTGAGGAGCTCTCAGCACTACGGAACCAGTTTGCTTCCTCTGGACTTCAAATGATTCTTTCCTCTCTGTTGCACCTGCTTGATTCTGTGATTCCCAGTGGAGCAGCATGAGCCACCTTTGCCCCATGGCTCTGGTCTAGTTGCAGGCTACACAGAACGTGCTGGTTGCTGCTCTCCTCATGGCAGCATGGCACTGCAATGCTGCCAGCTGGTGAGACTGCCCTGCCCTGCCAGCAAGCAGCTTGCTTTGCTTGCAGAGGTGCATGCTTCTGGTGTGCTGCTGGAGAGCTTAGGAGCATTTGGGTGGCTACCTGGGAAGAACACAAAGGGAAATGAACTGAAACTTAGATCTGAGCAGACATTGGTAGGCTTTGTGTAGTTTGGACTGTGCTGAGCTTGTCTGCTCACCAAAGGTCTGGTAGTGGGAACAGCAGGACTGTTGTTACAGGCAGAATCCAAACCCATGGCAGACTCTGTGGGAAAGTTTGTCCATCTTAGTCCTGGTTCTGCTGGGTGGTGAAACATTCCTCCAGTAGTGATTGTGCTGGCCCAGGGCCTGAAAAGTGACTACAGACTCCTTTTTTCCCTATGTCTCTCATAGTAGCCATTGGCAAGAACATTACCAAGCCCAGTTGCCTGCAGCAGGGATCTGCCCCCGCAGTTACAGACTGCTTTCAGTGTGGACATAAGGAAAACAGCTTTCCACTGCGAGGGTGGCAGAGCACTGGAAAGGGCTGCCCAGAGAGGCTGTGGAGCCTCCCTCTCTGGAGATATTCAAGAGCTGCCTGGATGTGCTCCTCTGTGATGCTCTGGCAGGGGGGTGACTGGCTGAGCTTTGGAGGTCCCTCTCCAGACCCTGAGCTCCTGTGATGCTCTGAAGTGTGTGATGTACCTCATGGGTGTCTGAGACCTTTCCTCCAGGGCTTGATCCTCTGCATTTTATTTCTCCTTCACAGAAGGGGAAAAAAAAAACAACCCACAAAAACAATCAACCAAAAAACCCCAACAGCAACAACAACAAACCCCAACCCCCATCTTGCACTTGCAGGAGCTGGATTTTACCTGCCATTTAAAGCCAGGGCTGTGCATTCTCAGCACAAAGGTTGCTATCACCCTTGGGAGTCATAGCATCAGTGAGGTCAGAAGAGACCTCCAAGCTCATCCAGCCCCAGCTATCAGCAGTGCCTCTGCAAGAGTGAACTCTCCTGGCCCACAGCTCCTTTCCAGGCTGGTGAGAACCCCTCACTGCCAAAGACCTCCTTGTCTTGCACAGCAGAAGGGAGCATCTGCAGCCAGCTTGGGGCAGAGCACTTGGTGTGACACAGGCTCTGCGGAAGGCAGGGGTGTCAAATGGATGTGCAGCATCTTGAGCAGCTCAGGAAAGAGGAGCCCTACCCAGCTGAGAACTTAAGTTCTTCCCTCCTCTGTTCAATCCTGAGTTAAAGCAAACCAAATGCCTCCCAGTCTCTGAGGAGCGAAGCCTGGGGAAGGAGGAGAATGTTTTGACAGCCTTTTATGATGATGCAGACATATCAACAAGATAAAATTACCCTCCCTAGTAAGTACTCCATCACCTGTGTGATGGCACAAGGAGTCTGGCAGCCCAGCTGAGGGAGCTGAAGCCAGAGATGGTAGCTGTGACTACACAAAATATTTGGATGCTGTCAGGATCTTCAAACAAACAAACCAACCAAAGTGAAAGTGATTTCTTGACACTTGCAGAAAAATGCCTTTGAAATTAACACATTCCCCTGGAGATGGTTTTATTTTGACAGAAACTGAACCTTCTGGTCTAAAACTCATCTGTCAAAATGTTTTCACCCTGTCTGAGTGATGCCATATTTGTAGCCAAGCTTCTGTCTGGGGCTGAGCTGCACTGTGCCTGCCTCAGCAGCTCACCCAGCAGAGCAGCTTTGATCTGGGGCCAGCTGGAGCTCAGGCACGTTTCTGCCAGCCTGGCTACCGCATATGGCACAGCTCTGTGCTGGCATTGGGCAGCTGAAGGCAGGAAATGCTCACTTCTGATCAAAGCCTGCCAGGACAAGGCTCCTCCTGCTCGCAGCCCCTCTCTGCCAGGGTGTCTCCAAATGGACAGCAGCACTCTGTGCTTCTGAAGGCTGTGCTGCCACTCAGCCAGGCTGCGACAGGCTGCAGGGGTGGGCAGGGAGGCACTGAATGAAATTCAGCAAGGGCAGAGTCTGGCACCTGGGAAAGAGCAATCTCAGGGAACAGCATAGGTTGGGGACTGAGCTGCTGCACAGTAGTGAAGGGAAAAAGGATTTAGGGGCCCTGGTGGATGGAAGGATGGCCCTGAGCCAGCAGTCTGCTCTGGGGGCCAGGAGGGCAATGCCATTCTGGGGTGCGTTAGAGGAGCTGTGGGTAGTAGTTTGAGAGAGGTTCTCCTGCCCCTCTGCTCTGCCCTGCTGAGGCCACATCTGCAGTACTGTGTCCAGGTCTGGGCCCCTCAGTTCAAGAGAGACACAGAACTGCTGGAGAGAGTCCAGCACAGAGCCACAGAGATGCTGAAGGGAATGGAACAGCTCTGCTAGGAGGAGAGCCTGAGGGAGCTGGGGCTGTGCTGCTGGCAGAGGAGGAGACAGAGAGGGGACCTCAGCAATGATTGTAAAGATGTGCAGATGAGTGGCAGGAGGCTGGAGCCAGGCTCTGCTGGGTGATGCCAGTGCCAGCACAAGGGGCACTGGGTGCAAGCTGAGGCAGAGGAAGTTGCATTTAGACATGAGGAGGATTTTTTCCCTGAGGGAATGGCCCCTTTCCTTGGCTGCCATTCCTGGCTGGTTGCTAGAAAAGGCACTCTGGTTCAGAGCTCTCAGCTGTGGGATTGCTCCCTGACCCTCAAAAGGTGGCACCCTGGAAGGTGAGCTGACAGGAGACACCAAGTGGCAGGGGAGGACTATTCTCAGTTCCCTATTTAACAAACATAGGGGAAAAAAAGAATCATAGAATCAAGCAGTTTGGAAGAGGGCTCCAAGATCATCCTGCCCAACCTATCACCCAGCCCTGTCAATACCATTACCATGCACACAGAAGAGCATCCAAGTTCCTTCCCCTTGGCTTTAGCTAAGCTCTTCTCTCAAGACTGCAGTCAGGAGTGTATTTTTCCCCCATCTCATTACATGCTTCAGGGGAACTTCAGTGACTGGCAAAGAAATTAGAGGTTGCAGAAGAGAAGGGTTCAGCACTAAGTGCTTTTCAGCTCTTCCAGGTTTCTACAGAGAAAAAAGGTTTGAGTGTGAAGAAAAGGTCCTAGACCAAAAGCCTTGCTGCCAGTATCCACCCAGGGGCAGTTCTGGGGGGCTGCTCTCTAGAGTCACTGGAGAGCACCAACCTGCTGCAGACATGGACTCGCTCAGGGTGGTGCCCAGCACCTGCTTCACAGAGGTGCTCAGCTCCAAAGCAAAGCTTGATGGAAAATCTTCACATCCATGGGTCACTGGCTCCAGCCATCTCTGTCCTTTCAGCACCACCTCCCCTTTCCCACCCCATACTGCATTTCCTCCTCTTACCTTCCAAACCCAGGGCACCCGGGTTCCACTGGAGTCTCCTCCCAGCTCAGCTGTCACCACTTTGCCCTCCCTGCCCACTCCCCTTTTCAATCTGGGTGCTAATGGAGTCTCCTCCCCCTCCCAGGTGCAACCACTTTGCCCTCCCTGCCCTCTGCCCTATTTAATGGGCCCCAGCAGAGGCAGCAGCCCCAAGTTTGCCCATCTGGGCAGAGGGATCCTCCTCCCGTCGGGACTGGTGAGTGCCCCTGGTGCACACTGGGTGCCTGGTGGAGGTTCTCAAAGGCCGGGGGGCCTGCTGGCCCCCCGGTTCCACACAGCTAGGCTAGGGACTCAGTGACCGCTCTGACATTGCTCACTGGTGCTGGTTGTGTCTCCTCACTTAGGCTGAGCTGCTCTCTGATTAACTGCTTCTTTTTGCTCTCCAGTAAAAGGGACAGGAAGAAGTCTGCAGAATGCTTTGAGAAGCCTTGAGCCTGAAGGAAGCAGCTGAGATTCCCCAACAAGGAAAATAGAATGAAACTGAGATCTTGTGGACGCTCTTTTATGTCAGAGTGGCTGAAACTGTCTTGTGCTGTGACCCAGCTAACACTGGCTTTCTTCAGCAGGAGCTGTGCCAAGCCCGGGAAGGGCACTGCGGGGGCAGAGCCTCCTAGCGATGGTGACTGTTGGGCATTGCAGTAACCGACAGAAGCAACAACAGCTACTGCTGGAAGCAAGCCCTCAGCAAGTGAAGTGCTGGAGGGCTGGGCAAGAGGACGCTTGGTGTTGCCCAGGTCATAGCCCCTGTGCAGCCCTCAAGGTCTGTCTCTGTTTGCAGCTTTGTGAAGAGCAGCAAACCTCCTATGTGCTGGATGAGGCTGTGGCCAGCCTGACCTAGGGTAGAGTGTCCCTCCCCATGGCAGGGGGGATGGAACTGGGTGGTCCTTGTAGTCCCTTCCAACCACAACTGGTTCTATGATTCTATGAATGGGAGCAAGTTTACCTCTAATGCTGGTCCCGTGAGGACAAACCACATCACAACAGAATCATAGCATCAACAAGGCTGGAAGAGACCTCCAAGTTCACTCAGTCCAATCTATCACTCAGCCCTGTCCAATCAACTCAACTATGCTTACAGCCTCCCTGCAGGGAGCTGCAGGCAGCAATGAGCTCTGCCCTGAGCCTCCTCTGCTGCAGGCTGCACACCCCCAGCTCCCTCAGCCTCTCCTCACAGGGCTGTGCTCCAGGCCCCTCCCCAGCCTTGCTGCCCTTCTCTCAGCACCTTCCAGCACCTCAACATCTCTCTGGAATTGAGGAGCCCAGAACTGGACACAGCACTCAAGGTGTGGCCTGAGCAGTGCTGAGCACAGGAGCAGAAGAACCTCCCTTGTCCTGCTGCCCACACTGCTCCTGAGCATTTGGGGTTGAAATGGCAGAGTTGCACACTCCCCAGGATCAGCAGACTGCTTTGCATACTGAGCTTGTTGAGCCATCAGTGATTTTGCTACACTGATGATATAGCAGAAGGAATTAAGTCCTGTGAGGGCAAGTATCACAGGATCTCAGGGGCTGGAAGGGACCTGAAGAGACCCAGTCCAAGCCCCCTGCCAGAGCAGCACCACACAATCCAGCTCAGGGCACACAGCAACACATCCAGACAGGCCTGAAAAGGCTCCACAGAAGGAGACTCCACAGCCTCCTGGGCAGCCTGTGCCTGGGCTCTGGGACCCTTCCAGGCAAGAAGTTCTTGCTCATGTTGTGCTGGAACCTGCTGTGCTGCAGCTTCCATCCATTGCTGCTTGTCCTTTCCCAGTGAGCAGAGCTTGGGGCAAGCCTCATTTTGTACCCTTTAAAATGGACTTAAAATATCCACCACAGACAAGCAGTGCATGTGGCAGAAACCTTACAGGAGTCTTTACTCCCATTTTGAGCACTAAGACACTCAGAAACAAACCAGAGCATTGCTAAAAGGCTTTAGTACTGTTCACACTGTACCTGAAGGTGATGATTTGGTTATCTCTGCTGCAAAATAATGCTACAAGCATCTTTCAGCAGTCCATTAAGCAGCTGAGGCAGACTGAAAAGAAATAGTTTGAAATTGTTTTACCTTGCCTAAATAATTCTACTTGTCAGTGAGCTTTTCAGAACAAAAAAACCCCAAACCCAAGATGCGAAGGTGTGGAGTGGAAATGCTTTAAACAATACCCCAGACTGCCAGGAGAATGCTTCAGGTCTTCAAAATGTTATCCAGCTTGGCTTTTAAAACTGTGTTTAGTGGGGAGGAGAAAATGAAAGCTCTCATTTGGACAGAGAGATGGAATCATAGAATCACGGAATTGTCTGGGCTGGAAGGGGCCACAAGGAGCAGCCAGCTCCAAGCCCCTGCCATGCCCAGGGACACCTCACACCAGAGCAGGCTGTCCACAGCCTTATCCAGCCTGGCCTCAAACACCTCCAGGGATCAGGCTTCCACCACCTCCCTGGGCAACCCCTGCCAGCCTCTCACCACCCTCACGCTGAACAACTTCTTCCTAACCTCCAGGCTGAATCTCCCCATTTCAGGCTTTGCTCCACTTCCCCCAGTCCTGTCACTCCCTGACAGCCTAAAAAGCCCCTCCCAGCTTCCTTGCAGGCCCCTTAAGCCCCTGGAACTCTGAGCTTTCTTTAGCTATGTCCAGGATGCTTCTTAGGAAGAGGCTTCCTCAAAAGCTGTCACATTCAGGCTGTGCTACCCCAGCTCGGTTCAGGACTGGGACATTAAGGTGGTGATAGGGAATCGAATCATGGACTCAACCAAGTCAGAAGGGACCTCCAAGGTCATCCTGTCCACACCATGCAGTTAGCAACAGTCCTGCTCTGAGCTGGGTAAGAAGTGACTGAGGAGCTTTGCAGGCTAATGATGCCCTGCTTGCTGCACTTGTCTGCCTCCTGCTCTGAAGCACTGAGCCAGCCTTAGCCATCTGGCCCTGCTGACCTGTGGTGCTGGGGTGCAGGCAGGTCTGCTTTTGCCGGGAGATGTGCACCCTTCTGCCCTTCTTAGCTCCCTGCCGGCGCTGCTGCCAGCACCTTTCCCCCTACCAGCCCCCTCTCGGCCAGGAGTTGGCCGTCAGATTCTTTTTGTGTCCCCCCAGGGGTTGCCTCCTTAGATTGGTGCCTGCAGCCTTCAGGTCAAAGGAAGGTACACCAAGATCGCTGCTTTCTGCTCCTCTCTCTTCTTAATGACAATAAACCACTCTTTTATTCCATGATTGCTTTTCCAGTGAACCTTTGCCCACTGTCACATTTCATTTTGTTGACCTTACCTGTCAGCTTAACTGCTTTATCTGAAGAACCACCAAATCCTGGCAGTGTGGGGTTTGATGCTTTCCCTTTCCTGGGAATCACTGCTGCTTGAGATGATGAGGACGTGGGAGAGCTTCCAGTCCTGTGCAGAAGTGATTTATTCCCATGCTCAGAATTTCTCACTGGACAAATACTGCCCTTAGAAGCTGTGTAGACAGACAGCACAGCCCTTTCCTGGAGGAGATAAATGGAAGCTCTGTTCCAATGTCAGAATACTTCCAGGGGGTGGTCGTGTTTCTATTTATAGCTCATAGAATCGAGTCATAGAATCACAGAACCAGTCAGGGCTGGAAGGGACCACAGGGATCAGCCAGTTCCAATCCCCTGCCATAGACAGGGACACCTCACACTAGAGCAGGCTGCCCACAGCCTCATCCAGCCTGGCCTCAAACACCTCCAGGGATGAGGCTTCCATCACCTCCCTGGGCAACCCCTGCCAGGCTCTCACCACCCTCATGCTGAGCAACTTCCTCCTCACATCCAGTCTGAATCTCCCCATTTCCAGCTTTGCTCCATTCCCCCCAGTCCTGTCACTCCCTGACAGCCTAAAAGGTCCCTCCCCAGCTTTCTTGTAGCCCCCTTCAGATACTTTAGATAATCCCAGGGGATGATTGTGTTTCCATTCCTGTTACCATGTGGGACACTCAGCAGTGTGAACAATCAGTTACTTTGTGAGTAAGGACTGAGCAGCCCTGCACATCCTGCTGACATGCCCTGTTCTTCCACTGCAGTCCCTGGATACTGCATTGAGTTCACCCACAGAACCACACAGCCACAGCCAGGCTGGCACAGCCCCTCAGGAGCACCAGGTCCAACCTGGAACCCTGCTCTGCAAGGTTCACCTGAAACCATAGCCCCAAGCACGACATCCAAACCACCCTGACCAGTACAGAGGCAGAAGAACCTCCCTTGTCCTGCTGCCCACACTGCTCCTGAGCCAGCCCAGGATGCCATTGGCTCTCCTGCCCACCTGGGCACTGCTGCCTCCTCTTCAGCTCCCTTCTACCAGCACCCCCAGCTCCCTCTCTGCCTGGCTGCTCTCAGCCACTCTGTCCCCAGCCTGTAGTGCTGCTTGGGATTGTTGTGGCCAAAGTGTAGAACCCTGCACTTGGCCTCATTCAGTCTCATCCCCTTGGCCTCTGCCCACCCATCCAGTCTGGCCAGGTCCCTCTGCAGGGCTCTCCTCCCCTCCAACAGCTCCACACTGCTCCTAGCTTGGTGTCATCTGCACACTTACTGATGCTGGCCTCAATCCCCTGATCATCAATAAGGACATTGAACAGGCTTTGGCCCAGCACTGAACCCCGGGGCATGGCAGCAGTGCCAGCTGCCAGCTGGATGTGGCACCATTCACCAGCACTCCCTGTGCCCAGACCTCAGGCCAGTTCTTGACCCATATCAGAGTGAATTTAAGGTGCAAGCTGCCAGCTTTGCCAGGGCACAAGTGAGCAGAGGCTGTCTCTGTCCCTCCCTTCCTGCCCCCCAGCCCTCAGCTATTGATGGACATTGCTCAGATCCCCTCTCAGCCTTCTCCTCTGCAGCCTAAGCAGCCCCAGGGCTCTCAGCCTCTCCTCCTCAGGCACTGCTCCAGGCCCTGCAGCATCCTTGCAGCCCTGCACTGGACTCTCTCCAGCAGATCTCTGTCCCTTTTGGACTGAGGAGCCCAGAACTGGATGCAGTATTCCAAGTGAGGCCTCAGCAGAGCAGAGTAGAGGGGGAGAAGAACCTCCCTGGATCTGCTGGCCACACTCTTCTTAGTGCACCCCAGGATCCCACTGGCCCTCTTGGCCACAAGGGCACACTGCTGTCCCTCCCTCTAGTATGAGTTTCACATTCATCTATGTAGTTTTTGTTAAGACAATCACTCACACTTCCCTCTTATTCTCACAGGACTTTTTCTCCTTGTCCTTAGTTGCTTTCTGTGTGTCCTTTTTAATGCTGGAAACACAAAGGTGCTAAGCTGACAAAGTGTCTGCATGGCTGGCACCAGTTCAATTACCAATGCTCCTGTGGGTGCCTTAAAGTGCAGGACTTCTGGGCTGAGCCAGAAATAGCTCTTCTCAAGGCTGCAGCAGGAGCAGCACCAAGCAATGACCAGAGGTCTTTGGGAAGAGGAGATAATAAATGACTGGGCAGAAAGGCAGTGAGGGTGACAGATGAGCACAGGCTGAAGTCCAACTTCTGTCCCTTGGCTCTGCTCTCCTCAGACCCCACCTGCAGTCCTGGGCACAGCTCTGCAGCCCCCAGCACAAGCAGGACATGGAAGTGTTGGAGCCAGTGCAGAGGAAGCCACCAAGATGCTGAGAGGGCTGCAGCAGCTCTGCTCTGAGCACAGGCTGAGAGAGTTGGGGCTGTGCAGCCTGCAGAAGAGAAGGCTTTGGGGAGAGCTTGGAGTGGCCTTGCAGGGTCTGAAGGAGGCTCCAGGAGGTCTGGGGAGGGACTATTGACAAGGTCTGGTCATGGCAGGACAAGGAGGAATGGGTTTGAAGTGGCAGAGGTGAGACTGAAAGTGGCTGTTAGGAAGAAGTTGTTGCAGTGAGGGTGGTGAGACACTGGCACAGATTGCCCAGGGAGGCATTCAGGGCCAAGTTGGATGAGTCCTTGGGCAGCCTGCTCTGGTGTGAGGTGTCCCTGGGCATGGCAAGGGGGCTGGAACTGGCTGATCCTTGTGGTCCCTTCCAGCCCTGACTGATTCTGTGATCCTGTGATACTGCCCAGATTGATCTGAGCTCTGCCCATGTGCTGTCACTGAGAGCTGGCATCCTTCCCATGCCAGCTGCTCATTGCTCAGGCCACTGCAAGCGTTGCCTTCTGTGAAGAGCCCTGACAAAGAGATCAGTTCCTTTGTACTTGGGGGTTCATGCTGGCTGTGATTAGACTGAAGTTAATGAGACAGCAGCTGATTGTGGGGGCATGTTTGCTGTTAGCATCCTAACTAACAAAACCAACTCTCCTCTGACAACCTATCTTCCCACCTTCCCCAAGGAGAGCCAATATGGCAATGGCTGCTGCTGATTTCTTCCTGTCCAAAGCCATGTAAACCTTTGGGAGAGGCAGCTAAGCAACTCCTTTGGCTGGAAAAGCACTGCAGTGAGTGGCTGGGCAAGAGCAGAGCAGCTGCACACAGCCCTGTAGGGCTGTGCTGTGTTAGCTCTGGGTGCACCCTTTGCTGGAGAACATTTGCTCTGAAGATGGGCCAGTGCCTAGCACTGCTTCCCGAGGGGCTCTGTGCTTTAAATGAAGATGTATACGTCCTGGCTGCTGCTGAAATGGCCTGGCAGTCCATGCTGGCCACATCTGGGGAGGGGATTAGCTGTACAACAATCTCAATTCATGCTCCAGAGAGCTGCTCCGGACAATTGCTCCCCTCAAATAAGATCCTTCTGCAAAGGAGCAGCTCCTGGCTCCCCGTTAGGGCGAGTTTGCTCCAAGAGAGCCCAGCCTGAACCACTTACATAAGCAAAGCACTTCTGCAGTTGGTGGAAGTTAAAAATACCACATGTGCAGCTCCTGCTTTTATTGAAACATCAGAGGAAACAATTTAAAAGTGAAGGGGCTGAAAGCTCCTGAGAGCTCAGCAGCATTTATGAGCACAGGCTGAGAGAGTTGGGGCTCTGCAGCCTGCAGAAGAGAAGGCTTCCAGGAGAGCTTGGAGTGGCCTTACAGGGTCTGAAGGGGGCTGCAGGAGGGCTGGGGAGGGACTATTGACAAGGTCTTGTCATGACAGGAGGAGGAGGAATGGGTTTAAAGTGGCAGAGGGGAGATTGAAAGTGGCTGTTAGGAAAGGGTTCTTTGCAGTGAGGGTAGTTAGACACTGGCACAGGCTGCCCAGGGAGGTTGTGGAGCACAGAAGCACAGAATGGGATCAAAGGTTGGATGAGACCTTGAGCAACCTGTTCTAGTGGGACATGTCTCTGCCTAAACCATTCTATGACTGGTAGAGCTTTGAAGCAAGCAGCCTGCTTACACTGCCACCTTAGCAAGGTTTGGACAGATCAGATTGTGAGGTGTGCTGGGAAAAGAGTGCCTTGGGCTCAGCTCTCTGTCCTGAACTGTCATGGATCTTTTGCCAGCGTGGATGGGTCTGGTTTAGTGCACAACTCAACAAATGTCACAGGCTCACAGCATGTCAGAGCAGGACCACACAACCTAGCTCAGGGCACACAGCAACACATCCAGACAGGCCTGGAAAGGCTCCACACAAGGAGACTCCACAACCTCTCTGGGCAGCCTGTGCCAGGGCTCTGGGACCCTTCCAGGCAAGAAGTTGCCCCTGGTGCTGAGCTGGAACCTGCTGTGCTGCAGCTTCCATCCACTGCTGCTTGTCCTATGCCAGGGAGCAGTGAGCAGAGCCTGTCCCCCCCTCCTGACCCCCAGCCCTCAGATAGTCATAAACATTGATTCAATCCCTTCTCAGTCTTGTCTTCTCCAGACTAAGCAGCCCCAGGGCCCTCAGCCTCTCCTCACCAGGCACTGCTCCAGTCCCCTCAGCATCCTCTTAGCCCTCTGATGGCCCTTCCCCAGCAGATCCCTGTCCCTCTGAAACTGGGGAGCCCAAACCTACAGGCAGTACTCAAGAAGAGGTCTCAGCAGGGCAGAGTAGAGGAGCAGGAGAACCTCTCTGGATCTGCTGGACACACTCTGCTGAATGCTCCTCAGGACCCCATTTGCCTCTAGGCCACAGGGCACATTGCTGTGCCAGGGATGTTCTCCCCCAGCACTGCCAGGTGCCTCTCCCCAGAGCTGCTCTCCAGCAGTCACCTCCCAGCCTGCACTGTTGTTAATTTAACATTCATTATCCACCTACTGGAACTGAGAGAGAGCAATGCCAGAGGCGGGCAAAGGCTGATGTGGGCAAGCTACAAAGGCTGCAGAGACCTTCAGGTCTTCCAGCAACTGGAGAAGTAATCCACGTCCTGCAAGGCCCTTTGGAGTGCTCTGGCATGAGAGCTGCTGAGCTGAATGCATTGGAGAAAGCACGGGACATTGTGCAATCACTTTGGGCAGTTCCCCTCTCCCTGTTCTGGGAATGGCCTGGTTAAGCAGCATGCTTGAAAGGCAGCATTTGGCCATCCAAGATGCACAGCTGTACACTTGGTGCTCCAGCCACAGCCTGCCACGCTCCAGCTGCTCCCCGTCTCCTGCTAGCTGCAAGCTCCTTGCTGCTGCAGTTCTTTCTCTTCTCTTTCATGGTTTCTTTTTTTAAATTATTATTATTTTTCCTTTTCCTGAACTTCTTTACCATTCACACACAGAGACTGGGACCATTGCACTTACCACAAAGGCATTTGTCCTCAGGTGGTTACTTTTTGTTTCCAGAGGTGCTGCTCTGTTAAGAGTTGGACACAAAAGACCCTCATGAAAAAGAAATCACTTGAAGAGTAAATGCTAGCTCTGGATATCATCACACACCAAGGAGGATCAATTGGTATGAGTGCACAGAGTTCTTTTATCACAGCCCTGCTGCTGTCATTGCTGAGCTTTTCACCAGGTGAAAGACTTCCAAGCTGTTTCATAAGGCAGAACACACCCAGTGTGCCCCAGCTCCCAGAGCCTCTAGCAGATGCACATTTCAAGCCTTGGAACCTCAATGATCTGCTGAAAATACCTTCTTTAAGATCCCAGGCTCAGAGGATGTGAGGGGCTGGAAGGGACCCGAAGAGCTCATCCAGTCCAACCCCTGCCAGAGCAGGACCACACAATCCAGCTCAGGGCACACAGCAACACATCCAGACAGGCCTGGAAAGGCTCCACAGAAGGAGACTCCACAACCTCTCTGGGCAGCCTGTGCCAGGGCTCTGGGACCCTTCCAGGCAAGAAGTTGCCCCTGGTGCTGAGCTGGAACCTGCTGTGCTGCAGCTTCCATCCATTGCTGCTTGTCCTGTGCCAGGGAGCAGTGAGCAGAGCCTGTCCCCCCCCTCCTGACCCCCAGCCCTCAGATAGTCATAAACATTGATTCAATCCCCTCTCAGCCTTCTCTTCTCCAGACTAAGCAGCCCCAGGTCCCTCAGCCTCTCCTCACCAAGCACTGCTCCAGTCCCCTCATCATCCTCTTAGCCCTCTGATGGCCCTTCCCCAGCAGATCCCTGTCCCTCTGAAACTGGGGAGTCCAAAGCTACAGGCAGATCCAGCCTGGAGCACAGCCCTGTGAGGAGAGGCTGAGGGAGCTGGGGGTGTGCAGCCTGCAGGGCACAGCTCATTGCTCTCTGCAGCTCCCTGAAGAGAGGCTGTAGCCAGGTGGGGTTGGGCTCTGCTGCCAGGCAGCCAGGGACAGAACAAGGGGCACAGCCTCGAGTTGTGCCAGGGCAGGTTCCAGCTGGATGTTGGGAAGAAGCTCTTCACAGCAAGAGCAGTTGGCATTGGGATGGGCTGCCCTGGGAGGAGGTGGAGTCCTCATCCCTGCTCTGGCAGAGGGGCTGGACTCGATGATCTCCTTTTGTCCCTTCCAACCACTAACATCCTGTGAGCCTGTGATCCCTGGAGGTGTTCAAGAGGAGGCTGCATGAGGCACTTAGTGCCATGGTTAGTTAATTAGAAGGTGCTAGGTGCTAGGTTGGGCTGGATGATCCTAAAGGTCCTTTGCAACCTGGTTAATTCTGTGCTTCTGTGGTTCTGTCTGTAGCAGTCTTGAGGCTGAGAGTGACCTTCCTGTAAAGAAGTCATCCTCTGACTAATAATCTATCAGCTCTGCCACAGAATTCTTGCAGCAGTTCTGTGAACCTCCTGGCAGTGTTATTAATCAAACTTGCTCTGTGGAAAGCTTTTATCCATGACACATTTGTTTTCCTCCAAGAGCTGTCAGTTTGATTCTGGCAGTGGTTTCTGGTATCCCTCAGGAGTGCAACCTCCTTTTTTGTCTCATTCTTTTTTTCTTCTTCCAAGGTGTGGGGGGGCAGTTATTACACAATCTGTGACTGTAAGGCTAAGGTTCATATTTGATTGGAATGATTGAAGGGAGTGCAGTGGCAGTCTGTGCAAAAAAAAAACCCACCCAAAGCCCCAAACAGCATTAGCAGAGCTAGCTGAAGCCATGAAAACTCCCCTCATCTTCAGTAGGGTGTTTGTGCAAGGAGATGGCTGGCAGTGGAGTCCCAAGAGTGTGTTAGGCATGCTGGGGGCAAAGGCTGCTTGCTGGACTTGAAGCTTTGAACCTTGTGCACTCTTTGCAGTGTAGTTCTTTATGCTACCATCAGGCAGCATTGGCATGCTGGGCCCTAACAGCAGCTACAGAAACTCCATAGGTGATGTAAACATCTTCCCAGGGCTCAGCATGGCTTCCTTGGGTGCCCCTTTACCTCTCTGGGTGCCCCTTTACCTCTGTGTGCCTGGGTGCTGCTCAGGCACAGAGAGAAGTTACAGTGGAGCAAGAGGAGCTCTTGGTTGCTGGGTTGGCCAGGCTGCTCCAGCCCTGGGGCTGGGTGAGGCTGAGGAGAGCTGGGTACTCTGGCTGGGCATCTGGAGCAAATGTGGCCATGGCTTCAGGCGTGGGATGCACCATGTCATGGTGCTGCACTGCCTGCCCAGAGCAGGCAGAGCTGGGAAACAAGAGCAGGGATATAGGCAAATCACCAGGCATGGTCCCAGGAGGAATGCCCAAGGACTTGGTAGGGTGGAGCTGCAGCAGTTGGCATAGAGGCTTGGAAAGAAAAGCTTGACCAGTCTGTGCTCAGCCTTGGTCCAGTCTTGCTTACAATCTGGAGACATCAGTGTGGAAGGGTCAGCTCTGCCTCTTGCTTCTAAGAGGAACCCTTTAGCAGAGTTACAAATATCAGCTCTCTGGGCTAAGCAAGAACTTACTATGGCAAGCAAGGGGCATGAAGAAAGTCTGTGAGGGAGGTTTGGTTCCTGTGGGAGCTCAGCCACTCCTTAGACTCCCTCAGCAACAGTTCATCTCTCCTGGAGGGGTGAGATGGGTGGCTCCTGGGCGTTGGCTGGCCAGAGTGCCCAGCAGCATGCCTGCTGCCCCGTGCCACGGGGGCACCTCTCACCATGCCCATTCAGATCTCAGCCCCTTCTGAGACAGCACCACAGCTGGTTCCTGCCATGCAGATGGACGCTGGCGCCCAAGGGCTGCCTCGCTAAGCACTGCAGCTCATCTCTCTATGGCAACCAAACATCTGTTCCATACAATAATAAACTTTCACTGGAGAGCTGGGCCAATTTTTAATTGAAGATTAGGAGTTAAAAGCCTTTACATTGCTTTCTGATTCCCTGCTCCTGCCCTCCCTGACCCTAGCACACTGGTGCAGCATGGCATCGACGCACTGCAATCAGTCACGCTGGTCACCCTGGAAGCAGTCATGGACTCACAGAATGGTTTAGCGTGGGAGGGACCTCAGAGATCATCCAGTTCCAGCCCCCCACCATAGCCAGAGACACCTCTCACTAGACTGCTGATGGGAAGGATACTACAGAATCATTTTGGTTGGACAAGACCTCTCAGATCATCTTTTAGGTGTTGGAGTGGATCAAGCAGTGAGCAGAGCCTGTCCCCCCCTCCTGACCCCCAGCCCTCAGACAGTTATAGATATTGATTCAATCTCCTCTCAGTCTTCTCTTTTCCACACTAAGCAGCCCCAGGGCCCTCAGCCTCTCCTCACCAGGCACTGCTCCAGTCCCCTCAGCATCCTCATAGCCCTCCACTGGATCCTTTCCAGCAGATCCCTGTCCCTCTTCAACTGGGGAGCCCAAACCTGCAGGCAGTACTCAAGATGAGGTCCCAGCAGGGCAGAGACAGAAATGTAATTCTTCTACTCACTTATGGCACATTGTTCCAGGACCCTTCCCCCATTCAGCAGCACTTTGCAGTCTCTCTGCAGCCTTCTTGTAGCTCCTTCAGGCACTGGAAAGCCTGGCTGGGACACTTAGTGCCATGGTCTGGTTGACTGGCCAGGGCTGGGTGCTAGGTTGGGCTGGATGATTTTGGAGGTCTCTTCCAACCTGGTTGATTCTATGATTCTATTAGGTTCTTCCTGGAGCCTCCTCTTCTGCAGGCTGCACACCCCCAGCTCCCTCAGCTTGTCCTCATGGCAGAGCTGCTGCAACCCCCCTCCTCTGGACCTGCTCCACCAGCCCCAGGTCCTTCCTGTGCTGAGGGCTCCAGAGCTGGACACAGCTCTGCAGGGGAGGTCTGCCCAGAGCAAAGAGACAGAATCCCCTCTCTGGCTCTGCAGGCAGCACTGCTTTGGATGCAGCCCAGGCTGGATTGGCCTTCTGTGCTGCAGGCTCACACTGTTAATCTTTTGGGCTGTCTGCTCTCAAGAAATCATTTTCTTTTGTAACCCCCAACAATCTGTTGTCAGTCTGCTGAGCTATCCATGCAGAAACTACCCAGGGTAGGTCAGCCCTGCCAGGCAGCTCGTGCACAGTGGGAAAAACACCAATTAATACAAATTAATGCAACCTTCTCAAACAATTAATTATAGAATCCAGCAGGTTGGAAGAGACCTCCAGGCTCAGCCAGCCCAACCTAGCACTCAGCCCTGCCCAACCAACCAGACCATGGCACTAAGTGCCCCAGCCAGGCTTGGCTTCAACACCTCCAGCCACAGAGACTCCACCACCTCCCTGGGCAGCCCATTCCAATGCCAATCACTCTATCTGACAACAACTTCCTCCTCACATACAGCCTAGACCTGCCCTGGCACAGCTTGAGGCTGTGTCCCCTTGTTCTGTTGGCAGCAGAGCCCAACCCTACCTGGCTACAGTCTCCCTTCAGGCAGCTGCAGGCAGCAATGAACTCTGCCCTGAGCCTCCTCCTCTCCCATGCCAAATGTTCCTTCTGTTCCAGGTTAGGGCAATGATGCACAACCATGGATGCCCTTACTGTAAAAGGCAGATTTGGTAAGTGGGAAATGAGCCTGCAACTGAATCTTAAGGTTCGTAGCCTTGGTGGGGGAACATTGGTTTAGTGAGAGGCATCAGACTGGGAAGTGCAGTTCAGGTTCTCCTTCTGCTGCCCAGCCAGGCCAGGGGAATGGCCATTATTTAGCTCAGAAAAGGACTCTGAAACTGATTAACTTAATTAGGGACACAGTGCTGGGCCAGGCTTTGTCAGCTGTGCCAGTGCCACCCCAGCAAAATTCAGCTTGATTTGTACCAGAGGAGGCTCTCAGTAGTGCAGTGCTAATGGAAAATACATTTTCTCCCATCAAAAAAAACCCAAATCATTCCAAATATTTTGATGGTGTCATGACAAAAGCAGCTGCACTCCGAAACTCTTCATGTAAATAGTCTTAATGAGGGGAAGTGCCTTAAGCAGATGGGAGCTGCAAAACTGTGCAGAAAGCAAGCCCCAGGCAGATCTGGTAGGCATCTGCTGAGAATGCAGTGGCAGAATGGGTAGAGCCTCCCTTTCTGTGGGACGAGAGGACAAGCACTGCTCTTCTCCCCTCAACTGCTTTCTACTCAGGGAGTGACTGGCACTGGAATGGGCTGCCCAGGCAGTGGTGCAGTCGCTGTCCCTGGAGGAGCTGGGGCAAAGCCTGGACAGGGCACCCAGTGCCATGGTCAGGAAGGCAAAGCTGAAGGCTGTGTAAGGCTTTCCTCCATCTCAGTGTGCTGGCCTACTCCATGTGAAAGGTTTCTTTCTGCTGCAGGCATGACCCAGTCCTGATTGCTTTCACACTGGGTGGTCACCTACACACCAAAGGAGATGTTCTGTCCTCTGCATTGCCAGGGGAAAGTCCTCCCTGTCACTTGTTTGTCACTTTCAATCTCCCCTCTGCCACTTCAAACCCATTCCTCCTCCTCCTGCCATGACAAGACCTTGTCAATAGTCCCTCCCCAGACCTCCTGGAGCCCCCTTCAGATCCTGCAAGGCCACTCCAAGCTCTCTTGGAAGCCTTCTCTTCTGCAGGCTGCAGAGCCCCAACTCTCTCAGCCTGTGCTCAGAGCAGAGCTGCTGCAGCCCTCTCAGCATCTTGGTGGCCTCCTCTGCACTGGCTCCAACACTTCCATGTGCTGCTTGTGCTGGGGGCTCCAGAACTGCACCCAGGACTGCAGGTGGGGTCTGAGGAGAGCAGAGCCAAGGGGCAGAATCCCCTCCCTTGCCCTGTGCCCACACTGCTCTTGCTGCACCCAGCACAGGGTTGTGTCTGGGCTGCACTCACACTGCAGGCTCCTGTGGAGCTTTTCCTCACCCCAGACCCCCAGGGCCTGTTCCTCAGGGCTGCTCTCAGCCATTCCCCACCCAGCCTGGAGCTGTGCTTGGGATTGCACCCACCCAGCTGCAGGACCTTACACATGGCCTTGTTGAATGTCATGGCCTGGGCACAGCTCTGCAGCCTGTGCAGGTCCCTCTGGATGGATCCCTGCCCCCTAGCAAGTCGACTGTGCCACACAGCTGGGTGACTGATTCCCCAGTTTCCTCTTCTGGAAGGCTGTTAAGTCAGCTGTAGAGCTCCATGATCTTCCTTGTGGGCAGATGGGTTCTTTGGGGACATCAGAGGTTCCCCCTGTGGATTACTGGACCATGAGTTCTGATCTACTGTACTCAGTTCTACTCTGCAACACCAAAACAGGTACTACAATAAAGTCAAATCCTTGTGCAGGCACCACCATTTGAGACTCAGAGCCAACCTTGTGGCTCGATGGAGAGAATTTGGTTGGCAGCCTTTCAGCCAGCCCCAAAGGGAAGGTGCTTGCCCGATTCCACCTTTGGATCCAGATACATTTTCTTCCCCAAGGTTCATGGGCAATAGAGAAGAATGAAAGCAGCAACCAATGCCTACCAGGCAGGTCCTTCACATTTTACTTGCTGCCATTTCAGGCTGGCAAAGGCAGCTTCTGTGGCTGATAGCCCCTGCCTGGGCTTCCCCTTGCTGCTCATGAATTCCTGCCTCAGAGCTGCGAGCGCTCCGAGGCAGGGAAAGATCAATAAGCTTGGGCCTCCTGCAGTGCCCTCCATTACTTCTGCTTGATGTATTTCTCCCTCGGCTAGCCTGTGACTAAGCCTCTTGTGTTGAGTTTATTGCATGTCTGGTTTGGCAGATAAATAATTGAGAACTTTGCTAAAGGAAGAGAAATAAAACTTGCATACAAGTTATCTCCAGGGCTCCTGGTGGGCTGAGACCCTTCTCAGCTGCTGCCAACTGCTTTGCAACAAATCAGTTAACCTCAGTTAAAATATGATGGAAGTCAAAACCTTCAGCCTGCTTGAAGGGTATTAGAAGGATGTATCAGAAGGGCTGTGGGCAGTAGGTCGAGAGAGATTCTCCTGCCCTCTACTCTGCTGTCTACTTAGGCCACATCTGGAGTCCTGTGTCCAGGTCTGGGCCCCCAGTTCAAGAGGGACACAGAACTGCTGGAGAGAGTCCAGCACAGAGCCACAGAGGTGCTGAAGGGAATGGAACAGCTCTGCTAGGAGGAGAGCCTGAGGGAGCTGGGGCTGTGCTGCTGGCAGAGGAGGAGACAGAGAGGGGACCTCAGCAATGATTGTAAAGATGTGCAGATGAGTGGCAGGAGGCTGGAGCCAGGCTCTGCTGGGTGATGCCAGTGCCAGCACAAGGGGCACTGGGTGCAAGCTGAGGCAGAGGAAGCTTCATTTAAACATGAGGAGGAATTTTTCCCTGTGAGGGTGACAGAGCACTGGCAGAGGCTGCCCAGGGGGGCTGTGGAGTCTCCCTCTCTGGAGCTATTCCAGAGCTGCCTGGATGTGTTCAGTGTGCTCTGCTCTGGGTGCTGCTGCTGTGGCAGGGGGTTTGACTGGATGAGCTCTGGAGGTCCCTTCCATCTCCTGACACTCTGTGCTTCTATAGAAAGAAGCAAGAATGAGATGGTAAAGTCTGGCAGTGACTGGTAGTGATGATCAGTGATCCACTGCTGTGAAGAGCAAAGTGTCAGGGCTGGGCTCTGGTGTCTGTGCTCTACTGACAGTGTCTAGAGTGCAGTATTTCTGTGCAGGAGTGGGCATGAAGGGCTCATCCCTTCTGGGGGAAGAAAGCAAAGAGTTTTTCACAGAGAGAGTGGTCAGAGACTGGAATGAGCTGCCATGGGAGGTGGTGCAGTCCCCCAGCCTGGCTGTGTTTCAGGGTGGTTTGGATGTGGTGCTTGGGGCTATGGTTTGGGGTGAATCTTGTAGAGCAGGGTTCTGGGTTGGCCTTGGTGCTCCTGAGGGGCTGTGCCAGCCTGGCTGTGGCAGTGGCTCTGTGATCATATCACCACACTTGTTACAACTAAGTATTCTGGACTGTAACAAGTCACAGTAGAATAAACATCAGTGGCAATTATGAAATCTAATTAGCCTTTATGATGCTGGCATGCTGCTGCCAGCACAGCATCTGCAGTGAGAGCTGCCTCCAGATGCAGGAGGCACTGCAGAGTCCCTGAATGCCTTGGCTGGAAGAGACCCTTGGAGATCATCTTGTCCAGCACCCCTGCAGTCAGCAGGGACACCTTTGCCTGACAATCTTAGTGGCTTTTTATGACCAGTCACAGCAGCAGTGGACAAGGGGAGGGCAACTGTCAGCATCTACCTGGATGTAAGGCATTTGGCTGTGCCACATGGCATCCTGGTCACCCAGCTGGAAACACACAGGCTGGAAGGGTGGGCACTGCTGGCTAAGGAGCTGGGTGGTGGCATGCAGAGAGTGGGGATCAAGGGCACAATGTCCACCCGGAGACCAGTGCTAAGTGGCTCCCTCAAGGGTGGCACCAGTGCTGTTGAACATCTTTGTCAGTGACATGGACAGGGGAATCAGTGCACTCATCAGGCACTGCTCCAGTCCCCTCATCATACTCATAGCCTTCCCTTTGGACCCTCTCCAGCAGATCCCTGTCCCTCTTCAACTGGGGAGCCCAAAACTGAAGGCAGTGCTCAAGATGAGGTCTCAGCAGGGCAGAGCAGAGGTAGAGAAGAACCTCCCTTGATGTGCTGGACACACTCTGCTGAATGCCTCCCAGGATCCCATTGGTCCTCTTGGCCACAGGGCACATTGCTGCGCCGTGCAGAACTTGTGGTCTTTTATCAACACTGCTGTGGTTGATGAGGCAGCACTGGCAAGAGGTTCAGCTTGCTGGGAGGATGGAGACTGCACAGGCTTTTTCCTCCCATGACCAAGAGAATTGTGTTCATAGAATTTTGTTTGTCTTTTCTGTGACTGCACAAAAAGATTTGCCACTGGAATGGGCTGCCCAGGGAGGTGGTGGAGTCACCAACCCTGAAGGTGTTGAGGCCAAGCCTGGCTGGGACACATAGTGTCATGGTCTGGTTGATTGGGCCGGCTGGGTGCCAGGTTGGGCTGGATGAACTTGGAGCTATCTTTCAACCTGCTTGATTCTATGATTCTATGACTCTCTTGCAGTCTTGCAGCGAGCAGTGAGGTTTTTCACAGGAGCTATTCATCCTCAAAAGTGAATGAGTTCTGGAGGTCCCTTCCAGCCCCTGACACTCTGTGATTCTGTGGTTCCACACAGTGGCATCAAGTCAAGAAACCTTTCCTTGTGGAAGAGCTCATTAAAAATGTAAAGTCCATTACTGTTTTATTCACTAAGGTGAATTAAATGCCTCCTGCATAGCACTGAATCTGTCCATCTGTTTAATCTGTCTCTTTTGAACCTTTTCCCTAGCTACCTCCACAGCCATCTTCACCTTCTGTCATCAAGAGACTAGCCTTTGGCACCTGGATTGCTGCCTGCTCTCTTCTTGAGGCTGGTCCTTCACTAAACAAAGCCCTTCTTCACGCTGAAGGTCCTAGAAGAGAGGTAACACTCATGCCATCAGCTGCAAGGTGTCTCTCCTACTGCTCCTATTGGCCTTCCAAGTGCAGACCCCACAGCCCTCTCACCATGCAACAACTAACAACAGCTAAACCGTGGGCAGAAGGAAGCCCTTCAGAAACTCACAGCTAACCCTCATGCTGCAGGTTTTGGAGCTAGGGATGCATCCTCCTTCCCCCAGGCACAAGGTGGGACCTCAGCCCAGCCTCAGAGCGTGCTGCAGATCGAGCCCTGCTCCAGCCTTTGTGAGCTCAGTGCTGGCTGCCAGCCACCTCAGCATCCAAAAGCACTTCCATGGACAACGTGTGGTGAGATTAGTTCTTCAGGCAGTCACTCTTCTCAGTAGCTGCATGGGTATGTGGTGCTGGATGTCACTGGTGAGCAGGGCTGCACTCAGAAAAATCCTCTTTCTCCCTTTGGGTGAAAGGAATGCAGAAGATCCCAGCTCCTGTCCAGCTGCTGAAGAAAGGAGAGGGAAGCACAGAGTGACATGAGTAAGTGTGTTGGGCTGCCGGGCTGCCAGCAGCTGCTCTGCCTGGGCTCCCAAGTGAGCCCTCGAGTATGCTCCTTGGCTGTCTGCTCTTTCCATGCCGAAGTGAGACTTGAGCGTGCAGCAGCCCCAGGTGCCTGCTTTCCTCAGACACTAAAGCCCTGCGACAGACAGGAGCCTTCCTAAGCACCCAAGCTGGCCTCAGCCTGCACAGCTGGAGGCAGTGGGCTCCCTGGGGTCTGCAGTGAGGCACAGCCCGGGGCATTCCTTTCAATAAATGCAGGTCGAGACCACTGTGTCTTCACTGCTGCTGGTGGGGCTCATCTGAGTGACTTTAGCTAAGGCTCTGGAAGACTCTTCAGCTGCTGTAAAACTAATCTGTAGGAGCCCTGTGGCAAGATGGACACTGTCCCTCTGTAGCTAGTGGCAATGTGTCATATAAACAAGTGGTAACTCCCAGCTACCAGGCATGAAACAGACATTCCATGGATGGCTGCTGGCATAGGCAAGTCTTTGACTGGAGATTCACAAGGAGTTCATTTTCCTCCCCTGATGTGCCTTTGATGTACCTGCAAAGGACACAGACAAACACTGTCCTTTGAGGAGCAAACAGCACCACGTTTTTATGAGGTGAGGGGCAAAAGCAGCAGGCTCATGACACCTTCTCAGCAGTAAAGTGAACCCCACTTTGCCTACAGTGTGCACACTCAAGAAGTTCTTGCTCATGTTGAGGTGGAACCTCCTGTGCTGCAGTTTCCATCCCTTGCCCCTTGTCCTGTGGCAGGGCACAAGCGAGCAGAGGCTGTCCCTGTCCCTCCCTTCCTGCCCCCCAGCCCTTGATAGACATTGCTCAGATCCCCTCTCAGCCTTCTCCTCTGCAGCCTAAGCAGCCCCAGGGCTCTCAGCCTCTCGTCCTCAGGCACTGCTCCAGGCCCTGCAGCATCCTTGCAGCCCTGCACTGGACTCTCTCCAGCACATCCCTGTCCCTCATGAACTGGGGAGCCCAGAGCTGGGAGCAAACTCCTAATACCCTAAACTGCTCCCAGTTCACTCTGAGTGGGTACTGTAGTAACAAGCAGTGTCACAGCAACACTTTGAAGCTGCTGCCATGTGCTCCTAAGTGCATTCAGTTACATTTTGGCAGGGTGTTTTGTGCACTGGAGGCCTGATGACCTCTCACAGTTTGGGATATTTTTGCAGCTTTGAGAAATTAAAACAACTCCCCTCCTCCCCCCCCACTCTGAGCAGCAGATCAGTGATTTTCAATGACTTTTGTTAACAAATGGCTAAATTCTGAGTTAACAGCTTCAGCTTTTAGACCACTCTCCATGCTCATGGTTCCTTCATATGATTTACTGTGCTTGCAGCACAGTTTTAAATAGCACAGAGTCATAGAATCAGTCAGGGCTGGAAGGGACCACAAGGAGCAGCCAGTTCCAACCCCCTGCCATGCCCAGGGACACCTCACACTAGAGCAGGCTGCCCACAGCCTCACACAGCCTGGCCTGAAACACCTCCAGGGATGAGGCTTCCACCACCTCCCTGGGCAACCCCTGCCAGGCTCTCACCACTCTCATGCTGAACAACTTCTTCCTAACATCCAGGCTGAATCTCCTCATTTCCAGCTCTGTTCCATTCCCAGGCCAGGGAAGGATTGCAATGCTTTGCACTAAAAACCACAGGTACTGAAGGTTCCCCTTCCTGTGGGTCCCCTCGAGGGCTGCTGCAAGGGCTGCAGCTCTGCCTCCTGTGTGCAGAGCCGTTTCAGCCCTTGCTACCAGCTAGGTCTGCCTCTGGCCCACCTTTCCTCCAGCAGGAAGATGCCAGCAGCCAGGTGCTGTTTGAAAAGCCTGTCTGAGCACAGCAGATGTGCTTCCCATTGCCATAAATATGTGCTGGCACATCTGTCCAGGTTCTCTTGCCTCATGGCTCTCTGCAAGCCACAGCTCTCTTTTTCCAGGAGAAGCAGAGCTGCTCCTATCATCATCTGCAGTACGGCAGAGCAGGTGACTTCTTCTAGGTGTTGCCTTGCTGAGGCTCGGCGGGTGTGTGCATTGACTTCTTCTAGGTGTTGCCTTGCTGAGGCTCCGCGGGTGTGTGCATTGACTTCTAGGTGTTGCCTTGCTGAGGCTCGGCGGGTGTGTGCATTGACTTCTTCTAGGTGTTGCCTTGCTGAGGCTCGGCGGGTGTGTGCATTGACTTCTAGGTGTTGCCTTGCTGAGGCTCGGCGGGTGTGTGCATTGACTTCTTCTAGGTGTTGCCTTGCTGAGGCTCCGCGGGTGTGTGCATTGACTTCTTCTAGGTGTTGCCTTGCTGAGGCTCCGCGGGTGTGTGCATTGACTTCTTCTAGGTGTTGCCTTGCTGAGGCTCGGCGGGTGTGTGCATTGACTTCTTCTAGGTCTTGCCTTGCTGAGGCTCCGCGGGTGTGTGCATTGACTTCTAGGTGTTGCCTTGCTGAGGCTCGGCGGGTGTGTGCATTGACTTCTTCTAGGTCTTGCCTTGCTGAGGCTCGGCGGGTGTGTGCAAGTGTCAGTTTCTACGGCAGGAGTCCTGAGGGGCCCTGCTCCCCCTGCGCTGGTGCTCAGCTGCTCTGCTTTTCTCAGCTCTTCTGCTGCTTTCATGTTCATCCCTTTAAAATCTCCCTTCTCCCTTTCCTCTTCTTTCAAACATCTTGCCAGTGATTGATTATCCCACTTCTGATGATTGGTGATTATTTGGTCCCTCTGCAATTTAAATGAGACAGTACAGGCTGGGAGGTGACTGCTGGAGAGCAGCCCTGGGGAGAGGCACCTGGCAGTGCTGGGGGAGAACATCCCTGGCACAGCAATGTGCCCTGTGGCCAAGAGGCCAATGGGGTCCTGGGGGGCATTCAGCAGAGTGTGTCCAGCAGATCCAGGGAGGTTCTCCTACTCCTCTGCTCTGGCCTGCTGAAACCTCTTATTGAGTTCTGCCTTCAGGTTTGGGCTCCCCAGTTTCAGAGGAACAGGGATCTGCTGGAGAGGGTCCAGAGGAGGGCTAAAAGGATGCTGAGGGGACTGGAGCAGTGCCTGGAGAGGAGAGGGCTGAGAGGGGATTTAATGAATGTTTATAACTATCTGAGGGCTGGGGGTCAGGAGGGGGGGACAGGCTCTGCTCACTGCTCCCCGGCACAGGACAAGCAGCAATGGATGGAAGCTGCAGCACAGGAGGTTCCAGCTCAGCACAAGGGGCAACTTCTTGCCTGGAAGGGTCCCAGAGCCCTGGCACAGGCTGCCCAGAGAGGTTGTGAGGCCTGTCTGGATGTGTTGCTGTGTGCCCTGAGCTAGATTGTATGGTCCTGCTCTGGCAGGGAGGATGGACTGGATGAGCTCCTTGGGTCCTGTCCAGCCCCTGACATCTGTGAGCCTGTGAATGCAGAGTAGACATTTATAATTTTCTATGGCTGGTCATCTGCTGGGAGAAGGAGGAGAGAACTGTAGGCAGACCTCTGAGCCCCCTGTGTTTCCCCCACACCTCTGCTGGTCTCTCAAAATCTCTTAGTCCTGACAAGAAGGGGAGCCTGAGTTCACATCCATCTGCAGCCCTGCAATTTTTTGCCTCTGCTCATAGCTTCTTCTGCATGATGCCCTCTGTCTCCCTTTCATGTGCCCATTGCTCTGACCTGCCTTGCCCTGTGCACTCCTCTGAGACAGAGCCTTCAGGAGGTAGGTGGCAAGGAAGGGTTAACAGATCAGGGAAAACTACTTCAGTTCTTTTTATTTTTGACTGTGCCTGTGTGTGAAATTAATCAGACAGCAGAGAATGGACACAGGCACTGTGCAGCAGCAGGACTCCTCTGCTCTGGGAGAAAATAAAGGGCAAAAGAAACAATGCCAAGGCAGAAATGGGGACCCCGAGGAGGGTACCTCTATTTCAGCCTTAGCAGCCCAACTCATGCCACAAGATAGGGCACTGTAAAGCTCTGCTCTGAGGACACTCAGCACACTCCTGCAAGCATTTTCAGGCTGGTTGCAATGTGCACTCCCAGGGATGCCAAGGCAGTGTCTGCTAAAGTCACTGTGCACCAAGGTCTGGCTGAAAATCTGCCACCCTTGCAAACGTAGAAGGGCTGGGGAGAGAGCCCAGGGAAACCGAAGGGAGCTCTCTCCTCAGGGAGTGTGGCACAGCCCACACAGCCAAACAGCTTCCAGATGAAGAGGAGGCTCAGGGCAGAGCTCATTGCTGTCTGCAGCTCCCTGCAGGGAGGCTGTAGCCAGCTGGGGTTGGGCACCCCCAACACTTTCTTACCTCCCCCCAGGTCTCTACAGGATGACAGATCTCCATCACCTCTTACATGCTGATCTTCAACCAGGAAGGCAGGCAGAGGCCTTGCATCCCACCAAACACCTCCCTGCTCTTGACCCCTCACTTTCTTCCCCAGTTTTCCGCCTGCTCTCCTCAGAGGGAGGTCACTGCAGGGAACAGAAATAGCTCTTTGCTACTAAACTGCTCAGTGGTTTCTCCTTTTCTTAACATGGTTTTTACACATGAAGCAGAGGGAGTGTAAGTGAGGGTGAGTGATTGCTTCTGAATGCCTGCTCTTTATTCTCTGGGCTTTACATTCACTTTTCCTGCCTCTCACAGATGAGAGTTCCCTAATCACAGTCCAGTTCTCATAATACATCACTTCTGAATCTGGACAAAGTGAAATTGCTGATGGAAAATATGGAAACACATTAAATTCAACTGTGCAGACTTCTTATTTCCTTCCCCCTGTTATCTTAGGACTGGCCTATAAAAATGTCATCTACTCTGGAGGGGAAAAAATAAGAGGCTGAGGCCATGAAAGTTTTATTTCTATTACTATTCAGAAAATGTCCACTTGAAATTTTCTTTCAACAATATTGAGGTTTATTCTGAAGTCAGAAATCCACTGACAGGGTAAAAAGTCCCCATGTGTGAAAAGGAAACCATCTGCCAGCAGAGAGCATTCAGTGAGCACACAGGGTTTGACCCATGCTAAACCAACAATGCAGACCCTGAGCAGGAACCTCTTATTATTCCTTTCTATTTATAGTCAACTGATCTGCAGTTGTCTCCATTAGCAACTGAAGGTCTCTCTGTAAGACTCACCTGAAGGGTATTTAAATCATGAGTCTGAATTGCCTTGGCTAGAGGAAGGAATTTAATAAGGGAAGAGGTTGGCTCAAAACCAGTAAGAGCTTCTGCAGCTGATATTAGATGTCCAGTAATGGTGGTGAGGCAAAGGGTTGGTTCTGGGCCCCTTAATGCAAGAGAGATGTTGAGGTGCTGGAAGGTGATGAGAGAAGGGCAGCAAGGCTGGGGAGGGGCCTGGAGCAAGATCTGAGCTGTGCTGCTGCGAAAGAAGTGATCAGAACTAGTATGGCAATCTGCAGTTTCCTGCTGGTGGCCTAGAGCCTTTGGGACAGATTTGTGCTGATTTGAATCATCACAGAATCAGCCAGGTTGGAAGAGAGCTCCAGGCTCATCCAGCCCAACCTAGCACCCAGCCCTGCCCAACCAACCAGACCATGGCACTAAGTGCCCCAGCCAGGCTTGGCTTCAACACCTCCAGCCACGGCCACTCCACCACCTCCCTGGGCAGCCCATTCCAGTGCCAATCACTCTCTCTGACAACAACTTCCTCCTAACATCCAGCCTAGACCTGCCCTGGCACAGCTTGAGGCTGTGTCCCTTTGTTCTGTTGCTGGGTGCCTGGCAGCAGAGCCCAACCCCACCTGGCTACAGCCTCCCTGCAGGCAGCTGCAGACAGCAATGAGCTCTGCCCTGAGCCTCCTCTGCTGCAGGCTGCACACCCCCAGCTCCCTCAGCCTCTCCTCACAGAGATGCCCATCATCTGGAGATGCCCACCATAGGTAACACTGTAGGAAAACCAAAGCCATTGTTACTTCTGTTTGTTGCACTCCACAGCAGTTTGCCTGCTGATGGGGAGAGTAAGACTTGCAAGCATCCTTGCTGTGAGCTGGAGGGGTTTTGCTGAGCACCGCTGATGTCCCTTTGCTGGCTCATGCTTGGTTTATCCCAGGGCAATGTTTACACGCATTACAATGACTTTCCAAACATCTTGCATCTGTTGGTAACTCTCTTCCAGGACTTTTCCCTTGCCCTCAGTCAGAGCACAGAAGTGGGAAGGAACCAGCAGGAAGGAAATATACTTTCTGGTGCAGCCCAGGCTATAGTGTTTGTTTAAGTTAGCCATGCCTGAGTGCTTTGCTAAAGATTGTTTGCTAAAGGTCACTTCCTACTTGGAAGGCAGCCTGGAGTGAGCTTCTCTCTGAGTGAGGAGATCTTCTCTAAACTCCTGATTCTGGGTGGTCTGACTTCTCGCCAGCTTCCACAGGAGCCAGTGGGCAGGGATGCTCCATTGCCACCTGGGGCCACTTGTGGCCCTTGGTGCAAACAAGCAGAGTGTTTTGAGGGGAGGAAGCAGGAATGGAACCATGGTGCAGCTAGCAGGTGGACAGTGAGGGGTGCCCTGGCAGGCTGCCTAGCAAAGGACAATCTGGATCCTTATCTCCACTCAGAAGGACTTCTGTACCTCACTGGGAAACCGATGGCCCAGGGCTGGATTAGCTACCTTCTGCAGGCTGCACCCCCCCAGCTCCCTCAGCCTCTCCTCACAGGGCTGTGCTCCAGGCCCCTCCCCAGCCTTGCTGCCCTTCTCTGGATACCTTCCAGCACCTCAACATCTCTCTTGAATTGAGGAGCCCAGAACTGGACACAGCACTCAAGGTGTGGCCTGAGCAGTGCTGAGCACAGGGGCAGAAGAACCTCCCTTGTCCTGCTGCCCACACTGCTCCTGAGCCAGCCCAGGATGCCATTGGCTCTGCTGCCCACCTGGGCACACTGCTGCCTCCTCTTTAGCTGCTCCCTCACAGCACCCCCAGGGCCCTCTCTGCCTGGCTGCTCTCAGCCACTCTGGCCCCAGCCTATAGCACTGCTTGGGGCTGTTGTGGGTATGTATAAAGCAAAGCAAAGAGTTGCCTTGTGCCAAAGGCAAAGCCTGTGGCTCGGGGCACAAGGAACTGGCATGGTGAAGCAGCATTTACAGAGCAACAGAGCAGCTAATTTGTTTGGTGTATTGATGGATGTGATAGCCCCTGCCCAGCACAAGAAACCTACCCAGCATGTGGACCCCTGAAAGCTGTTGCTAAGGTAGAAGAGGAGTGTGTTTGGTGGTGGCCAGCTCAGGCCAGGTCTCTCCTCAGATACAAGTGACAGTACTCTATTCTGTGGCCCTAACGTGGCATGAGGACACTCCTCAGCTGGGCAAAGTCAGGCTTCTCTGTGTCAAAGGTGTTAGAAGAAATAAATGCAGATGGGAGACAGATGTGGCCCTCACCTTGAGCCTTTAGGCAGAGAGCTCCTCTAGGAGGCGTGAGCTGCAGCTGGCTCTGCGCCGTCCCACGGGTGTACAGCCTGACTAAACTGCATGAGCCAAACCAGATTGCATCCAACCCCACAGTTCTATTGTTACAGTACAGAAGCTCTACTGCAAATTATACAATTAATGTCATAAATCACGGATTTTACCACGATTCATCAGCACTGGAAGCAGGATTAGAGTGTTCTTGATAACTGAATTAACTCTGTAAGCTGCTTGGAATGAGAGGCAGGGCTGCCTGAGCCTGTCGTTCTGTTAGCTGTAGTTGACAGTGGATGTGTGTGTGTGGCCAGGACAGCTCAGGTGATGTTTTCATGCCCCTGGCTGTGGTACAGCTGGGCTGAGCACATCATGAAGTGCCTTTTTCGTGTATGTGCACTTTGCCACATACATTCACTGGAGTAGGTGAAGCTGTTCCTAAATTAGAATACTTCTAAATGTTAGGAAAGGATTCTTAGGAGAGGATTTCTCAATGGAAAAGCTTCCTGGTGCTGGAACAGCCTTTACATGCGAGGCACAGAACCCAGTGGTTGCTGTTGAAGACACATTTTTACTGTTCAATAGCTAAAGAAGTGAGTCCAGTTTAAAATTCCTATTGATTAAGTCCATCTGGTGCATTCTTGTGCTGTGCCCAAAGCAACATCGAGCACGATGAAGCAATCAGCCTTCAGTATGCACTTTTGTACATCTCTTCTGCTAAGGACTGCAATCTGGGCAGAGTGCTGCGGCCAAATCTGACCTGCATTAGCATTACTGATACATTCCTATCGACTGTTGTGGATCCATATGGTGAGAATCTGCCCCCAGGGAGGTGTTCACACTGCTGCCAAATGCTTAACCGCTGAGCTTATAGAGTTTAAACTCTGTAGCTTGGGGAGCAATCACTGCAGAGCTGTGGCAGTGCAGACCTCAGCTCATATTAATCTTAACAACCTGTGTATAGAGACAGCTTCTTCATGTGAAAACCCTGTGTGGGAGTGACAGATGTCCTGATCCTCACACCTGCCCTGCTTAAGAGAGACTGGATGGGTCTGCGAGTGCTGTAGCCAGTTCTTTGGTGCAAATGATCTTCTAATCCTATCAATAAACACCTCAAGATGCATTTTAAGATTATATATATCTTTATGTGGGATATTGGACAACATCTTCTGAACATGATTAAATTGCGTAAAGTATATGAGAGAGTCATCATTTTTAAGCTGGGGCCAGAGGGGTTGCTGCTTAGCCATAGATAAAGCCTTTATTCAGCACTGCTCAGGCCACCCCTTGAGTGCTGTGTCCAGTTGTGGGCCCCTCAAGTCAAAAGAGATGTTAAGGTGCTGGAAGGTGCCCAGAGAAGGGCAGCAAGGCTGGGGGGGCCTGGAGCACAGCCCTGTGAGGAGAGGCTGAGGGAGCTGGGGGTGTGCAGCCTGCAGCAGAGGAGGCTCAGGGCAGAGCTCATTGCTGTCTGCAACTACCTGCAGGGAGGCTGTAGCCAGGTGGGGTTGGGCTCTGCTTCCAGACAGCCAGGGACAGAAGAAGGGGACACAGCCTCAAGCTGTGCCAGGGGAGGTCTAGGCTGGATGTTAAGAGGAAGTTGTTGTCGGAAAGAGTGATTGGCACTGGAATGGGCTGCCCAGGGAGGTGGTGGAGTCTCTGTGCCTGAAGGTGTTGAAGCCAAGCCTGGCTGGGGCACTTAGTTGGTTGGGCAGGCTTGGGTGCTAGGTTGGACTGGATAAGCCTGGAGCTCTCTTCCAAACTGCTTGGTTCTGTGATTCTATGATTCTGTGATTCTGTGATTTAGTTTGGTGTGAACAATTACAAATATTAAGATGTTGTTTTTTCTAATTATAAATTTAATTAGCAACTTCTGAGAACAGCTTGGAAATGCTTGGGAAAGTCAGTGTGAGCCCAAGGGTCAGCAGGCAGCACACAGAATCCTAGCTGCCGTTGTAACGGTTGGAAATGGCAAAGGAAACTCCTCTGGCTTTGCTGGGAACCTTCTGAACACAGAGAAAATTCCATTCTCGGCTGTAAAGAGGTAGAATTCCAATCGTGCCAGGCTCGCTCCCCACTGTCAGCCTGCACAGCCAGCAGGGCCGCAGGAGAGTGGCGGGCTCAGTGCTGTGTGATGCATACATGCAGGCAGTGGAAGCAGGGGGGTTACAGAAGCAGTGCAGGCAGTGGAAGCAGTGGAAGCAGGGGGGTTACAGAAGCAGTGCAGGCAGTGGAAGCAGGGGGGTTACAGAAGCAGTGCAGGCAGTGGAAGCAGGGGGGTTACAGAAGCAGTGCAGGCAGTGGAAGCAGGAGGGTTACAGAAGCAGTGCAGGCAGTGGAAGCAGTGGAAGCAGGGGGGTTACAGAAGCAGTGCAGGCAGTGGAAGCAGGGGGGTTACAGAAGCAGTGCATGCAGTGGAAGCAGTGGAAGCAGGGGGGTTACAGAAGCAGTGCAGGCAGTGGAAGCAGGGGGGGTACTCATGTGGTCCTTCCAAGCAGCACAGCACTCGCAGGGCACTTCAGTTGCTCTCTTTACTCTGCTCACTGGCAGGACCAGGACTGCTTTCTAGGCTTGTGCAGCATCCTGAGCCACCTTCTGCATGCCCCAGGGATGGATAATCTGAGGATGTCTCCATCTCCCTGCCCCTCCTTCAATCACGCCTGGTTAAAGCAGCTGTTCTGCTCGGGGGAGCTTGGCAAGTGACTGTGGAGTGGCTTCCATTGACAGAGGTCAGCGCTGAGAGTGCTCTGCTGTGCCAGCTTGGTGCTGAATCCGGCACACCAGCAGCTCTGCATTTCAGCACCCACACTTTCAGTGCCAGCTCCTTCACAGCTGCCAGTGTCTGTACTGTCACCTGCACTGATCCCACGTACACTGAGGAGCTGACAGAGAGGGGAGAAGCTCTGCGCTGGGCGTCTGCAGCGTGAGCCTCGAGGAGTCCCCTTATAGACATCCCGAGTCACACACAAGTCACTGCGCAGAGCCCAGATGCTGCAGAGCTGCTCGTCTCGGGGAGGCTTGGCAGGGCCAGCACTTGGAGTCTGTCGGAGCAGGCAGCTTTGTTTTCTGACCCTGTTGTTTCCTTATCTGATGGGAGCTCACTTCCAAATAGCTGCCAAAATCCGGCCCAAGCTGCCTCCTAGCTTTGGTGGGGTCTGAAAGCAGCCCCAGGCGCCACAGGCTCTGCCCAGTGCTGAAGGGGTTCCATTTCCTTCGAACGTCTCTGTGTGCCTTGGAGAGTTTCCTCCTGAAAACCAGGCCACTGCTCTTTGGCACCAGGCTGGAGAGCCTGGGCCAAACCATGTCATTCCCCAGCGCTATCTAAGGCGTCCAGTGAGGGAAGTAATGGGCTGGGAAAACCTTCAGCTTTCCCATTTCTTGCTCTTCTTGTGCTCAGCTTTCTCATGCTGTCTCCTAAGCTGATGTTGAGAGTCAGTGCTGGACATAACTCACATATGTTGATGTGTGAGAACAAGCAACATTTACAGAGCACATGGCTTTAATTAGCAAACTTATCTGGGTCCTAAGAAGCAAACTGAAACAAACAAAGAAAGGCTCCAAAGACAGCAGAAGGTCTGGGGTGGGGTAGAGAAGGTGGGAGGAGGAGGAAGGGCCACAAGTATTGCTTGGCTGATGTGCCCACATTGACACTTTGTTTTCCATCAGATGTGCCCAGCTACTCCTTCAAGCTCTGGATGCTCAAATGGGCTTTGTGCAATGCTGTGGCTTGCCAGAACATGAACCTAGGGCCAGGGAAGGGATCCTGCCCCTCTGCTCCACACTGCTGAGACTCCACCTGCAGCACTGCATCCAGTGATGGAGCCCCTGGGGCAAGGGGGATGTGGAGGTGCTGGAAGGTGTCCAGAGAACAGCCACGAGGAGGAGCAGAGGGCTGGAGCTGCTCTGCTGTGAGGAGAGACTGAGGCAGTTGGGGCTGTGCAGTCTGCAGAGGAGAAGGCTCCCAGGTGACCTTCTTGTGACCTTGCAGGATCTGAAGGGGGCTACAAGAAAGTTGTGGAGGGACTTTTTAGGCTCTCAGGGAGTGATAGGACTGGGGGGGATGGAATAAAGCTGGAAATGGGGAGATTCAGCCTGGATGCTAGGAAGAAGTTTTTCAGCATGAGGGTGGTGAGAGCCTGGCAGGGGTTGCACAGGGAGGTGTTGGAAGCCTCATCCCTGGAGGTGTTTAAGGCCAGGCTGGCTGAGGCTGTGGGCAGCCTGTTGTAGTGTGAGGTGTCCCTGGGCATGGCAGGGGGGTTGGAACTGGCTGATCCTTGTGGTCCCTTCCAGCCCTGACTGGTTCTATGATTCTGGAGAGGCTCCAGTGGAGAGCTACGAGGATGATGAGGGGACTGAAGCAGTGCCTGGTGAGGAGAGGCTGAGGGCCCTGGGGCTGCTTAGTCTGGAGAAGAGGAGACTGAGAGGGGATTGAATCAATGTTTATAACTATCTGAGGGCTGGGGGTCAGGAGGGGGGGACAGGCTCTGCTCACTGCTCCCTGGCATAGGACAAGCAGCAGTGGATGGAAGCTGCAGCACAGCAGGTTCCAGCTCAGCACAAGGGGGAACTTCTTGCCTGGAAGGGTCCCAGAGCCCTGGCACAGGCTGCCCAGAGAGGTTGTGGAGTCTCCTTCTGTGGAGCCTTTCCAGGCCTGTCTGGATGTGTTCCTGTGTGCCCTGAGCTGGATTGTCTGGTCCTGCTCTGGCAGGGGTTGAACTGGGTGAGCTCTTTGGGTCCCTTCCAACCCCTGACTTCCTGTGGGCCTGGGATCCTGTGATCCTATGACCACATTTGTGATTTCTCAGATCGAATACAGATGATCTAACTCTGAAAACTTTCATTGTCTCACAAACCACAGAACAGAACTGGTGGGAAGAGACCTCTGAGATCCTCCAGTCCAACCTTCGTAGTCAGAAGAGTCCAGAACTCAGCATGTGATGAAAAAGACACAGAGAGGTGAGGAAAGTGCTGCTCTTCAGGCAGGGCTCTGAAGGGTACCAGTTGTTAGCAGATGTTTTGATGTCAGTTACCAAAACAGCCCAATGGGACCCCCTGCCTGGCCCGCAGGTGTCTGCTGCTGGAGATCAGAAAGGGGCTGTCTGCACGGGCAGTGCTGCCGCCTCTGCGACAGAACAAAGACCTACCAGCTGCCCTGGGAAGGAATGTGGATTTACAGCCCTCATCTCCTGCTCATTTGCTCTGGGGCTGGCTTGCTTGCTTTCTTTCTTCCTTCCTTTCTTTCTTCCTTCCTTCCTTTCCCTAAGCAAATCAAAATTCCCTCCCACTTCTAGCAGTGACTCTGGGACAAAGTCTTCCCCGGGAAGCTGTCTGACAGCAGCTCTGGCTGGAGCCACTCTCTGTGGCTTTGCTGTCAGGTCGCTGCCTCTGCTGGCTGCTCCTGCGCCGAGAGCTGCTCCTATGTGTTTAAGTGCTCTTCTCTGCAGCCTCCCTCTCAGGGACTGCAGCCTGCATGCAGAGTATGGAAACTATTTCCCCAGATGGAGCCAATGAATGTTCTTAGGCCTAATAATATATGGATCCTGCTGCAACTCCCAGCAGATTCCAGTAAGCACTGGCTTGCATCTGAGCGTTTGAGTGCACCACTTTCCAGACCTCTTGGCAAGAGCCAGATGGGTGTGAGGGGACCATCTCCATATCTTGCCATTTAGCCATACAGGAGGCATCTCTGCCGATTTACTGAACCTTCCTTGCAACAGGCAGGTTTGCACTGAGCCCTGCCAGAGAGCTACAGAGATTAAATCTTCTTTCCTACCTTTTCCACATCTCTTTCTTTTCTTCCTTTCTTTTTTTTTTCCTTTCTCTTCACAAGCAGGATCCAAAATCAGGCTGAGGACCTGAGACTTTTGCTGCTGGAAAAGTACACAATTTCTGCTCTTAGTCAAGAGCCTTTGATTTATGCCTAAATGCTTGGTTGTGGCTGACCCTGCAGATCAGTGATCAATGATCATCATAGAATAAAGCAGGTTGGAAAAGAGCTCCAAGCTCACCTAGCCCAACGTAACACCCAGCCCTGGACAATCACCCAAACCATGGCACTAAGTGCCCCAGCCAGGCTTGGCTTCAACACCTCCACAGATGGCGACTCCACCATGTCCCTGGGCAGCCCATTCCAGTGCCAATCACTCTCTGCCAACAACTTCCTCCTAAGGAACTTGGTCTCCTCCTTTCCTGAGCAGCTTGCTGCTGGCAGAAAGCCATCCAGGCAATGTCTGCTCCCTGCCTGCAGCCTCCTGCACACCTCGGTGACAGCTCTCACTGCTTGTCTTACTCCCAGGTGCAGTGACTTTGAGTGTAAGTGCTGGCAGAGCGGGCGGTGCGAGTCACCTCGCACTGTGACATGGGAAAGTGCCTCGTGGTTTAAGATGCTATACATTAGCAAAACAACCCAGTGGGAATTAACTACCTCCAATGTGTGGCTGGTAGGTTGAGAGAGGTTCACCTGCCCCTCTACTCTGCCCTAGTGAGGCCACATCTGGGGTGCTGTGTCCAGTTGTGGGCCCCCCAGTTCAAGAGGGACATAGAACTGCTTGAGAGAGTCCAGCACAGCCACAGAGATGATGCTGAAGGGAATGGAACAGCTCTGTTAGGAGGAGAGCCTGAGGAAGCTGGGGCTGGGAGCTTGGACAGGAGGAGACTTGAGAGGTGACCTCAGCAATGGTTCTAAAGATGCAAAGGTGAGTGCAGGAGGCTGGAGCCAGGCTCTGCTGGGTGATGCCAGTGCCAGCACAAGGGACAGTGATGGAAGCTGAGACATAGGAAGTTCCATGGAAACATGAGGAGGAATTTTTTCCCTGTGAGGGTGACAGAGCCCTGGAACAGGCTGCCCAGGGGGGCTGTGGAGTCTTCTTCTCTCGAGATATTCCGAAGCTGCCTGTTCCTGTGTGATCTGCTCCAGGTGATGCTGCTCTGGCAGGGTTGGACTGGATGAGCTTTGGAGGTCCCTTCCAGCCCCTGACACTCTGTGAGCCTGTGATTCTTTTGCATCAGAGAGGAAAGTGAAAGCAGCAGGTGAAAGTTTTCCATGAGAAGACTTTCCCTTGTTACCACATGCTTGTTTCCTGGTGTGCCCTTTTTGCCATGGCTCTTTGTCACCATCTTAACATTAAATAGTTGAGTGCAGTACAAAAGAATCAGTAGCCTCAGTGTCACCAGCAGAAATGTCTCTTCAGTTCAGTTTAGGTAGACCTGGGTTGCCTTTACCTGTGCTATCATGAGGGCAGTGTTAGCTCCTTGTTTGTCTTGCTCTGGGCTCCAGTGGAAGGAGTTCCTGTGCTTAATGGCTTTGCAGGCTTGTGCTATTTGTTCAGCCTGTTTGCTAAGCACTGAGCACTTAGCGTTTGTCATCTGGCATCTTCCATTTGCTTTCCCCAGAGCACTTCAAAAAGGCTGCACTTTGTTTGGGGAAAAAAAACCAAAATAATAAACTAAACTGACCTGTACCTTGTTGTGTGCTTCCAGAGGGGCTTTGCATTCAGCCAGACACGTCTGTGGGAAGCTCTTCTAAATCCAGCCTCTGCTTTCTGCAGCCACCACCCTGAGGAGCAACGTTGCTGAATCAGATCAGAGTCAAAGGTGAAAGAAGCAAAAGCACCAATCCTGCTGTCCCCCACCCTTCAGAGCAGCGCAGAGCTGCTTTTAAAGCAGTTCCTGGTGCCTGCACTGGGAAAGCTAAGTGGATTCGGAAGGGACATCTGTTCCTCTGTATCAATTAGCCATGATAATTAGCTGTGCTTAGTGGTCCAAAGTCCAACCTGCCACTGACATCTCATTTAGGCTGCCACATGTGGCTCTTAGCAACACTGCTCATTAATTGACTTGTGTGGAACAGAAGAGGGGACACAGCCTCAAGCTGTGGCAGGGCAGTTCTAGGCTGGATGTTAGGAGGAGAGTGATTGTCATTGGAATGGGCTGCCCAGGGAGGTGGTGGAGTGGCTGTGCCTGGAGGTGTTGAAGCCAAGCCTGGCTGGGGCACTTAGTGCCATGGTCTGGGAGATTGGCCAGGGCTGGATGCTAGATTGGGCTGGATGAGCCTGGAGGTCTCTTTCAAGCTCTTATCTTTCCTGTTTCCTGTCTCTAAACACTTCTTTGAACTCTGTTTCATTCTTCTGGAGCTCTCCAAGACAATGTCAGAGTTTTGACCTCCTGGTAAATCTTCTGTAATCTTAGTGGTTACAATCAAGAGTGCTACTTTTTGGCACTGACCTTAGCAATGATCTTCAAAACCACTGCATAGCCTTCTCTTCTCTCTTCTCTCTTCTCTCCTCTCTTCTCTTCTCTCCTCTCCTCTCCTCTCCCCAGGAGCAGTCTGGCTTCTGGGATTATTGTGTTTCAGCTGCACTTTGGCAGTGGGGAACCAGCACTAGTGCACAGGTGCCCAGCTGATGAGGCAAGCTCAGCACGGAAACAGAGAGAGTTGTTTTCAAATAGGTGGCTGCAGCGCAGCCCAAGTGCAACTCTGGCCTCCATGGGGTGCAGAGTGGGATAGCTGCAGGACTGCAGACACCCAGCACCTTGTCTGCAACAGCCTCCTCTGGCCCTGGCACTGTGCTTCACTGCTCTACCTCTGCAGGTCTCAAGAACAGCCTCCAAAATCCTGGAGAAATGTGGGTTAAAGGGATTAGGATTTTGAAGCAGCTGCAATAGAATCCTGACTGCCCAAAGTCAGCAACTCCTTTGACTGCCTGCACAGAGGCAGAGATTTTCCTGTGCTGCTAACCAAACCCCTGACTGAGCTCTGGATCTTCACCTACACCTTCTCTTCTCAAAGATGTGCTGAGAGTATCTGTTGCTAACAAATTGTAGCACACCTCTGCACAGGCTGCACCTGGGGACAGCCTCACATTAAAAAGCAAACAAGTCTTTGAAGCACCTTCTCAGGGCACTCAGTTGATGCTGGAGTTAACAGAAACACAGAAACAACCAGGTTGCAAAAGACCTCTAGGATCATGGAGTCCAACCTATCACCTAACCCTTCTAATCAGCTAACCCATGGGTTATTGTGGCCAAAGTGCAGAACCCTGCACTTGGCTTTGTTCAGTCTCATCCCATTGGCCTCTGCCCACCCATCCAGCCTGGCCAGGTCCCTCTGCAGGGCTCTGCTACCCTCCCACAGATCCACAGCTGCTCCTAGCTTGGTGTCATCTGCATTGTGCTGTGCCCAGAGGTGCAAGGGAGTGTGGAAGCCATGGGCAAACAAATAGCAAACTGCTTACAGAGGGCACGAGCCATAGCATTAGGCAAACCTTCTGGTGGGTTGCTCTGCCCCGAACAGCTCTGGGGCAGTGAAAGGACTCATTTTGCAGGAGCAAGTGGGATTTGTTGGACTCCTTGGCAGAGTGCAGCCTGGCTGCCAGGCACCCTGGGCCTCCCTGCTGCTCTGGGGGCTCCCCAGCTCCTAGGAGCAGCTGAGTCCACAGTCTGCTGTGATTTCTGCCTGGGCCATCTGGGCCAGCTGGCTCTGTGGATCAGAAATGTTTTAATATCCCATTTAATTTTCCCAAAACAAATTAGTTTAAAGATGTCCATTCCATGGAAATGCTCAGATTGTTCCAGATTGGGGTGAACAGCTTCATGCTGATTACTGAAAGGCTATCTCTGTTCTCCCAGAGCCCCAAAAAGCAAAGGGCTTTGGATGCAAGTGCCATCAGCTGGTGTGCATTTGTCACCACTCTGCAACTCTGTGTTTAATTTACACCTCTAGCTTGAAATGAAATTCACCAAGAGGAAATTCTGATGCAGAGCTGGGAATTAACTGTCCTCTTTGTAAGGAAGAGAGCAGAGAGAGCTCTTCTCTGATTGTCCATGTTGGGAACTGTGCTGAGACCATTGCTGCTGTATCTCTTTTCACTATTGAGTGTAATGCTCCAGCTCTGGTTGTGGAGTGAGCAGTGCCAGCCAGGAGTGGCAAAGCTTTTGCAGACCTTCATCCCCTGCAAGCCATGACAAATAGCAGTGGCAGTCAGTGCTTCATAGGATCAACCAGGTTGGAAGAGATCTCCAAGCTCACCCAGCCCAACCTAGCACCCAGCCCTGGCCAACCAACCAGACCATGGCACTAAGTGACCCAGCCAGGCTTGGCTTCAACACCTCCAGCCACGGCCACCCCACCACCTTTAGAAGGCAGGGACTGAGGAGTGCACCATAAAGGGTAGATGCTGAACGAACCACACCTCCTGAAAGCACAGAGCTCAGAGAGCTGTCAGAGCAAGACAGGAAACAGTTGACTTCACATTCACTTGGGAAGTTGGGTGCTTATTATGGTCTCAAGTTCCCTCCAACTAGAAGCTTAGCACTCCAAGGGGTGATTCAGTTGCCAGTGAACGGCAGAGCTTTGCCAGGGTCCCTGTCATGCTCCCCTGGCAGGTTTGGCACTCACCTCTCTTGGTCTGATCTCTAAATGGGACTCGTGGAGCAGGGTGTTGGCTTCTCTCGTGGTGTGGTGTGTCCCTGCAAAAAAATGAAATCTAAACTCACTGATGGAAACTGTCTGATGAATTTAAACTACATATGGAATCAGAGAATGCCAGAGGCTGGAAGGGACCTCGAAGGATCATCTGGATCAGCCCCCCCCTGCCAGAGCAGCGTCCCCTAGAGCAGGTCACACTGCAACGCATAGAGAAAGGTAGTGAAGAATCCAAAGACCAGATTTAGGACACCAGTTGCTGTGGTTTTCTAGCCTCAGCAGAATGCAAGTTTGAAGCTTTTCTGGTGGTTTGCAACTATCAGATTTATCTGATGCAGACATAAAGGCTCTAGGTCTTGGTGGGAAACAAAATGAGTACTTCAACTCTGACTTCAAAAAAGAAACCACTCCTGAGAATACTCTGTGAGCACAGAATCATAACAAGAGGAGAATGTTACTTGGAAAGCAGCAACAGAACATTTCTATTACTTGCCAAATTCTGTTTTCCCCCTCCCCAGTTTATCATAAAGCTATCAAGATACCAAGCCAGATGTTCTGAGCAGCTTGATACATTTCCTGGTATTGTTCTCCACAACCATAAAAAGCAAGAGGCAGTTGGGTTCCTGAGCGAGATGTTGTGATGCTCTGGCTGGCAGAGATCTGAACATCTCCACCCTGTCCGTGCCTGTGGCTGCTCAGCTCCTACAAGAGCTTCAGCCAGATGCAACCCATCCTGTGCTTGCCTCTGGAGCCTGAACTCAAATAGACTTGAGAAATAATGCTCACAGCCTGTCCTCAGTGCCATGCTCTGGTTGATTGGGCAGGGCCGGGTGAGAGGTTGGACTGGGTGAGCTTGGAGGACTCTTCCAACCTGCTTGATTCTATGATTCTATAAATGAGTCTCAAGCTGTGCCAGGGCAGGTCTAGGCTGGATGTTAGGAGGAAGTTGTTGTCAGAGAGAGTGATTGGCATTGGAATGGGCTGCCCAGGGAGGTGGTGGAGTGGCTGTGCCTGGAGGTGTTGAAGCCAAGCCTGGCTGGGGCACTTAGTGCCATGGTCTGGTTGGTTGGCCAGGGCTGGGTGCTAGGTTGGGCTGGGTGAGCTTGGAGATCTCTTCCAACCTGGCTGATTCTGTGGTTCTGTGCACTTTGCCCCTTTTTGTGCTTGCTTGGTTGGTGTCTTTTCTGGTTGTTTGCTGTGGTTGGGTTTTTTTGTAGGGGCTGTTTCTTTCAGTTTAGGTATTTATCAATGTTGAAGCCCTTTGGCTTCCAAGAGAGCAGTAAGAGTACTTGTGGATGGAGGATGTGGGCACACCCACTGAGCAAACCTCTGCTGTCTGATGTTAGACTATTGCCTGCCCGAGTTAGCTCAGAGGTCAGACTTCACCTGCAGCTTGCAGTGCTTGTGCAGACTGCTGGGGAGCAACTACTTGTAGCTGTATCTGAATTGACCAGTGATGTTTTTCCTGCCTTTGCTGATGCCAGTGCCAGGAATACTTCCAGTCTGAGCTCAGCTGAAAACTGTTCATCTCTCAAATGATCCCTGGTTGTACTTCTTGTCCTTCCCCTGCACTGAATTTGGTGCTGGCCTCAGTTCCTGTTTCCCCTCTGAGCAAGCACCCAGCTGGGCTGCTGGTGTTCTGCCGTTTCCATTTTCACATGGATCTGTGAAGATCTGGTGTCTGTGGGGGTCCAGGCTGAAAGTGTTCTCACAGCTAGGAGAAATATCCTCAGCTCACAATGATCTGAGCTTCTGCACAAGTGTCTGAAGGCCAAGTGCAGTGCAGCCCCCAAGCCCTGCACCCTGCTCCAGGTTGGCCCTTTCTGTGTTTGAACTTGCAAAAGCACTACCAAAAAGGGCAATATAGGATACTGGAATGAACAAGAGCTGCCACAGTTTGAGAAGGAAACATGTGCTAGAGGTGGGGAGACTGGATGGAGACCATGTAACTGTGTAGAGTCAGGTTTGCTTGCTCATGTAGTCTTCCTCTATAGCCGTGGAAGAGAGAAGACTATCTCCAGAAGTGATCCTTCTCACCCTGAGAGGGAGGTCCTGGACACCTCTCCTTGCAAACTGAGGAGAGAGGGTTGGAATCTGGGCTCAGCAAATGGGTTGGTAAGTCGGGTGAGATGTGGAGTCTCGGCTCACAAGCATCAGTCACTTCCTTTTGCATGTCCTCGGATCGATTCATTCTGAGGCATGAGCTGGAATGTGATTTTCCTCGGCTCAGGCAGAGCTCTGGAGTGAGCAAAGGCAGTCTCTCCCGCTGGGCCTCGAGCTTTCAGCAGACACACCTCTTCTGAAATGCCTCACATTCAGATTTCACTTGATGAAAGTATTTACTTAGTCTGCAGGTCTGCTCTGGTTGCTTATCTGCTGGTGAAAACTCCTTGGCTGCTGCCACAAACAAGCACAGCGCAATTGGGACAGCTTGCTAAGGACAAGGGGTACCATTTCTGCCAGCTGTCAAGGCTTTGTATCAGGAATCGATCCCCAGGAGGAACGTTTGCTTTCCCTGGTTGCTGCTGGGTGCCTCAGTTCTCTGCCTGAGAAGAGCTTCTGTTCCCTGGCCAGTCGTGCAGTCACGTCAGCGCCATACCTACCGGTGAACCGAGAGCCCGGGCACAATGAATCATTCAGCCTCTCTACAAGGAAGGAAATATTTGGATGGCTAAAGGCAGGGTAGAGTTTCACTTAGGGCTGCATGAATTTCCCTGAAGCTTTCTTAGACAAACAGTGTAATACTGTTTTTAGTGTGCTCTGTTTGTCATTCAGAAACACAACACATTAGCAGCTTTGAACTCCCAGGCACTAAAAATAAACATACGTTAGCTAAGCTGATGGGAGAGGACTGAATGATGCTTTCAGACTGAAAACACTCCTCAGCATCTTGCCACTGCTCCAGCTGAATAGTGCAGCTCTTGTCAAACTGCAGGCACTGACACAGCCATTCTGTGCTGGAGAGCCCAAAGAGGCAATCGAACCCCCACAACTGTCCAGACACAGCTGCAAGTTCCAGGAACAATTGCAGTGGATTTGATTAGCTACATCTTGACACTGAACTAAGACATTTGTCTTCTTCTTCAAACCTGCAGGTGTCTGCATGGGCTGGAATATAGAATCATGGAATGGTTTAGGCTGGAAGGGTCCTCAAAGCTCAGCCACGTCCAATCTCCCTCAGGGCTGCTCTCAGCCATTCCCCATCCAGCCTGGAGCTGTGCCTGGGATTGCACCCACCCAGCTGCAGGACCTCACACTTTAGCCTCTCTTCATTTTTCATCAGCAGTAGCTATTTTCAGCTAGAGCCTTCCTAGTTGAGTTTTCACCAGCAAATGGCATCACACCTCACTAGCAAGAGTTTTCACTACCATTACACTCCCACTGGCACAGCACACCAGGGGGTTTATTTTGACAAGGTTTTTCCCCAGTATTCTGTGCACAGCGTTAGCAGAAGGCATGCTCTGAAAGGGAAGCTGCAGCTGAAGCAAAGCTCTGAGCAGCAGCTGTAGGCCAGCCCAGTGAGTGTCTGTTACCTCGCTCTAAATTTAAACCATCCTTCCTTCATAGCTCCAGTCAGGGAAAAACCCACACCTCTGCTAGCAAGGAGAGAAACAGCCAAACCCCAAAGATCTGCAGCCAAATTAACCTCAAGAACTATCAAACCAGTCATCTTCCACCAGAAGGCTCTTGGAGAAAAGAGACCCGTGAAGGTTAAATGCAGAACCTCCAGATGCAGATGAAGGCCAGGGAGGGGAAAGATGGTCCTCATTAGCAGCAGGCAGACATGGAATCAAGTGCAGAGGGGCACAGGATATAGGAAACTATGTCAAGTATGTTAGCACTCGAAAATGTCAGACAGCTTGAGACAGTCGTGGAGAATGTGTTCCTGGCGTGGAAGGCCTCACAGACATGCAGTAAAACTCACAGCAGCACTACTGCCACGGAGCAGAGGAGCAGGAAGGGGCAAGTGTGTCCTGGAGGCCAAGGGGCCTATTGGGGGTCCTGCTTGCCCCAGCCTTCTGCTGGTGCGGGATGCACGGGCAGGGGACGACAAAGGCTTGTCCCCTCCCTAAGTGATAAGCAGGTGCCCACAGGGGTTGAGGTGCTGGTCGGTGTCTTGCCCAAACAAGGGTCAGCAAGCCCTGGGATCACCTGGCATGGTCAGTTTGGCAAATGCCATCTGAGTGGTGAATCTCTGTGGCCATTTTTAAACCTAAGCAGCCCCAGGTCCCTCAGCCTCTCCTCTGGCCAGCCTGATCTAGGGTAGGGTGTCCCTGCTCATGGCAGGGGGCTTGGACCTAGGTGATCCTTGTGGTCCCTTCCAACCCTGACTGATGCCATGGCTCTGATTCTTCCTCAGGCAGTGCTCCACTCCCCTCACCATCCCCGCAGCCCTCTGCTGGGCTCTCTGCAGCTGCACCAACTCCTTTTTGCCTCTGGTGTTCTCTTTTTTCTTTCCTAGGATAAACTGAAAGTGCTTCCCTCTGCTTCCTTGGAATTCCAGTACCTCACAGAAGTAAACCACTTCACTTAATGGCCCCAACTACTTCAGCCCCGTGTGAAGAGCACAATTCCCTGCAGCTGCCCTTTCAGTTTAGAAGCAAACCCTGCATACCTGTGTGCGAGCAGAGCGAACAAGGGATGGAATTTTGCTTGGCAAGTGTGGGCAGCCATAAAACACAGTAGGAACTCCTCCATCTTTGAAGCAAGAGGGTCCTTGGAATGCTTCCATTTGTAGTGGAATGTGGTGAAACAGTTCCTGCAGACTGTGGATCCACTGCTGAGATTTCCTATTGCCTGGCTGCTGTGGGAACAGCCAAGGCAGCAGCACTACCTGCTCCTCCCTCGGGACAAGCCTTCGTCCAGCCCCCTCTTGCTCTCTGTAGGGCTGCCAGATGATGGCAGATCCTTCTAACCAACTCAGATGGGGGGTTCCAGACCATCTGAATGGTCTAGGAGCATGGATTCCTGCTGCCTTGGGAAGGCTGGTATGAAGCAGGCATCAGATGTGTGCCTACAAAAGTCTTCCCCATCATTTCTGTGCCAGTAAGCAGATTTAGCATCTTCTAGATGTATCTTTACTGCAAGGTGTTTCAGGGTAACTAGAGGTCAGCACATTGACATGGACTTCTAACCCCTCTGAGTCAGGCTGCAGAAATCTCCTGCCTTACTTCAGTCACAGAGCAAAGTGTGTTGGTGTAGCTCTAGGAAGCTGCAGAAGCAGTCTGAGAACTCCAGAGAACTTGTGGAGCATCTGCATGGCCTGACAAATGAGGATCAGGCCATGGCAAAGTAACAAGCAGGAAAAAGGGCAGAGCAGATGTACCTCTGAGCTTGCTGCTTTAGCAGTTCTCAGCTCTACTCTAGGGCAAAACCAGTTTCCAAAAGGAAGGTTTATGAAAGCTCTTTTCACTGTGGCAGCTGATAAAGCACAGGAAAGGCAGAAAGTGTTCATGCCCTGTGCTCAGGGCAGCAAGACTGGAGCCTGCCTGGGTGAAAGCCTCAGCCTAGAATCATACAATCATTTGGAGTTGTAAGAGACCACAAGGATCAGCCAGCTCCAACCCCCTGCCATGCCCAGGGACACCTTATGCTAGAGCAGGCTGCCCACAGCCTCAGCCAGCCTGGCCTCAAAAACCTCCAGGGATGAGGCTTCCACCAACTCCCTGGGCAACCCCTGCCAGGCTCTCAGCACTCTCATGCTGAACAACTTCTTCTTAATGTCTAATCTAAATCTCCCCCCCTCTAGCCTGGATCTATTCCCCCCAGTCCTATCACTCCCTGACAGCCGAAAAAGTCCCTCCCCAGCTTTCTTGTAGCCCCCTTCAGATCCTGCAAGGTCACAATGATGTCACCTGGGAGCCTTCTCCTCTGCAGACTGCACAGCCCCAACTCCCTCAGTCTCTCCTGACAGCAGAGCAGCTCCAATCCTCTGCTCATCCTCGTGGTCCTTCTCTGGACCCCTTCCAGCACCTCCACATCCCACTTGTCCCAGGGGCTCCAGCACTGGATGCAGTGCTCCAGGTGGGGTCTCAGCAGTGCAGAGCAGAGGGGCAGGATCCCTTCCCTGCCCTGCTGCCCACACTGCTCTTGCTGCAGCCCAGGCTCTGCTTGCTCTCTGGGCTGCCAGAGCTCACTGACAGCTCAGACTGAGCTTCTCCTCCACCAGCACCCCCAGGTCCCACTATTCAGGGCTGCTCTCAAGCCAGTCCCTGCCCAGCCTGTATTGGTGCTTGGGATTGCCTCGACCCAGCTGCAGGACCTTGCCCTTGGTCTTGTTGGACTTCATGAGGCTGGCTTGGGCCCAGCTCTGCAGCCTGCCCAGGTCCCTCTGGATGGATCCTTCTCTGCAGCTGTCAGCAGCACCACACAGCTTCGATGGTGAATTTCTCAGGGGCTCACCCTAGCTGGTTCTCAGCCCAGGTGCTCTCTGAGCACTCCCTGAGCAGTGATGCACAGCAGTGCTTGTTTGTTCCTCTTTGCTCTCATGCTGTTTATCGAGGGAATACCCTGGGTCCACTGCTCCTCCTGTGGCTTTGCTGCTGTTTGGCTTTCATGGGATGCAGAGGGACACGGAAATGGCAAATAATTGCTGAGGCAAAGCTGCCAGGGAGTCAGGGATTTGGCTTCCTCCAGTGTCTTGTCTATTTAGAGCATTGTGTCTTTGGGCATGAAGCCCTCCTGCAGGCTCTAAACTGCTCTGTTCCCAAAGAGAGCAAGAAAGGGGAGGTTTAGTGCCGAGGAGAGTCCTTTTGGTGCTGACAGAGTTAGTAGCAGGTGGTTCTTGGACCCTGCTGACAGACAGTGTGGCCCTGGTCAAGAGACAGGAGTGTTGCTAAGGGAAAAGAAAGCCAAAGAGAAGGTAAATAAAGCACAAATGAGGAAGAGAAGAGGAAAAGGAAGACCATTAGTGTTTACTAATTGCAGATTTCTCCTCTGCTCCTGCCAGTTGTCTCTTCTGCATTTGTCTCCTCAGATCTGCCAGGCGAGACTAATTGGAATCTGATCCTGTGTTAGCAATACCTCTGTCTAAGGGCAAGGTAATGAGGTGGAAATGAGTTACCTCGAGCAGACATTTCCCCAGGTTTCCATTTTCACCAGCAAAAATGCTGCAGAGCAGGATTAATTAGCAGGGGGGAAGCTCTGCTGCTGCAGCTCTGCAGGGCCCTGACCCTGTCTGGGGCCTCCACACAAAGCTCCTTCAAGGTGAGGGAGCAAAACTCTTGTCCAGCTCCATCTCGGTCACCTTCAGCAGTGTCCCTGCACAGGACTGTGCACACCTTTGTCCCAGCAATGCACACAGTGCACACAGCCCCCAGCAGTGTGGCAGGAAAAGTGCCCTCAGATCCCACTAGATGCTGGGAAAGGGCTCTTTGCAGTGAGGGTGGTGAGACACTGGCACAGGCTGCCCAGGGAGGTGGTGAAGTCGATGTCCTTGGAGGTGCTGAAGCCAAGCCTGGCTGGGGCACTTAGTGCCATGGTCTGGTTGACTGAATAGGGCTGGGTGCTAGGTTGGGCTGGATGAGCCTGGAGCTCTCTTCCAGCCTGCTTGATTCTATGGTTCTAACTAAAGGAGAAACTTCTTTCCTTTGAGGTTGAGTGACTCAACCATCCGTTGAGGCTGATGGTTGAGGTTGATGGACAGGCTGCCCACAGAGGTCATGGAGGTTCTCCAGAGGCTTTTGAAATGCATCTGGACACATTCTTGCACAACCTGCTCTAGGCAAATCTGCTTTATGGCAGGGCTTGGGCTAGAAGATCTGGAGAGGTTCCTTCCAGCCCCCACCATCCTGTGCTGCTGTGAGCTCTGCACTACAGAGGTGCAAAGAACTCTCTGTTTTCTTCCTTGCAGACACATGTCTCTGCAGGGTTAGCCTCAAATAGTTGTAGGATTTCACAGCTCTGATCTGAGCCCGAGAGAGCAAACATCACACACACAGATCTCTTTGGAAACCCCCTGAGGAGCCATTGGCTGAGCCAGTTTCCACTTGGAGGCTTGTGTGAGCGTGGGGCAGGTGTGAATGCAGGCCTTGTACCCCAGAGCGAGGAGCAGCAGTGCTGCTCATCAAAAAGCAATGCCTGGCACACAGCACTTGCAGGCTCTGTCATGTATTGAACCAGATTGGAACAACAAAACAGAGCAAACAAGCAAGGAAGGAGGAATAACAGAAAAACTACTGTAGGGCTCAGCAACCTGTAAGATGAAAGGGATGCCCTCCCCTTTCATCACACTGCCCACTGCAACCTGCTTGCTCAGTGGCTGCCAGGAAACTGTGGCTTGAGAGCTGGCCAAGCCTTTGCAGAGAAGGAGAGTTTTATCTGACCAGCCAGACTCTGAGACTGTCAATCCTTGGTGCTGACTAACAAATAAATCAGCAAATGTGCACACTGACACACAGGGCAGCTTGCAGGGCAGCCTCGTGCTGGACTTCAGTCCTAAGCACATCAAATCCTCCTCTGTTCAAAAAAACAAAAGCTTCTTCTCAGAGGTGGTTGTTTCTCAGGGTCTGTCAAGCCAAGGTCTGCTACAAATGGTTGTCATCCTACAGAAGGATTGAAGGGTTGGCTGGAATGTTTGTTCTTCACAGAGAGAGTGACTGGCATTGGAATGGGCTGCCCAGGGAGGTGCTGGAGTGGCCTCCATCTCTGGAGGTGCTGAAGCCAAGCCTGGCTGGGGCACTTAGTGCCATGGTCTGGTTGACTGGCCAGGGCTGGGTGCTAGGTTGGGCTGGGTGAGCTTAGTATCATAGAATTAACCAGGTTGGAAGAGACCTCTAAGCTCATCCAGGGAGAGTTGGACTGGGTGATCTCTTTGGGTCCCTCCCAAACCCTAACATGCTGTGAGCCTGTGACTTGGTGATCCTGAGGGTCTTCTCCAACCTGTATGTTTCTGTGATGACTCTGTGACAAGGACAGTGCCGTGGCTGCTTCTCTGGAAAGCATAAGCACCTCAAGCAGAATCCCTCTCCTTTTATTAACATCAGCTACATCTGGGCAGCTCTAAAGCTCGTGTCAGCATTCCCTATCCTCTGAACACATTTAATACATTGAGTGGGAATACCTCAAAATATAAAGACAAAAAAGTCCAGCCCTCCAGAGCAATGATATTCTCCTACCACTCAGTGCTGAGGGCAGGCAGATTCGTTTTTCACTTGCTCCTGCCTGGCAGTTCAATCTTTTCAGGCAGCAAGTCTCCCTTAAACGAGAAGCTGAAGCGCGGCACAAAGCAGTGCTGGCTGGCAGGCTGCTGGGGCTCTGCAGCACACTTAATCTACACCAGCAGAGACAACTTGGAGTCCAGTGAATGCTGCTCTTATCCAAATCTCTTCCCCAGCACACAGCTACAGCAGTGCAATGTGAAAAGCAGAGTTGTCTGAAGAGATCAATTGCAACATTCTGCAGGGTTCCCGTAGGAGCCAATGGCTTTGGCTGCTCTTTCATGTTTGCCTCTCCCAGATGCGACTGCACATGACTGCAGCTCTCTCTCAGAAGCTCCACTTCTCAGCTGGTTTTTCTATGTCTGGCTTACCTTTGCATCCTGCACTTCTCTAACTTTAACTCCTTGTTGCCTGGTTGTTGGTTTGTTTGGGTTTTTTTTGTGAGTTTGCCCTGGCTTTGTTTGTTTGCTTGGTTTTGTTGGGTTGGGTTTTTGGGGGGGGAGGGGATAGAGGTTGATTTTTGCTGGTTGCTTTTGGGTTTGGTTTGGGGTTTCTGTTTGTTTTGAGGGTTTCACAGAAACACAGAAGTATTGAGGCTGGCATAGACCTCTGAGATCCACAAGTCCAGCCTACGAGCTAACACCACCACATCAACCAGGGCACACCACTAAGTGCCACATCCAATCCTTCAAACATGTCCAGGGATGGGGACTCCACCACCTCCTCCCTGGGCAGTTCATTCCATTCTGTTTGTTTGTTTTGTTGGGTTTTGCTTGGTTTTTCATGTTTGGTTGTTGTTTTTTTCTCCATTAGACAGCTGCTCTGAATTAATCTAAAGGGAAAAAACTTTCTTTTCTCTGCTTTAATTAAGCTCCACTGATGTTCTTGATTTGTCTTCTGTCTCAAAACACTGTCACTGTTGTTTTTGATCTCTGTAATTCTCCCAAATACTTATCACAGAACCATAGAATCAACAGGTTGGAAGAGAGCTCCAAGCTCACCCAGCCCAACCTAGCACCCAGCCCTGCCCAACCAACCAGACCATGGCACTAAGTGCCCCAGCCAGGCTTGGCTTCAACACCTCCAGGCACAGCAACTCCACCACCTCCCTGGGCAGCCCATTCCAGTGCCAATCACTCTCTCTGCCAACAGCTTCCTCCTAACATCCAGCCTAGACCTGCCCTGGCACAGCTTGAGGCTGTGTCCCCTTGTTCTGGTGCTGGGTGCCTGGCAGCAGAGCCCAACCCCACCTGGCTACAGCCTCCCTGCAGAGAGCTGTAGAGAGCAATGAGGTCACTGCAGGCTGCACAGCCCCAGCCCCCAGCCTCCCTCACAGGGCTCATCTCTTGTATCATCTCTTTTGCACTCACCTGGCAGCTGCAGAGGATGCACACTTTCGCAGAAGCAGCATTTGCATTTCTGAGGCACTTAGGATGGGATCTGAACAGTCAGCAGCTAATAAAACGGCCTGCTTTGGCTGCTGATCAGTGCAGAGAGGCCACCTGGGGACACGAGGGGCACTGGGGAATTTTCAGTCCTTATGGATTTGGGAAAGCAATGGAAGAAGAGGGCAAGCACTTCTGCGCAGCAGGCAGCGGTGGGTGAGGTGACGCTGGGCGGAGCTGACAGGGCTCTGCCGTTTCCATTGTGACAGTTCCGAAGGGAGGACCGAACGAAGGGAGCAGCCCAGGAGAGGAGTCTCAGATGTGTTTGGTGCTCCTCTGCAGAGGATTAGCTCAGCCTGCTCTGAAGGGGGTGAGGCTGCTCCAGAGAAAGTCCTGCGTGGTTTACGCCCTGGCCAGCACCGCGGCGATGCGGCGCCAGCTCCGCTCCCTTTGCTGCTTCAGGAGCTCTCACCTTGCCGAGTTTTTCCATGCCACTCCCAAAGGAATTAGCCCACAACGCAAAGATCCTTCTTTCTTCATTTAGGGCCTGATTCAAATCCCATTTAAGTAAATGGAAGGACTGCCAGTGACTTTAGTGGGCTTCAGACCAGTCCTCACATTCCTCCTGGATAGACTTTTCCTTCCACGGTGCACACAGGAATAATGTCAGTGTGGCAGAGCCCAGAGAAGCAGGAGGGCAGCAGGCACATGGAGAAGCTGCCTGGCCACAGATACAGGACAGTTACTACTCCTCCATAGCTCTGTGTAGATACCTTCTAGTTGGGAAAGAATGCAATGGCATCCCAGGCTGGCTCAGCAGCAGTGTGCCCAGGTGGGCAGGAGAGCCAACAGCAGCCTGGGCTGGCTCAGGAGCAGTGTGGGCAGCAGGACAAGGGAGGTTCTTCTGCCCCTGTGCTCAGCACTGCTTAGGCCACCCCTTGAGTGCTGTGTCCAGTTCTGGGCTCCTCCATTGCAGAGAGATGTTGAGGTGCTGGAAGGTGTTGAGAGCAGGGCAGCAAGGCTGGGGAGGGGCCTGGAGCACAGCCCTGTGAGAAGAGGCTGAGGGAGCTGGGGGGGTGCAGCCTGCAGCAGAGGAGGCTCAGGGCAGACCTCACTGCTGTCTGCAGCTGCCTGCAGGGAGGCTGTAGCCAGGTGGGGTTGGGCTCTGCTGCCAGGCACCCAGCAACAGAACAAGGGGACACAGCCTCAAGCTGTGCCAGGGCAGGTCTAGGCTGGATGTTAGGAGGAAGTTGTTGGCAGAGAGAGTGATTGGCATTGGAATGGGCTGCCCAGGGAGGTGGTGGAGTGGCTGTGCCTGGAGGTGTTGAAGCCAATCCTGGCTGGGGCATTTAGTGCCATGGTCTGGTTGGTTGAGCAGGGCTGGGTGCTAGGTTGGGCTGGGTGAGCCTGGAGCTCTCTTCCAACCTGCTGATCCTCTGATTTCTCTTGCACCTCTCAAGTGTCAGCCAGCTACAGCTACCCTGGTTGCCAGTCTAAGCAGGAGAGACTCCAGATGGGTCTTAGTGGATTCTTGCAGATGTTTTTGCTGGTTTTTGCTGGTTTGTCTCTCATCCACCATGGGCTCATTGTCTTTTGAACACCTTAATGGTGAAATAGCAAATGTGGGAGAAGCCTGCACCTGAAGGGAAAATTTGCTCAACAGCCACCAGGCACTGTCTTCTGCAGTGCTTACTGGGGCTTGAGAGTACCTGCACCTCTATGGCTTGCTCCAGCAAATGCCTGTGTGTGCATCAGTCCATCCTTTCTCCATAGCAGGAGGTCCAGGCCATTACCTCTGCTCCTGCTGCAATCACCAGGGATTTGGGACTATGAAGATGTGTGGAGCACTGTGTCCAAGCACAGGCAATTCCACCTCTAGTCAAAGAGGACAGAAACACATCAAAGCAACCCGGGGAGGCACTAATGGGCAGGTGACAGTAGTCTGCTAGCAAGAATCGTTATGCACAAGCAGGCAGGAAGACTCTGAGTGCAGCCCTAGGAAGCAGAAGAACCAAACCCTCTTGGGCTTTGGTCTTTATTTCTGGAGAAGTTTTGTAGGCTTTAGTTGGGATCAGCCTTTACTATTGTGCAGCCCTCATGACTTGGACTCCAGAAGTGGAAACTTGAGGCACCATCCAACATGACCAGGAGTGCTACGTTTTGAGCAGGAGGAGGGAGCTGAACTCTGCACTTACTTCCTAAGCAACTTCCTTACTATAGAACTCCTTTGAGATTCAGTAACACTGCAAACACATTGATTTATTAGAAACAACCAATTCACTGTAAAGCACACCCATCTCCTGCTAGAATTCTTGATCAAGCCTCTACCAATTCACACTTTATCCTTTTGGCTTTTCACACTGGTCCATAGTTACACACAATGAATGTTCCTGATGTATTGTTTCTTCCTCTTGGGAGAGCAATGTGGTTGGTGTTGCTCTCAGCTCAGTTTGCACACTGCTCCACTCACTCCTGCTTCAAAAACTGCTCAGTAGGTGATGAAGACATTAGAAGAAATTGTGAACTCCTCAAAGACAGCCCCACAAACATCATCACTCTCTATGTTTGGTGCTGAAGGGGAGGCAGTTGTCTTGCAACAGAGCTGTAACAGGTAGATATAAGTAGCTATGACATAGGCCATCTGTGGTGACTGCCAGGTCACTGATGCTGAACACCCTTTGCTAACAAATACCAAGTCAGCAGTGCTGATGTCGAGGTGGAGCCTGCAATGAACCTGTACAAGAGCTGATTTAATTTCATCTCATGGCAGGGACTCGCTTTTCTCCCACTCACCAGAGTGGCTTCTGATTCTCCTGCTGCTTTATGCTTGTACAGTGTGCAACAGAAGAAATTTACTGCTCAAATGTTTGTGCTTTATGGTTATAGAAAACAAATCAACAAGGAAATTGTTCCTGAACCAATTTCCGAGGGCAAGGAGCCAAGGGAAAATAAGTCAGTTCAAAAGACATTTTGAGGGCACTGCTGGCTTAATTTGAAATGATTTGTCTTCTCCTTCCATGCCAGAGTCACACTTCACGAAGCTCCTTTCTCACTCTTTACCTGCGAGGAAATTCTTGGAATATAGACTCACAGAATCAGTCAGGACTGGAAGGGACCACAAGGAGCAGCCAGTTCCAAGCCCCCTGCCATGCCCGGGGACAGTTCACACTAGAGCAGCCTGCCCACAGCCTCATCCAGCCTGGCCTGAAACACCTCCCTTCAGGTAGCTGCTGACACAGTGAGGTCGAATGTTTCACGTTGAATTAAATGCTCTCATGCATTTCAGTTGCAACACTGTTTGCTCCCCTCTGGGGAAACGTAGCACACAGCAGCCTGGCTGAGATCTGAGAGCAAGGTCTGGGCAGGCTGAAGTGAGTTGCTTGGTTGCACGGTCCGGCCCTTGGCTAGCAGCTCAGGGGTAAGGGTTATACTCCAGCTTATTTCCTGGAGTGAACTGCTGCTCTCAAAAGGAGGAGGCTATTGAACAGACATACTTTGTGCCATCTCCTGGGAGGAATCTTCTGCTGCCCATCTGTGTGTTGCTAGATGCTCACCCAGGCAATGCATTGGCACTGCTCCTGTGTATCAGACTGGTAGCACTAGGTACAAATGCTGCCTGTGTTCTGCAGCGAGCCCAAAGCACTTCCAAAAGGACTGAATCCCTGTGGTTGCTCCAGTTTAATGCTGTCTTCTCTTCCTTCAGGTCTGAGCTAATGCCTCTGCGTGGCTGCTGCTCCCAGACCCCGCGGCTCTGAGTGAGCTGGGGTCTCTTGCCCCAGGCAAGGAGGCAAAGGCACACACCTTAGTGTAGCTTATTAGTTTCAGAAGGTTTGGGAACTTTTTTGCCACGGCTTTTGTCAATCCTCTTCCTGTGTCCTAATATCCTCACTGTTGGTGGGGTCAGCCAGCTCCTCCTCACACCTCTATCCCTTTGGCAAATGGACCTTTTTTGCCACTGTGATAAGAAGACTTTAGACATTTTGCTGTCTCTGCCAGTTCCTAAACCAAGGCTTTCTGCTGCTTTGCTGTATCTTTCCTAGAGCAAAAAGCAGAGTGAAGAAAATCCTTCTGAGTTTCTGAAGCACTCCCATTCTTAGCTCTCCTGTGCAAACGCTGCCACCTCCTCCTTAATTCCACAGCTTCTGCCTCAGGGAATTTATTTTGGACTGTCCTTCCCTTCTTGCCAAACAGTTCACTCGTTCCAAACAAAACAATCTCCCTCCATGACCTCTCCAGTCAGGACATCAGCCTTCTCCGAGCAGCGGTGCTCTCTGCTCACTAACTGTGCTCCTGCTCTGCTCCGTGCCGAGTCTGCCTTGCTTCCCAGGCAGCTGCCAGCACCCTTCCAAGAGCAATTAGAGAGTCAGAAAGAGTTAGCAGCATTTAACATGCTAGGAAGACCTTCACGGATCAGAACTGCTCTGAGCCATGCTACCCGCACAGTTTGAGCCAGAAAAGCTTTCAAGTGTGTGTGAGTAGTGCAGTTCTCTGTCAGTCACAAGCACATGCTTCAGTATTTGCATCTCCTGTTAACAGCCTAACACCCAACCCCTGGCTTGTTAACAACTTCCTTGGGATAATAAGCCGTGAGTCACTCCCTGTGTTCAGGTAATCATGCCACTAACCTTGACAAGAAGAAGAAAACAGGAGGCAGAGCAAGAGGGACAGGAAGCCCCCAAAGGCTTTGCTGCTGAAGAAGGAGACACCATTAGTGCTATGGGTGTGAGATGCTGCAGTGAAATGAAAGCACTGCAGAGAGCTGCAGCCTTTCCCACACCTTGTTTCACAGATTAAGCTGAGCCCAGCTGAAGCCAGTCCTGTTCTCAGGTAAGAGAACAGACACAGACCACTGTACAAATGTAAAGGGAGACTGAGTTGCGTTGCTCCAGACTTTGCTCATAGGTGAGCACTTAGTGAAGGCAGATGAGCAGAGGTACATGTGATGGCAGAGCTGAATTAGTTACTCTTTCATGGACCTGTTCCTCCCCTGGTTTTGGTTGGTTGGTTGTGTTTTGTTGCTAGCAAAGCAGAAAAGACCAAAGTGGAAAAAAGTAGCATCTAGCTAAGTGATAACTAACAGGGACCGTGCAGGGAGAGCACAGAGGAGAGCACTTCACTGCTTCGGCCTGAGCAGATGCTTTTTCCCTCGAGATGTATCCCTCGATCTGAATGCAGAGCTGTGGGTCCCCCACCAAGGCCATCAGGAGCTCCTGGTAAGGCCTTGGTGTTCATTCCCGGGTTTCTTCAGTGATGGGATTGGGTAGGAGAGCACCCAGGTAATCTGCCTGGGCAGCTGGAGCTCTCATTGCCCAGTCTGCTGTCACCACAGCTGTTGGCATCCACAGTCTGTTTGTTCCAGATGTGTCCTGGCCACTTCTGGACTCCTTGAAGGTCAACATTATTTTTTGCATAGTTTCACCTCCCATTCCCACAAGCACACCAAAGGCTTCTCTGTTGTTTGGTGCAGGTTGCTGATCATATTTCACCTACTACAGCACAAGTTCAGTTCACACTCGTGGGCTTACAGTAAGAACTAAGCTAAGTAGATCTAATCCATGCTAGCAGATAGAGGTGTTTGCTGCTGGGTAGCCACAGGCTCTCGTGGCTATTTAATGAGCATAGCCTCTGGGGAGAGGCTGTAAGCCTGTCCAGACATATGGATAAGAGCTGTGCATCTGGAGGGAGGATTTGTTGGGATCCTCAGCTGCCTTTTCCTACAGCTCTCCTGATGCCTGCAAGGATCAGTTCCTGACTTCTCTTGAGAGGAAGTTTGGCTGGCTCAGGAGCAGTGTGGGCAGCAGGACAAGGGAGGTTCTTCTGCCCCTGTGCTCAGCACTGCTCAGGCCACCCCTTCAGTGCTGTGTCCAGTTCTGGGCTCCTCCATTGCAGAGAGATGTTGAAGTGCTGGAAGGTGTTGAGAGCAGGGCAGCAAGGCTGGGGAGGGGCCTGGAGCACAGCCCTGTGAGGAGAGGCTGAGGGAGCTGGGGGTGTGCAGCCTGAAGCAGAGGAGGCTCAGGGCAGAGCTCATTGCTCTCTACAAGTCCACGATTTCTTTAGAGCTCATGTTCCCTCCAGTCTTTTTGATGTAGAGGGTGAGGGGAAATTACTGAAGAACTGGTTTAAAGCCACTTTGTGTTTAGACCAGGTAATGAAATTCAGATCTGCTGCAGTGCTGTGCTATGGCCAAGTGCAGTCCTTAGAGATGGAAGTGATAAGGCAAATAAAATCTTTGCCTTGCCTCAGCCCTGTTGCATGTAAACATTTGCATTCCAGTCTGTGCTTCCCAGCTCTGCTGTGTGCTAATGCCTCTGCTCAGAAGTGATTTCCCATCTTTGTACACCACCATGAAGCTTCTCTGCACGCAGCCCTTTGCTCAGCCTGCCAGTCCCACGCTCAGCAGAAGCCAGAGCAGGCTGGTGTGCATATCAGGCAGAGCTTTGCTTGGCTGGGGATGCTGGCTTCTTGGTCTTAATTGTATTTCAGAGACAACTGTTGTGTATGTCACTTGTGGAGATCTTGTTGTGCTTCATTTAATTAAAAAGGAAGTTAATTAAAAACTCCAGTGCCTGTGAACCAACCCTACCGGGTATAAGCTGGCACACAGGGGTTTGCCACAAGGAGAGAGCCAGCAGACCCAGCTGTACCCACGTGCTCTTCAGGGAGCCAGGCTCCGCTGAGAGCTGTCCCATGGTAGGACAAGGGGCATCAGGACAAACTTTGTCACTGTGAGGGTGACAGAACCCTGGAGCAGGCTGCCCAGAGAGGTTGTGGAGTCTCCTCCTCCTCCGGCGACATTCCAAACCCACCCTGAGGCTTTCTTGTGTGACCTGCCTTAGGTGATCCTGCTCTAGCAGGGGGGTTGGGGGACTACCTGATCTTTGGAGTTCCTCCCCAGCCCCTAACGTTCTGTGATTCTGTGGAGTTGGTCCTTTGATGAACGGCTACAAGGAGGCTCTTCCCACACAGGAGAGCAGTGTCTGGCACAGCTCACCTGCAAGCATGAGCAGAGTTACGACGTCTTAGGGACCCCAGAACCGTCCCTGCTGTCCCTAGGTGTAGCAGATCTATGTCTTGTCTCTGTTAAGAGTGCTGCTGGAAGTTAACACGCGTGGTCTGTCAAGCAGTCTGCATGCCGGTGCCCCTGTGATCTCCGTGGGACGCCTGCGTTGTGACTCCAGCAGTGTGTTTTGTCTGCCTGGGGGCCATCCAGTGAGATCTGCTCCAGGTGACCCTGCTCTGGCAAGGAGGGCTGGGCTGGGTGACCAGAGTTTAGACTGGACACTGGGAGAAAGTTTTTCCTGGGGACAGTGATCAGGGACTGGAATGAGCTGCCCAGGGAGGTGGTGGAGTCACCCACCCTGGATGTATTTAAGGGTGGTTTGGATGTTGTGCTTAGGGCTATGGTTTAAGGTGAGTAGGGTTCTAGGTTGGACTTGGTACTCCTGAGGGGCTGTGCCAGCCTGTATGGAATAGAAACATCTTTTAAGGTCCCTGCCAGCCTCTAACGTTCTATGATTCTGCCAGCAGGGACCCCAGTGACAAGAAGATGCTTGGGGACTTGGTATCTGAAGATGCCAGTGTGGTACTGCCACTCTCTGATACTTGAACAAGCAAGTGTGGTACTGCAGTCTCTGGTACCTGAAGGTGCCAGTGTGGCACTGCAGTCTCTGGTACTTGGAGATGCCAGTGTGGCACTGCAGACTCTGGCACTTGGAGATACCAGTGTGGCACTGCAGTCTCTGGTACTTGGAGATGCCAGTGTGGCACTGCAGACTCTGGCACTTGGAGATGCCAGTGTGGCACTGCAGACTCTGGTACTTGGAGGTGCCAGCGTGGCACTGCAGACTCTGGTACTTGGAGATGCCACTGTGTTGCCAGCAGGTGCAGGAGAGAGCACCTGCAGGCTGCCATCATTTGAGTGGCTGCAGCTCTGCACAGGCACATGGCCACAGTCACCGAAGGGCAGAGGCTGGAAAAGACCTTTCAGATGAATGATGCTTGGCAGTTCCCAGAGGCTGCAGCAGGCCTGGGCAGCAACATCTGATCCTATGGCAGGCAGCTGCAGGCTATGGCTGAACTCTGACCTGTTCCTTTCCTATTCAGCATTCTCTGTGCACAAGTGATTAAACCCAGGAGGCTGTGCACACACCTGAATGCCCAGGGGCCATGCAGATGAGACCCAAATCCCCTCAACTTAGTCACCACATTCCATCAATGCTATGAATTCTGTTTCCTTCATGCCAGTGTGGGGTTTATGCATCTTGGATCTCTTAAAGCTGTGTTTGTCTGCTTTGAATAAAAACAGGAACAAATCTAAGCCTTCCAAGAAAGATCCTTCAGAGTCTCTGCTTTGGGTATAAGAGATGAGGTCATCCAAGCCGGGAGGTGGGGGTGGGGAGGGGTAATTAAAAAGATCAAATAAAACAAAAAGTAGAAAGTAGGTAGCCTCTTCCAGGTTATCCCAAGAAAAATCAGCCCAAGCCTGCAGACCTCATACCTCAGTTTAACTTTGGAGCCTCAAACATGAGGGCTTTGATGTGCTACAGATCAATGCTTCCTTGCTCATCCAGCCCAGACTTTCTGAAGAGACAGCCACAGCCTGAGACCAGTGAGAAACAGCTTCTGCTTTGGGGTTCTGAGGTTTGGTTGGGCTTTTTTGTTTGTTTTCTGTTTGCTTGTTTTTTTCATTTTCCAACCACAAAAATGCAGATTTCACTCAACTGAAGCATTGAACACAACTAAAAAAGAAAGTGTAAGGATCTCAATAATTTATTAAAAACCAATTACCAATTTCATATTCCATAGAACCACAGAATTGAGCAGGTTGGAAGAGAGCTCCAAGCTCACCCAGCCCAACCTAGCACCCAGCCCTGCCCAACCAACCAGACCATGGCACTGAGTGCCCCAGCCAGGCTTGGCTTCAACACCTCCAGGGATGGGGACTCCACCACCTCCCTGGGCAGCCCATTCCAATGCCAATCACTCTCTCTGACAACAATTTCCTCCTAACAGCCAGCCTAGACCTCCCCTGGCACAGCTTGAGGCTGTGTCCCCTTGTTCTGTTGCTGCTTGCTTGGCAGCAGAGCCCAACCCCACCTGGCTACAGCCTCCCTGCAGGCAGCTGCAGGCAGCAATGAGCTCTGCCCTGAGCCTCCTCTGCTGCAGGCTGCACACCCCCAGCTCCCTCAGCCTCTCCTCACAGGGCTGTGCTCCAGGCCCCTCCCCAGCCTTGCTGCCCTTCTCTCAACACCTTCCAGCACCTCAACATCTCTCTGGAATTGAGGAGCCCAGAACTGGCCACAGCACTCAAGGCAGAAGAACCTCCCTTGTCCTGCTGGCCACACTGCTCCTGAGCCAGCCCAGGATGCCATTGGCTCTCCTGCCCACCTGGGCACTGCTGCCTCCTCTTCAGCTCCCTTCTACCAGCACCCCCAGCTCCCTCTCTGCCTGGCTGCTCTCAGCCACTCTGGCCCCAGCCTGTAGTGCTGCTTGGGGTTGTTGTGGCCAAAGTGCAGAACCCTGCACTTGGTCTTGTTCAGTCTCATCCCCTTGGCCTCTGCCCACCCATCCAGCCTGGCTAGGTCCCTCTGCAGGGTTCTGCTACCCTCCAACAGATCCATACCTGCTCCTAGCTTGGTGCCATCTGCAAACTTAGTGATGCTGTATTCAATGCCCTGATCCAGACCATCAATAAAGACACAGAACATGCAGAGAGAACTCTTCCCTTTAAAATTTGCTCTATTTTCTGATGCCTTAACCACATCAATATTTTCAGTGGAGTAAAATATTTGATTCTATGTATAATTATTCTTCTGCTCTTTTGGTTATCTAAACATTCTCAGTGTATACACTCTCTGGAAGCAGCCATTCTGCAGCCATGCCCCTTCAGCCCATCACTGCTGCTGCTCCTGCCAGCATCAGCAGCTAGGAGAACCTGTGGACACTTGTAGCAGTGCAGGATTGGAGCTCTGGCTCCATCCCAAGGTCAGGAGGACTTGGCAGAGATGTTTGGATGCTTCCAGTGATCCTTTGCCTTTGCATCCCCACCTGAGGGGCAGCTGGGAGAAGGGGTAGGCTTGTGGGGGAAGAGATGTGGCATCACTGCACTGCCACTGTGATGAGCACTCACTCTGAGCCACTCTGTGTCTCTGGGGGCTTGCCATGGGAGCATGTGTGGTGCTGGTCCTTTCACACAGCTCTCCTGCCTCTGGTGAGTGAGACTGAGCCAGGGCCCAAGCAGTGCAGGAACACTTCCATGTAAGCACAGCTGCAGCAGCCTGCACTGCTTAGGCTGAGGAGGAGGAGAGGTGAAGTGGCAGGTGAAAGAAAGTTAGCAAATGCTCACTGGAGAAGAGGAGCCCCTGGGCAATCACAAAAATTGGGGCAAACCTTGAACCCCTTCCAGGTCTTATTAAGCTTTGATGATTCTTTTGCTTAATTGCCTCATATTAAAACAATCAATCAAACAAAGCCGTATTAATTTTCACTTAACCCTTTTGATCCCTTCCAGCTTCCTTGCAATTGGCACCAGGCTGAGCTCTATGCTTGAGTACATGGAGGATTTTTTTTCCTTCTTCCATTTAAAAACATCTAAAAGTTAATTTTCTGGAGAGGGACAATAATGATTTGATAAGTTCCTTGTCTCAAATCTCCTCAGGTGTTTGCAAAGGCGCTGCTGAATTGCTACCATGAATGCTATGTAGGCAGTTGGACTCTTTTATCCCCCCCCCACCTTGGCATCTATTTATCATTTATTCCTGCAAATGCATTGTGCAGGTTTGATTGTCACAATGTGCTGACTAACAGCAATGCCAGCAATGGCTGCACTCTGCCTGCCTGCCTGCCAGCAGCTCCAAGTCTGAAATGATTTCCATCTGTCTTTTCTGGAACCTGAACAGTACCTGCTTTGCTTTTCTAGATATTGTGTTTCAGAGCCTTTCCTGAGCAGCCCACGTTTGCTGCTCCTGAAGAAACTACCTGAGCAGTAAATCTTTCCATTCACTTTCTCATGACTGTTGAGTTGAAGCTTTACACAATTGCTCAAAAGCTGCTTTCTTAGCATGAATGCAAGTTTGAAATGGATAAGTCAGCCCAAATCATAGAATCGTGGATTCAAGCTGGTTGGGAGAGAGCTCCAAGCTCATCCAGCCCAACCTAGCACCAAGCCCTGGCCAATCAACCATGGCACTAAGTGCCCCATCCAGGCTTGGCTTCAACACCTCCAGGGACGGTTCCTTTAAAGCACCCTTAGCACCCTCTGTTGAGACACATGCATGCCCCAAATTGTAACTAAGAGCAGCCTCAGAGAGATGATAGTTTTTGCTCCATTGCCCTGAGAAAAGCCCAATATCTGCATTCCCTGTGGCTAGTTCGGGTCTCCTCCATAAGGAGGTATTAATTACCTTCACATCTGTGCCTCAGAGCAGGTCTCTCTGCTAAACACATGCTTAAATAAACGTTTCTTAAGGAGCCAAAGTGGCATGAAGTGAAGGAAAGGATGAAGGAGTGCTGGACACTTCTTGTCCTGAAGTGCCTGTGGCAAACTTTGTGCTTAACTAAAAAGAAATAAAGCACAAGAAATCAGCTGGAAGTCACTTAGACTGTAAACCACTTTGTCCTGTGGTTAAACACTTTTAGCGCATTCTACTGTTTTAGGGCTTGGAACTCAGGAGGGGAAGAGGCTCCTTGTGCTCTCCCTGCCAAGAGCTGCTCCTTTCTGCTACTGTATCTATGCTGATTTCAGAAAAGAAGTTGGGGGGGGGGGGATAGAGAGCATCGTTTCAGTGTTAGCAATACCCCTAACAAAGGAAATCTTCTCAATCAGAACACTTTGCACATTCCTCCAGCTCTCCTTTGCAGATAGCCCCCTGGTGAGTGAAGCTACACTAAGGCATTGCTGGAAAGACTGGCAGCTAATTAAAGGCGTCTGATCCCTGGGGGGCACACACAGGCTTTGCTTCCAGTGGGATTTGGTGTGCACACACAGGCTTTGCTTCCAGTGGGCTTTGGTGTGCACACACAGGCTTTGCTTCCAGTGGGATTTGGTGCACACACAGGCTTTGCTTCCAGTGGGATTTGGTGTGCACACACAGGCTTTGCTTCCAGTGGGATTTGGTGCACACACAGGCTTTGCTTCCAGTGGGATTTGGTGCACACACAGGCTTTGCTTCCAGTGGGTTTTGGTGTGCACACACAGGCGTTGCTTCCAGTGGGCTTTGGTGTGCACACACAGGCTTTGCTTCCAGTGGGCTTTGGTGTGCACACACAGGCTTTGCTTCCAGTGGGATTTGGTGTGCACACACAGGCTTTGCTTCCAGTGGGCTTTGGTGTGCACACACAAGCTTTGCTTCCAGTGGGATTTGGTGCACACACAGGCTTTGCTTCCAGTGGGATTTGGTGCACACACAGGCTTTGCTTCCAGTGGGCTTTGGTGCACACACAGGCTTTGCTTCCAGTGGGCTTTGGTGTGCACACAGGCTTTGCTTCCAGTGGGCTTTGGTGTGCACACACAGGCTTTGCTTCCAGTGGGCTTTGGTGCACACACAGGCTTTGCTTCCAGTGGGATTTGGTGCACACACAGGCTTTGCTTCCAGTGGGATTTGGTGTGCACACACAGGCTTTGCTTCCAGTGGGATTTGGTGTGCACACACAGGCTTTGCTTCCAGTGGGCTTTGGTGCACACACAGGCTTTGCTTCCAGTGGGATTTGGTGTGCACACACAGGCTTTGCTTCCAGTGGGATTTGGTGCACACACAGGCTTTGCTTCCAGTGGGCTTTGGTGTGCACACACAGGCTTTGCTTCCAGTGGGCTTTGGTGCACACACAGGCTTTGCTTCCAGTGGGATTTGGTGTGCACACACAGGCTTTGCTTCCAGTGGGATTTGGTGTGCACACACAGGCTTTGCTTCCAGTGGGCTTTGGTGCACACACAGGCTTTGCTTCCAGTGGGATTTGGTGTGCACACACAGGCTTTGCTTCCAGTGGGATTTGGTGCACACACAGGCTTTGCTTCCAGTGGGATTTGGTGTGCACACAGGCTTTGCTTCCTTCCCATCTGCACAAACTGCAGAATTCCTTCTGCAACAGAATCAAAGAGTCACAGAATAGTTTAGGTTGGAAAGAACCTCAAAGTTCAACCAGCTCCAACCTCCTGCCACAGGCAGACACCTCCCACTAGAACAGGTTGCTCAAGGCCTCATCCAACCTGGTCCTGCAGAGCAACCCCCAACTTATGCTGGTGCCTGCTGTTATTCCTCCCCAGAGGTAGGGCCCTGCACTTGTCCTTATTGACTCCATCTCACTCTGAGGTGGAATCAGGATGTGTCCAGTGGTGCAGGCTGAGTCCTGGAAGCTCCTGTTTGCTCTGGTGTGGGGGAGGGATTTTGCTACTTGAAGTTCTTTGGAGATCATCCGTTCAAGATGAAGCTTACTTAGTGGGGAAACCAGAAAGGGTTAAGTAAAATCTTGCCTCTCAATGGATTTTTGCTGCCTTTTCAATTGACCTACCCGAAATAGTATCAAAATAGAAAGGAAGACATAAGCAGGCATGCTGAGCTGTCAGACTCTGTGTTTTGGTGTTTGTGGGACAGACCTGCCCTCCTAGACACCTGCCAGCAGTGGCTAGCACCTCCTGGCTCATGTACAAAGCCTGCGTTATCACATCTGCACTCATCACAGCTAAAGAAACCCTCAGCGTTCCTGTGCCTCCGAGAGAACTCTGTCCCACTGCTCAAGCCAAAATGCTCTAAGGGAGGGACGGGGATGCCATATTAAGCCCCTCTGTGGTGGGTTTGCCAGCAGAGGGTTGGAAAGCTCAGACCTGGTGCAGCATGCCCAGTCCTGTGCCCTGTGGGCCATTTGTGGCTTCCTGGCTGCACAACTCTGCCATTCAGCCCCGGCTCCTGTTTGCCCTTTGGGCGAACCAGAGATCATCATTTACAGGTAGCCTTGATTAGCACTTGGCTGTCAGAAGGGGTTATCAGAAAGTGCACATCCTTAGGGTGCTGCCAGCCAGCTCAGCTGGAGACATTGCCAGGAGACTTCTGCAGGGGGCAGCACTTGCAGCATCTGCTGGCAGCTTTCTGCTGCCTCTGCTGCGCGCAGCAGGCAGCCAGGAGGTGTGTGAGGGAAGAAGAGGAGGAATAGGAAGGGGGGGAAAGGAAAGAACAAAAGACACGGAAAAGGAAAAGGAGAAAAGACAAGGAAAAGGGGGAGGAGAAAAAGGAAAGATCTGCCTGGCAGAGGCCAGAGAGGACAAAAGTAGTCTTAAGGCTCAGAGTTTGGCCATGCTTTGCAGGAAGTACATTTCTCATTCTCCGTTAGGAATAGCTGCCTTTAGGAGGAACATCCCAGAGTTAGTCAGCTACCACTGGAGTTCAGATCCATAGACACACGCTCTTCTTCCCTCCCCCTCAAAAGCAGATTCTGAGAAGGCACCGAGAGTTCACTTTGTCTCTGTGCCCAGTGGTTATCTGCTCAGCAGGAGCTGCTGCAGCCCCACAGGCAGGACACTGGTTTGCTCCAGTACCAGCACTGCAGCTTAGTCTGCCTGAGCTGCACTTCCAGCCTGCAGGCTGCATTCTTGCACAGCCCCACACAGGCTTACCTCTGCTCAGCTGCAGCCAGCAGTGCTGCTTGAGTTCTGTCAGGGAAAAAATCAATATAAACCAGGCTGAGACCTATCTGAAAACATCCCTGAGAAGAAAAGAAAAAGGCCAATAGAAGCTCCTCTAATGGACTTTAAGAATTGCTCTTTCAGTTAAAGTCACTGGGTAAATAATGCAACACATTAGGCAACCAAGTTCTGAAATCCTTATGGCTGAAACTGCAACAAGCAAACTTTCACGAGGTGGACATTAAAACCTGCACTCCTGGGACCTGCTATAAACGCACAGCAGACACAGGCAAAAGCCTTGGAGGGTCTGGGGAGGACGTGTGCCTCTGACAAGCAGTGTGGCTGCACAGCTGCATCTGTTTGGCAGTCACATGCACACAGCCCGCATAGGATGTGCCACGAGTGCAAACGGCAGGCAGCTTCTGGCAGCAGATGTGGGTGGCAAGGAAAGGCCCTGCTGTCCTGCTTGCACTGCTGCCTCCCAGCCCAGTCAAACACAATGATAGCATTGCCCTGGCAATGAGGTCCTCTCCTTGTCAGCTTGCTTCCCTCTGGGGCTCTCAAAGCTAAGGAAGGTGGTTGTGCTGACGCAGAAAAGAAGCCAACTCTCAGCTTGCCAGCAGGCAGGGACAGTGGCTAGCAGTCTGGCAAATCCCAAGAGGGATGTGGCTGCCAATTTCCTCTGAGGGAGACCTCGGAGGAAGGGCAAAGCCAGACCCTTTCTGTTCGTTTGTCACCGCCCATGGCAGTAAGGTGTATGTGAGATGAAAACTGCACACTACGAAACAGCCTTCTGCTTCTCCTTCAGGTTGCATTTTGGCTCACAGCGACCAGTTCCTTCCTGACTTGTAATCTGCAGGGCAAATAGAGGAGCTGGAGCAGTCTGCATTGCCTGAGCAGCCCTCTCAATGCACACTTATCAGCAGAGAGCTTTATTTCGGTGCTAAGTGGAAATTAAAAAGTAAAAAGCTAACTCAAGCCAGGTACAAGCAAAGCTCTGATTGCAAAACGGAGACTGGCAACAAAACGTGTCACAGATCTCTGCCTCTCTCTCTCTTTCTCCTCCAGGGTCAGCTGCAGGAAGCCTCTTTGCAAAACCACCGTCACAAATCACAAATGCTCTTTCAAAGAGCATTGCTTAAAGTTTGCTGAACATTCACAACTTGTGAGCATCAAAATCATTTTGATACCAGCCTGTTCCTCAGCAGCAGCTCTCCCAGGCACCGGTGCTGCTGTGAGCTGCCCTGCTCTCAGAGGCCCCTGGTAGGCGATGCCATCAGCACATTCGCTAGCCCTGGGCAGAGGCCGGTGACTGCCGATTGTTCGCTAATCTCTTGGCTGAGTTGGCGTTTGTTGAGCACAGCAATTTCAGGAAGCAGCCCAAGATGACCACACTTTTCTGTTGTCTTTAGCTAGCCCCTCAGGCTGCTCTGAGCTTCTGAAATGCTTTGCCACTCGCAGAGCTGTGTTGGTTTAGCTTAGCTGGGAGGGCCACCGCCGCTTCACAGGTGCTTGGCCAAAGACTTCATAAGGGGTTACTGTTTGGCTTTACCAGCGATAGAGATGTAGGATAGATACAGGTTAGATAGAGATATCAATAGAGATTAGAGAGATGGGATAGAGTAGGTGAGATAGAAGGCAGATACAGGTTAGATAGAGAGAGATACAGACATCAGTAGAGATTAGAGATAAAGATATAAGATAGATATAGGTGAGACAGAGGCAGAGATTGAGATACAGGACAGATATAGTTTAGATGGATATAGACATAGATACACATACAAGTATGTTACCATCTGGTGGCAAAAGCCATAACTGACCGTAGTTGTTCTGGGTATCACCTGCCCCCCCCCCCCCCCCCCCCCCCCCCCGCCCCCAACACACACACAATGAATTCACCCAGACTAGGCTCAGCTGCTGGAAGTTAAGGAGTGAAGCTTTCTACACACAGCTCAGCACAGAATGCAAGCAAATATTTACAACACATTGCAGACATTTACAGCTATATACAGAAATACACAAGTTCAAAGCAGTGTGACTATCTGCTTGTCCCACCTCTGTAAGCACTCTCAGAAGCAAACTCCTGCAGGTGAGTTCATGTGTGTGTATATGTTAATAGGAGTGACAGAATTCAACAGGGGCAGCACAGGGTCCTGCTCCTGGGTAGGAATAATAAACTGCAGCAGCACAGGCTGGGGGTGATCTGTTGGAGAGCAGCCCTGTGGAGAGGGACCATGCAGTGCTGGTGGGCACCAAGCCCTGCATGGACAGTAATGTGCCCTGGTGGCCAAGAAGGCCAATGGTGTCCTTGGGGGCATCAAGAAGATTGTGTCCAGCAGATCCAGGGAGATTCTTCTCCCCCCCTGCTCTGTCCTAGTAAGGCTCCACCTGGAATATTGGATTCAGTTCTGGGCTCCCCAGATCAAGAGGAACAAGGATCTACTGGAGAGAAACCAACACAGGGCTGCAAGGATGCTGCAAGGGACTTCAACATTGCCTGAGAAGAGGCTGAGAGCCCTGGGGCTGCTTAGGCTGCAGAGAAAGCTGAGAGGGGATCTGAGCAATGTCTGTCAATAGCTGAGGGCTGGAGGGCAGGAAGGGAGGGACAGGGACAGCCTTTGCTCACTTGTGCCCTGCCACAGGACAAGGGGCAAGGGATGGAAACTGCAGCACAGGAAGCTCCAGCTCAACATGAGCAAGAACTTCTTGCCTGGAAGGGTCCCAGAGCCCTGGCACAGGCTGCCCAGAGAGGCTGTGCAGTCTCCTTCTGTGGAGCCTTTCCAGCCCTGTCTGGATGTGTTCCTGTGTGACCTGTGCTGGGTTCTCTGCTCCTGCTCTGGCAGGGGGTTGGACTGGAAGATCTCCAGAGGTGTATTCCAATCTCTAACATCCTGGGATCCTGTGGTCTTGTAATTAATTGTATGTGTGTGTGTGAAGAACTGCTCTGAAGGAAAACAAACCAAGGAAACCAAAGAAAGAACAGAAGTAATTTCAGATTGCCAGAGAGAAGGAGGCTGAGCAGGGCCAGCGTGGGGCTGTGAGCTGTGCCAGCACTCTCCTGCTGTGGCAGACAAGCTGATTCTGACTGGCACCCATGTTAGCATATGAGCAGCACATGTGAACTGCTTTGTCAAAGGGAAATGCAGTCAAGTGCAGCAGCCGTTGCTGCAGTCTATCATTCTGACTGAATGCAAGCTCTGGAATCTGCTCTATGGTATTTTTGGCCCAAGTGAAGAATGTACTCTTTTATTTTTACAAGCACCATGGGGAGGGAGGTGAGGAGCTAAAAACACACAGTTAAGGCTCTTAAAATGACTATGAAATGATATAGCTAAGTTTCTTTTTTCACTTTCATGTACTGCCCAACTATTGCATCTTTAAACTCTGCCAGCTGAAAGGCTCAGTCAAGAACCTGAGAGCCAAGCTGCCTCACCTGCAGCACTTTGGACTCCATTGAGCCCTCCATCGCTGAGTTCTGGCTCAAACAATGACCAGAGAGTGCCAGAAAGCAGTGTCTGCTCCCTCCAGCCCTTGCACAGTTGTTGGTCAGGGACAAGTGAACAGTAGACAGATCACTTGGGATGCTTGCATGGAGTTTTTGAAGATGTAAATTGAAATGAGTTTCTTCCCCCTCCCCCTGATGCTCTGCTTCTGACTCACTGGCTGGGGCTCATCTGGTTTAGATCAGGCTTCCTCCCGTTGTGAGCATCTGCTTACCCACCATTGACTCTGCTGACCTTTCCACACTCCTGCTGTCTATGAAGGCATCTAAAACTAGATGCTGGAGGTCTCTAGGTGCACAGACCACATCTCCTGCACATCCAGAGTGTAGTGCCTATACTTTTTGTAGCTTTTGAAAGACCTGCTTCTTAGACATCTGAATGCTACAGGTAGTGCCTTTAAAATCCCCACATCCAGCTCTCCTGAAGCAATGTTCTTTGTTAGTGAGAAGCTAATCATCAACCCCATCTCTGTCCTCCTGGCACATGGCAGCTAGAGCAGGTTTGCCATAACACCCAGTGTCCAGTGTAAGGTGGCTGGTAGGGCAGGTAGAGATTGGTGGGAGAGAGTAGAACAGTCCAGGTAGTATGCAGGACCAGAACAGACCAAAGGCTCATGATGCTCTCAGAGGCTGGAGGAGGTGAATATTCAGGCTTGCCTGGGGCAGAACCTGAAATAGGGAGACAGAACCTTGCAAAACCCCAAAATCTTTATCCCAAGGCATGTGATCACGAGAGCAGGCATAGGCAAGACATAGCTTAGGAGGGGATTACACTTCCAGACTCTCCTCCACTTTAGCTTCTTAGGCTTCATGGACAAGGCTCTTCAGAGTGATCAGGGACAGTGTAAATGACTCTGAACAGATAGTGGACATCTCCCCTCCCTGTCATAGCATGCAACAGCTTTGTCTTTTTCAATGTCTGCTTAGTGTATAAGAAGGACATTCACTGGCAAGCAGTTCACAACATTGACAAGATCATAGTGGAGTGTACAGCTGGCAGGAAGCCTTTCATTAGCTTCCATGCAGCTCAAATCAGCTGCTTGCCCCACAGTGTGAAATAGTAAATGATCTGCACCTCCATATGCCCAGCTTTGCTTCCATGGGCACCTCCATACCCAGCTTTGCTTTTATCTGCACCTCCATATGCCCAGCTTTGCTTCCATGGGCACCTCCATACCCAGCTTTGCTTTTATCTGCACCTCCATATTCCCAGCTTTGCTTCCATGGGCACCTCCATACACAGCTTTGCTTCCTGAAGCATTACAAAGTATGTGGTTTGAATATGCTTGCCAGGACACCAACATGCTTCACCATATCTACTCATCTTGGGCTCTGCTCCCAAGCTACACCAGGAATGCAGTGGCCATTCGGGCAGCTATGGCCTCGTATCAAGGGGTTTCCTCATGCTTGTTCCTATTCTGCTTCCATGGCTTGGGCATGCTGCCCTACTCTGCTCTGCTGAGGCCACATCTGGAGTCCTGTGTCCAGTTCTGGGCCCAGCAGTTCAAGAGGGACACAGAACTGCTGGAGAGAGTCCAGCACAGAGCCACAGAGATGCTGAAGAGAATGGAACAGCTCTGTTAGGAGCAGAGCCTGAGGGAGCTGGGGCTGTGCTGCTGGGAGAGGAGGAGACAGAAAGGGGACCTCATGGATGGTTCTAAAGATGTGCAGGTGAGTGGCAGGAGGCTGGAGCCAGGCTCTGCTGGGTGATGCCAGGGCCAGCACAAGGGGCACTGGGTGCAAGCTGAGGCAGAGGAAGTTTCATTTAAACATGAGGAGGATTTTTTTTCCCTGTGAGGGTGACAGAAGCCTGGAAGAGGCTGCCCAGGGGAGCTGTGGAGTCTCCCTCTCTGGAGCTATTCCAGAGCTGCCTGGATGTGTTCCTGTGTGATCTGCTCTGGGTGCTGCTGCTCTGGCAGGGGGGTGGACTGGATGAGCTTTGGAGGTCCCTTCCAGCCCCTGACACTCTGTGAGTCTGTGATTCCAAGGGCAGCTGGAGAGCAGTTTGCATCGTGGCTGAAGAGATGCTGCTGTCCAGAGGCTTATTCTGCCCGGTGATGTGTAGGTGTCTCGCTGGGCTCCAGTGAGCTGCAGGTGCCTGCTCTCTGGTGGGTGGGTCCTAGCTTTGGAGTCCTGCTTAAAGCTGCAGCTGAAAGGCCTGTTTTGAGCTTGCCATTCAGACTGAATTAGGTGGTGCCACTGTCTGAGAGCGAGGCTGCCCAGAGGCTGCCCAGCAGTTGGTTCCAGTTGTGGTCTCTGTACTGCATTAGCTATGTTTGGCTATGAGGACCACATTGTTCAACCCCCAAAAGTCTTTCCTACTGTTTCTTAGACAATTGATGGTGCTTGCAATGTCTTGATTTCTGAGAGGAAAGTGTCAAACAAACAGAGCTGCTTACAGGAGCCACTGCAGCTGACGCTGCCAGCAAGGATTCACTCTCTGGGACCTCTCAGAGAGGCAGGATGCAGATTTAGTTTGCAGAGCTCATGATTTATATGTGGTGCCATGGGCAGCATTGCATTCCTCTACAGGTTTCTAAATCTCTCCAAAAGAGAACTGCAGCTGTAAACAGATTCTATTCCCTGATCCTAGTGGAGGATTTTTCTTTAACAGCAGTGTCCTACAGAGAGGTTTGACAAAGCAGACTGATAAAATCAGTCCTGCAGGTGACATCCTCTGACTTAGCTTTAGGCTCTTCTAAAATCTCTTCCAGGACATTGGAGGGCTTTTTTTTTTATATAGGGCTGAGCTTCAACTAACTTTCTGAAAGTTCTGCTCATTAACTGCGAGAGAAAGAGGTCCCTTGAACAGCAACTTAATCTTTCAGAGATCTCAGCTGCCCTCTGAAATGCCTCTCCACTTCCTAGCGCTGCAGTGCCTGCAGCCAATGGCATCCTGGGCTGGCTCAGCAGCAGTGTGGGCAGCAGGACAAGGGAGGTTCTGCTGCCCCTGTGCTCAGCACTGCTCAGGCCACCCCTTCAGTGCTGTGTCCAGTTCTGGGCCCCTCCATTCAAGAGAAATGTTGAGGTGCTGGAAGGTGTTGAGAGAAGGGCAGCAAGGCTGGGGAGGGGCCTGGAGCACAGCCCTGGGAGGAGAGGCTGAGGGAGCTGGGGGTGTGCAGCCTGCAGCAGAGGAGGCTCAGGGCAGAGCTCATTGCTGTCTGCAGCTCCCTACAGGGAGGCTGTAGCCAGGTGGGGTTGGGCTCTGCTGCCAGGCAGCCAGCAACAGAAGAAGGGGACACAGCCTCAAGCTGTGCCAGGGGAGGTCTAGGCTGGATGTTAGGAGGAAGCTGTTGTCAGAGAGAGTGATTGGCATTGGAATGGGCTGCCCAGGGCGGTGGTGGAGTGGCCGTGGCTGGAGGTGTTGAAGCCAAGCCTGGCTGGGGCACTCAGTGCCATGGTCTGGTTGGTTGGGCAGGGCTGGGTGCTAGGTTGGGCTGGGTGAGACTGGACCTCTCTTCTAACCTGCTTGGTTTCATGATTCTAAGTAAGGCCTTGAGTCTTTGGAGTAAATTGGAAGTACTTTAAGCTATTTACAGAGCAGGAGGTTCCTCTCCTTGTTTATCTGTGGTGTGCCTCCCTGGTGTGCTCTTGTCTAGGCATTGCTCACTTCGTTTCGAGCACACATCCACAGTGGTCCCAGGGGAGCAGCTGCAAAAACTATTATGAGCAGCCAAGTCTGGAACTGTTTGGATTTATTGTCTTTTCTGGGCAATATGGAAGTTGGTGTCCAAGAGATGGGTTCCAGCTGATTTCTTTTATTTACTCTGGGTTGTGCAGCCTCTGCAGGGACTCAGCTGGAGCCACCACTTGCTTGCCTGCTCTCTTCAGTAGTCTCTTGGTTGCTAAGCCCTTCATTATACAGTCTGTTCAGCTCAGCTGAGTGCAGGACCTGGTGTGGGTAGCTGAGATGACCTAAGAGGGAAAGGAAGCAGCATGGCTGTGGAGGAATGCCCTGAGCACCTCACCTCCTTCCAGCTGGTGATTTCAGGGTGCCCAGGAGCCTACTGCAGCATATGGTGCTCGCCTGTGGGCACAGCTGGACCTGAGCAGACCTCAGCAGCTCGCCAGAGCCAGCTCTTTCTCTGTGCCATTTGCCACTTTACGGAACTGCTGTAAGAGCATGGCATGAGAAACCATTCCAAAGGACTCCTGGCAAAGAGGGATCCATGATTTGAGTCTGGACTGGAGGCAGGGACTGCAGTGTGCATGTCAGGTGTACACAGCTGCGAGCAAAGCACAGCACACCCAGGCTTGAGGAACCACACATCGAGCCCAGGCTCTCCTGGCGTCAGCTTTGTTGTCTCAAGGCTTGCTAAAGCTAAAACCTGACTGCTTTCTTTTGTGCCTGGCCACATTGGCCATTAATATTCTAGACAACAAGAGCTTAAAGGACCAGAGAATTGTAAACTACAGGAATTAGGTACAGCCCCCTTGCCAGAGCAGATCACACAGGAACACATCCAGGCAGCTTGAATATCTCCAGAGGGGGAGACTCCACAACCCCCCTGGGCAGCCTTCTGCAGTGCTCAAAATCTCTATTTGATTTTGCATCCCAGCATTACTGGAAGGACTGGCTGGATTTGCTTTGAGGAACAGGAAAGTATGGTTGCATTCAGTAGAAGCCTGCAGGAATACATTCACAGGTGTCCCTTCCAATCATCAGAGGCGGCTCCCCCCCCTCCTCCTTTATTTTCTGTGTTTTCTTGTTCAGTCTCATCCCCTTGGCCTCTGCCCACCCATCCAACCTGGCAAGGTCCCTCCACAGGGCTCTCCTACTCTCCAACAGATCCACAGCTGCTCCTAGCTTGCTGTCATCTGCAAACTTACTGCTGATGGACTCAATCTCAATTCAAGTGTAATTGTGATGCCAGTGGAGCCTGTAACCCATCTTTGTGTGTTACTCTCAGATGGAGTTGAGGTCAAGGGCCAGGAGCTCTCCAGAGCTGCTCCTGGGCATGTGTGCAGAGCACGTGGAGCAGGGCGCGCACGGCGCGGCAGCAGAGGAGCACTGTGGTGGCAGCAGCAGCAGTAAGTTGGCACTCCACAGCTAGCAGAAAAGTAAACTAAGGCAGGAATCAGGCCCAGAATGCAAACAGAGAAAGAATCTCACATGCTGTGCCATCGGCGTGCAAGTTTCCAGGAGCAATTCCAAGCCCATCCCGTCCTTCCTCTCTGCTTTCACGCAGCCCCCACCCCTCTTGCTGTGCTCCCGTTCAGAGGGAGCTTTGCCATCATTAAAAATGTAAAAAAACAGAAGAGTGAAGAAAAAGAGATGCATTAAAGCTCAGCAGGGACAGACCCTAGCACAGTACAAACTGTGCTCCTGTATGTGCAGCACCACACTGCATTAAACCCTAAGGGGAACTCGCTCCAACACAACTATCTGTTTGCTAAAAACAAGCCCTTATTTATCAGGACCCCCAAATCCCAACACCCATTTAAGAACTGGGCCTCTTTCAACGCCCAAGAGTCGCCATGAAGAGGATGATTCATTCAGCAAGCCCAGCTCACCGCTGCCCTCTGAGGAGTAGCAACAGATTGAGTCCTAATCTTCCTCTGGCAACTCGAAAAGCAGTGTCTGGCTACCAGCCTCTGTTTGTGATCTGAAAAAGAATTGCATCCTACTGCTAGCTCTGCATTCTTGCCCTAAAAGTGAGCCTCAGTTTTCCTTCTGAGTAATTTGGAGAGTAATCTGCCTGAATGCCTTTTAAGGAGCCGTGGAATTCTCTTTTCCACGTCAGACACAGCTATTTTGAGGACTTGCCTTGCCAGAAGAGGGAATTTCACTGATATTAGTCCTTTCACAGAGCTAGGGACTGATGATGTCCAACTGTGATCTCCTGGCCCAGGCCTGAACACACTGTCACATGAAACCTCTGCTAACCACAGGCTGAGCAGATGCCTGCGTCATGGAACGTTTGTTCCAGGAGCCCTCACCAGGCACAAGCCCCTGGTGAATTCCTCTTTGCTAGCATTGGGGCCACTCTCGATTAATCTCTTGTGTCTGTGCAGAAGGAGCAAACAAAGCAGAGGTGCTGGGGGCAGCATCCCCCTGTGTGCCTGAGCGCAGGTGTGGCAGCTGGCACTGCAGCGAGGACCTGTGCCTTTGGAAGCTGCAGCAGCCTCTGCTGATGTCTGCTGGCTGAGGACACCTGGCATCACCCCGCTGTGCCCACGCCTGTATTTCAGTAGTGGTGACAGCATTCAGGTACACAGAGTGGGATTCTCACCACCTTTTCTTTTGCTTCCCACCTTATGATGCAGTATAAGAAGAAATGCCTCAAGTCCCTGATTTAGTTGTGGCAATTAATGAGGCAGGAATTATATAGTCTGCAGATATTTTATTTCCACAGACTCTACACCAAGCAGCTAAATTTGGGTTCTACCTCGGTCAGGAAAGTCTTCACCAGGGTGCTTGTAGGCAATTCATTCATTTAGGAGAATCAGAGCATTGGGAAAGTTTAGCCACAAAATGGCTCTGCCCCACTTGCAAACAAAAGGCAGCCTGGAGCCCCAGGGAACGTCTGTGCTACTCATGGCGCTGGAGCAGGAATTTCAGAGTCCCTGGCTCCTGTGCAGCAGTGCTGGAGCTGCTCAGCATCTTGAGAGCCCTTGAGAGGCTTCCAGATCTTCCCAGGCTCTAGCAGAGTGCTGAGAAAGAGGCAGAGGATCTGACCTGCTGCTGCTTCTCTTGGCACAGAGGTTTGCAGAGGTGCAGGCAGAGCTCTTGCAGCTGTGCAGAGAGCACCGTGGCAGTGGCACTTCTCACCACGGTGTGAGGCACTTAATGCCCTCTGGGGAACTTGAGCCACTTCAGTTTGCAGGCAGTTCAAGACCAAACCAGCAGGGCCAAGCTGGTCTGAAGCATGAGGCAGAGCAGAACAGGTTGTCCAAGAGCAGTGAGGCAGAGCAGGTTGTCAGAGGAGAGCAGAACACAGAGCAGAGCAGCACAGATTGAGAGAGCAGTGAGGCAGAGGCAGCTCCATGAGGCAGAGCAGCACAACTGCTTGCAACTTAGCTCCACGTCCATTATTTGCCAGAGGGCAAAGGCTCCTTTGGCCACAGAGATTCACCAATCAGAATGGCATTTGCCACACTGACCATACCATGTGGAACCAGGCCTTGCTTACTCTTGCTTGGGCAAAACACTGGCAAGTGCATAAACGCCTATGGGTCCCTGTTTACCACTTTGGGAGGGGGCACAATGGCCCAAGCCTTTATTTTCCTCCTGCCCTTGTTTCCCCCATCAGCAGAAGGTTGGGGCAAGCCAAGACATCTAGTAGGTCTGTTGGCCTTCCAGGACAGTCCCTTTGATATGCACCCAAAGCAAGCAGGAGACTTCTTTCCCAAACCATCACCTGAGGTCTTCTGCTTCCAGTATCCAAGACTCCAACCTCTTTCCCTTCCTTTTTCTTTCTTTTTTTTTTAGGGGTGGGGGGACACTTTCAAACAGTTTGTCCTTCTGAAAATGAGATCGAATGGCAAATGGTGCAGGCACTTCCCTGAGACCCCTCACTTCACTCGGGCCATTAAATAATGCCTACAGACTCTACAATAAAAAGAAGGTGAATTTGTTGAGGTTTCTCCTCAGGGCTGACAGTTTAATTCACAACTCATCTGTTTGCTTTTCTCTGCATGTAATTTTGTGGGGTGGTTTTTTTAGGTCTGTGCTCTGTGCTCAGTTTATTTGATTCCTGAGGCACTCCCACGTGATGCTGAATTATTTAGTACCTGGTATTGCTTCGTTTATGAGAATGAATTCCTGACATGTTATGCACACATCTGATATTTGATTTTTTTCTAGTCAACCCCAGCAGCAGTTTACAGTCTGTGGTCTGAAAGCCTTGGGAATGCCTGCACTGGTTTTAGGTGGTCTGCAGAAGCATAACCAGGCCTGTGTTTGGGAGGCTTAAATCTTCTCAGCAGGAGTTTGTCCCTTGATTAAAAAAATGTAAGGCCCAAATCTGTTTTAAAAAGGGATTGCAGGCAGTGCTGTACAATCAATTGCATTAATTAGTGTACATGCTTTCACTGCACAGAGCAGTAAGTAGTGAGTAGTGATGGAGCTGCTTACAGCAATCACCATGCAGCCTGCAGTCGTGTCTTGAGAGAGGCAGCCACAGAGTCACAGAAGAGCCTGGCTTGGAAGGGACCTCCAAAGCTCACCCACTCCAACCTCCTCTGCACTCAGCAGGAACATCCTCCACTAGAGCAGGTTGCCCACAGGCCTGTCCAGCCCCATCTTCAATATCTCCAGGGATGGAGGTATAAACACCTCCCTGGGCAACCAGCACTCTTCTGCTGCATAACCTGTTCCTAACATCCAATCCCAATCTGCTCTGCTCGAGTTTGCAGCCATTGCCCTCGTCCTATCCCTGCAGCCCTTTGCAAACAGTCTCTCTGCAGCCTTCTTGTAGCCCCCTTCAGACACTGGCAGGCTGCTGTTAGCTCTGCCCAGAGCCTCCTCTTCTGCAGGCTGCACACCCCCAGCTCCCTCAGGCATTCCCTCCTCACTCCAGTAAACAACGGCAAAAGAGAGGCTGCAGATCACGTCCAGGCTGCACTGCTTCTAGGAAGCGTTTGGCTGCCTGTCTCACTTTGTTTCTTTATTTGCCTCTTTTTAAAGCTAACATAATTTCTTCTTTGTCTCCACAATGTAGCTGTGAAGGTGAAACCAAACAACCTTAGAACCTGCTGTCTGCCTTCTGTCTGACAGCTGCTCTTAGATACAAGCAGGCATTCATCCTTCTCTGCCGGGGAGCCAGCTTCTTCTAAATGCTCTTTCAGCAGCAGCTCTGAGTAACAACCTTCCCAGCCTGTTTGTGCAGTGCTAACCATCCTCACTGCCCACCGGTTCAGGGCCCCTGCCTGCTTCTGTCTCTCTCCCACGGGCTCAGAAAAAGACCCACTTTAAAGCAGTGAAGAAAAGGTGCAGGCGGACGCTGCCTGCTGCCTCCTTTCAAAAGCCGCTGATGAGTATGCCTAGCTCTAGGTCTTGCCTTCACACCCAGCCTGCCCCCCGCTGCTAGGGCCCGGCGGAGTGAGGTGGGTACTGCTGCCCTGGGGTCTGCTGGGGTACCAGGAGCCCTCGCCGGGGGCGGCTGAGCAGGGTCTGTAGAAGAAATGCTACAGAAGCTCGTGGAGCTCCGTTTCCCCCGGTGAGAACAGCCTGATCTTCCCGAGCTCATGCCGTTGTCTTCCCCCAGCCCGCGGTGCTGATGGCCCGCTGGCTGTGCCCGCTGGCTCTAGCAGGCACATCGCTTGCCTCTTACAAGCACCAAAGGTTGGAGCTCGTCAGCGCAGCAGCAACAGAAGTGCAGGAAACAGAGCACCGCTGTGGCAACAGCTCTCCTGGCTGTGAAGGAGCACTAATTAGAGAGGATTTTCAGCCCTTAGGCTGGGAAATGTTTGCTTTGTGAAGCAAAGGTCCTCAGGATCAAAGCTGAGTCACAGCATCTCTGTGGCCCTGAAATTTGCTTTTCCTAATGGAAGCAGTGTAATAGGGTGCAGAGAAGGCATCTCATCCACCTCCCCACGCTTGAGGCTGACAGGCAGCAAACAGGCAGAATGAGACAAGCCACAGGAAAGCTTCAAAGGATGCCATGGCCATGGAGTTTGAGAGCCTTCTAATTTCCAGTTCAAAATCTCCTCTTTGGGAGAGGAAACCTTACAGCAGAAAACAAAGTCACATTTAATCATAAATATACACAGGAGCCTTAGCAAGGACATGCTGAAACTTGAAGGAGCTGGAATAAAATCAGCTAAAGGCATTTACAGAGCACCTTGTGAGCATGGCACCAACCCTGTGAGAGGCCACATCCTGGTGCCACCATGATGAGCATCTCCCCATGCCACTGCTACCTTCTTGGCCAGATGGATGGATCTGTCCACTGAGCAAAAATCTGGTTGGCATAAGACAGCCAGGGAGGGGACTAAAATTTCATAACAACAGGCCTGAGAGCTCTGCTTTTGTGAGGCCCTTGTGCTGTCCATTAGGAGTGCATTTGGCTCCCTCCTGGCTGAAGAGTAAATCCAAGGTACTCATGACTCACTGCAGGCAAGAGTGAAAGAGGAAACGGACTTGCAGCTGGGGCTGACGGTTACGAGTCAGCGACTGGCTTCCGAGACAAGAGAATGGTCAGCTTGGGTACTTGGCCTGAGACAGACAGGGAGAAACCAAAGCTGGTTATGATTATCTTGAAGGAGAGTGAAACACCACCTTCTTCCCTCCTAACCAAAGTATTCATGTGAAACCTCGGCTTCAGCAGGTCCAGGTTCTAACAATAGCAGCAGCAATTTAAACAGATTATGGAAGACATTCAGGAGGTTACTGCAAGAGGGAGGCTGTGGTACAAGGTTTAGGTGTGTGCTGAATAAATTCTTCTTCTTCCTCTCCATAAACCTGTGGTGTCCCACAACATGCTTGCAAATGACACCAAGTAAGAGTCTGTGCTAAATGAGGCTGTTCTGCCTCTGAGAGGACACCAAACACTCAGCTGTGACTCAGCTAACATTTCCTGGGTAGCCAATCACTCAGCAACCAGAGAGCAGAGCTGTCCTCTGCAGAGCTGCTAGCACCTCTGCTGGGTGTAGTCTTGCAACCTCGTGGCAAAGCTTTCTGTCCCCTACTGAGCATTTCACAGCTACAGCACACTTCTCCTGGTCTCTTTTTGACTGATGTCTCTCACAGTTTGCTGTCTTCGTGCTCTGTGAAGTCCTTGACCTAAGTGCTGTCCAAACCAGGGCGCCCCATCGCGTGTCACGTATCCATGCTGACTGATCTTGACAGTGCTGAGTCTGCAGCACTTGCTGCAGAGCTGAGCCCATGTTGCACACTACATACTGCATGGGCTTTATTTCTAGAGAATGGCAAAGAGCAGAGCTAAAAACTTCATCACCACCATTGCCAGCTCTGAAGCTGACTCACTTCATCATCTGAGCACTGAGCAACCCTCGGCTGACACAGAGACCCTCTGAAGCTAACCACATTGTATAATGGCACCCCATCAGTTTTGGGGCTTTTTTCTCCCTTCTTTATCTCTGACTCTTTAAGTTAATTCAAATGATGCCTTGACATGCTCAAACACTGACAGACTGTTTCCCTCAGTGGTACACTGCAGCTGTAAAGGATGTTTCCTGGCTCAGGTAATACTAATACAGTAAAGAAATCCAAGGCTTGTAGCCAGGAATAATATCTGTTTGCTACAAAGCTGAGGGATAATATCTGCACCTGAACAAAGGAGAGCTCTTGCAAAGCTCTTTCCATCTACCTGCTTGAGTCTATGCTGCTGTCTGCACCACTGAATGAAGCAGCCACAGAATAAATGGCTGTACCTGCTAACACAGGCCCTGATTAAAGTCACTGCAGTCTGTGGTGTCACTTCTGCCACAGTGTTTGCACCTGTCCATTCTGAAACAAACACCCACAGATTGCTGCATCCAGTCCTGTGTTTTGCCTTAACAACAGTGACGGCAGAGTTTCACCTGTGGACAGGTGTTTGTTGATTTCATCCCTTGCCTGTCTTCCCTTCAAAGCAGAAAGCAAGCTGGATTTCAAATACAGCTCACACGGCTCACTCACTGTCTGGCTGGATGAATTGCTTTGCACATTCAGCACTGAGAACAGAGCTTTAAGGGCTGCCTTTGTCAACTTGCCTGAGGTTGCTGAGCAGGACAATCAATTCCACAATTAAATTTCTCATTCACATGCTGCTCTTTAACCTCAGCTTCTCATTACTCTGACCCTGCAAGAAGCTCTTGCACACTCTTCTGTTGTTCAGTTTGAGCACTAAAAGCAGGACAGGCTCTCTAAAACTACCTGAAGGGAGGCTGTAGCCAGGTAGGGTTGGGTTCCTCTCCCAAGCAACTAGCAACAGAACAAGGGGACACAGTCTCAAGCTGTGCCAGGCAGGAAGGGAGGAGTGTGAAAAGCAGTATCAGTAAAAGAACAACAGAAGTCTTCATTTCATCTTCCCTTCCGCCTCTCTTCTCTTCTTTCCTCTCCTGTTATTCTGTGTCTGGGAGCAAGCAGAACAAAAAGCAAGACTGTAATCCTAGATGTCAGCAGAGAAGAGAGGCCTGCTGAAGGATCTCCTTGGAGGAATCCTGAGGGATACGGCCCTGAAGAGAGGAGTGCTCCAGGGCTGTCAGTCCATTTTCAAAGCTCATCCCTCCTAAACTGCTGAGCCATGTTCCAACAAGCAGAAAATCACAACCAGCTGGGAGAAGCCCTTTGTACATGAACAAGGTGCTCTTGGAGAGGGTCAAAGGTGTGAAGAAAGCATTCCAAAGGCAGGAGCAACTCAGGAGAGTTCTAGAAACAAGGTCTGATCACACAGCAGTGGGCATCAGAAATCCCATCCCACCTGCAATGGTACCTGGCAAAGGATGTCCTCGAAGGAGATCCTTCAGCAGGCCTCTCTTCTCTGCCTCCTCTCTCTGTTCCAGCCCACAGGCATGTCCACAGCCTTTCTTGTCTCTTAGCAGTCTGCAGGGCTGCCAAGTCAAGTGACAGAGCAGTACCTGACAGTTTGCACCCAGAGCCCTTGGCTGTCTGCATGTCCTCGCTTCACCAGTTCAGCACCACCAGCTTTTGGCACAGACCTTTTAGAGCTGGTGTCAACCTAAACAGGATTGCCAGTAAAGGCACTGGCTTTAAATGGGTGGCTTGAAATATTGCTTTAAATCCTGAAGGTGAAGGCAGTGAGGGAGAGGAAGATAAAACCTGTGCTTTAGAGCTAGTGCTATAAAAGTCAGTTTATAGAGTGTTTAGCTTTTTAGTGCTTGCCCTCGCTCTGGCTACAGGCTAGAACAGCCTCGGGCTCTGGACCATTGCAGACTCCCCCAGTAAAGCTCTTTCAGCTCTCAATGGCCCTGGGAGCTTCACTGAGTGTGCCCTGCAGTTTCCACGACTATCATGGCCACCAGGAGCTACAGATCTGGCCTGTCTGTAGATTTAACTGAGGTGTAACAGGTTTCCAGCTGATTGGAGTTGTAAGAAAGAAGAGCTTTATCAAACGTTCGTGGTGGGTAGATTCATCAGACAAAAACCTTCTTTCACAAGGGGCATCTTCAGCCTAGGAACAGAAGCTCACAGGGCACCCCAGCACATCACAACGATTCCAGTTTCAGTTGTAGTTTCATTTGCAGTCCCGTTGGTTCCCTTCTCCCCTGCCTGAGCTGAGGTAGTGCCTGCTGTCACTCACTGAGCCTGGTTTCGCCATCACCCTGGCTGAGAGGCTGGAGAAGCCTCAGCTGTCAGACTTCACTTTTCTACGTGTGTCGAAGTCTTCCGGGCTCAGCTCGGAGGCTGGCAGCTGTGCAGGCAAGCACTGGGTCTGCTGGCATGGCAGGCACCTGCCTTCACTCAGCAGGCAGCTGAGGGGGGTCTCTGCAAGCTTTCCAGCCGGCAGCAGCTGACTGCCTCTCAGCAGCTGTAACTGGCAGTGGCAGCGATGCAGCCTGCTCGGGGACACTTGGCCCTCCCTGCCTCAGCCCTTCTGCACAGTCTGGCTACAAAGATGGAAAGCTGAGTGCCAGCAGGCTGGAGCCAGGCTCTGCTGAGTGATGCCCACTGCCAGCACAAGGGGCACTGGGTGCAAGCTGAGGCAGAGGAAGTTGCATTTAAACATGAGGAGGAATTTTCCCCTGTGAGGGTGGCAGAGCACTGGAAGAGGCTGCCCTGGGGGGCTGTGGAGTCTCCTTCTCTGGAGCTATTCCAGAGCTGCCTGGATGTGTTTCTGTGTGACCTGCTCTGGCAGGGGGGGTGGACTGGCTGAGCTTTGGAGGTCCCTTCCAGCCCCTGACACTCTGTGAGATTCTGTGAGATATGCAAGAGGCTTTCTTTACCCAAATCTGGGGAAACATAGGCCTTGCACAAGGCACGCCCCAGCCAAGGGTGCAAACAGGAGCAAAACCAGGACACTGACAGGGCAGAGGCAGGGAGAGATAGGCAGGAAAGGGTCTCACCTGTTGTGCAGGCAAGGTTATGGTTTTGCTTCCATGTCAGAGACTACAAGAGCGTGTTGAGAAATCCAAAGCCACTTCTGGCAGGGGCCATGAAAGCAGTGCAGTGGCACTCACCCATGGCTGCCAGTGCAGGGGAGGAAGAGCAGCTTGCAGCAGCAAGAGAACTCACCAGGTGGGCCAAACTGGATGTGCTCCTGCTGGGCTAACACAAAGTACTGCACTGTCCTCTGCTGCCCGTGGGGCTGTTGGTGGCCACACTCCCTGCAGACAGGGCAGCAGCCCTGTCACTTTCAGCTCGGGAAAGGTTAGGGTTGCATAACAGTTTTACCAGCACTTAACAACCAGGTTACAAGACGGTATCAGCTTTCAGCACATGGTGTTTTGATCTCACTGGCTTGGAAAAACGAGCACAGCTTGGAATACTGTTGTCTGAGTGACCTTCCAGAGGAGGATATCCATGTGCAGAGAACATCTTGTCATTGTTTTTTGCTTTCAAGGGTGCTTTACTTTCCATTCATTTGCAATGGCTTTTTCAGCATCATGCAAACAGAGCAGAGTAATTGTGCCCCAGCAGCTACAGGGAGCCTGGCTGCACTGAGCTCTGGTGCTGCTCACAGGATGGGCCCTTGCAGCACTCCATGGGAGGAAGAGACCCTGCCTGAGTCACTGTTCTTAGTAGGCATCATATCCATCTTAAAGGAGACACCAACCCATCTGCTGCTCTGGGTAGATGTGTTGTGAATAATGCTTTGGGAGAGGGGAGAACCTCTGCAGGTGAGAGAGTCTCCAGGAACACACACAGCTTCTTCCCACTGTCTTTGGAGAACAGCAGCAAGACATGCCATGGAGCAGGCTCTGAGACTCCTCTTCCTGAGTCCTGTCTGGCTTAGAATCATAGGATCAAGCAGGTTGGAAGAGAGCTCCAGGCTCACCCAGCCCAACCTAGCACCCAGCCCTGCCCAATCAACCAGACCATGGCACTAAGTGCCCTCAGCCTCTCCTCACAGGGCTGTGCTCCAGGCCCCTCCCCAGCCTTGCTGCCCTTCTCTCAACACCTTCCAGCACTTCAACATCTCTCTGCAATGGAGGAGCCCAGAACTGGACACAGCACTCAAAGGGTGGCCTGAGCAGTGCTGAGTAATGATTAGTTGGGTTACACAGATCCAGCTGGAAACCAGGCAGAGACACAGACAGAGACTCCAACAGACAGGCTCCCCCATTCATGTTTGTGCCCTTGCTTGTATACATCTCAGCAAGCCTGTGAGTGCAGCAGACATCACCATTGTTTCCTTTTCACAGCCTATCACCTAATTTCTCCCATTAAAACATTCCAATTAGCTTCAGACCAGCACACTGCCCCACAATTTGTGCTCCACAAAGGAGTCCTTCATACAGCTGTTCAGATGCACTCAGTGCACCAGAAGAGGAAATGCTGTGCTGTATACTTTCCATCAGGACACTCCTGGTGCCGTGTGGAAGAGCAAGATGGTGCAGTGCCTAGAGACAAAACATGGGGGATGGAAGGCTTGAATTACTTTCCTGGCCATGCCTCCGAGGTCTCACTCCTCCGTGCCTCAGCTTGGTCATCTGGAAGAAGGGACCAGTGCTCCAGACATCTTCTGCAAAACAAACAAGCAAACAAAGAGCCTCTTTGAGCTCTTCTGGTGAGAACAAGGCTCTGCAGAAGCAGTTCTGTTGCTATCAGCATTATCAGCTGGGCTGCACAGTTGTACAAATCCTGCAGTAATCACTTCCTTCCTTGTTTTGCTTTCAGCAGGGAGAAGCTGAGGCTGCTCAAGACGCCAGCGCTCTGCAGAGGCTGTGCCTGCATTCCTGTTCGTCTAAGGGCCACGGCTCTCACGTTAGAATGGATGAAACCGGGTCCCAGACAGCCGTGCCCAGGGAGCGGAGTGCACAGACCTCTGCTCTCCTCTGACTTGCATTCCTCTGCCCTTCTGGGCTGCAGGGAAGACACTTCCTCGCACTTGGCTCTCTGCAGAAGTTACAGCTGATACAACCACTGAGAAAGAGCTGCCTTTGGCTCACCAGGGGACGTCATGGCCAGCTGAATGCGTGTTTCACCATGTACCTTACACGTAGCAGGTCGGGGGTGGTGTTATTTGCCACTCTGGTTTGCTTCTTACTAAAACCTCTCCCTTCTCTGGGCCAGATCTAAGGAAACTGATAGAGAACAGCTGCTCCTCTGTCTGCTGGAGTTTTATAACATGTTATCAAACCCTCTGAGCACAGCTGGGCAGCAGATGCAGAGCCTCCATGCCACCAGCTCTTTGGTTTGCAAGGGGAAGGTGACCAGCTGAGGGAAACTGCTCCAGTGGCACAGACTGCAGGGACAGACTTCGATGCAGGGTTTCTATGTTCAGCACATCTAAGGTTCAAACAGAGGTTGGTGCTCACATTTCAGATGGGAAATGTGAAGTAGGAGTGAAGTCAGCTTACATGAAGGAGTTTCCCTGGGCTTGCTTACCTTTAGCAGTAAAGCTCTGACAGCTTTCCTCAGTGAAGTCTCTTCTTAAGACGCAGGCTGAGGACAGAGAGATGGAGAGCAGCCAGGCAGAGAGAGACTTGGGGTTGCTGGGAGAGAGCAGACGAAGATGAGGCAGCAGTGTGCCCAGGTGGGCAGCAGAGCCAATGGCATCCTGGGCTGGCTCAGGAGCAGTGTGGGCAGCAGGACAAGGGAGGTTCTTCTGCCCCTGTGCTCAGCACTGCTCAGGCCACAGCTTGAGTGCTGTGTCCAGTTCTGAGCTCCTCCATTCCAGAGAGATGTTGAGGTGCATTGGTATTGGAATGGGCTGCCCAGGGAGGTGGTGGAGTCGCCGTGCCTGGAGGTGTTGAAACCAAGCCTGGCTGGGGCACTTGGTGCCATGGTCTGGTTGGTTGGGCAGGGCTGGGTGCTAGGCTGGTCTGGATGAGCTTGGAGGTCCCTTCCAACCTGCTTGGTTCTATGATTCTGTGACTCTAGTCCAGGGAGTCCTGCCAGGACATCACTGGATGAACATGGAGGTATTGTGTGGTGACCCCAAATCTCTGAGCACTCTGCCAGTTGGCAGAGCTGTTAATCTTGGTTTATGTGACTGCCTGCACCCTGTGGCTTTCTGCTACACTCAAGTGCACCTCCAAAGTGGCTAAGAGGAACGCCTCAAGCTGGCTGCTGGCAATGTGGCAGCTGTTTGCTAAGTGCAGCAGAGAGAGTGCTCAGTACTCTGCTGAAGCAGGGTGTCAGCTTTACTTTGCCTAAGGGCTCCCCTTTGCTGGCAGCTACTGAAGCTGATGCCAAGAGAAACAGTGCAGCTTGCCCAGAGGTGACAAGCTCCTGGAGCCAGCTGTGCTTTCTTGTGGGCACCACCCAAAGGCACAGGACACAGCCTTGTGAGTGTTGACAACCTGCTGAACCTGGAGCTGTGCAGCCTCTTTAGCTGGGAAATAAATACACCCGAGAGGTCTATTGCACTGGCAAATGCACTTAGCAACTGTGAACAAAAAAGCACTAAAACCACCCTCATGCTGTGCTGATGTGCTGCAAGTGTTATGTGACAAGGCTGCTGAGTGACTTCAGCAGTGATGTGATGCCTCTGCCACATTTTCCAAGGTGGCAAACAGGAGAGGAAAGCTCGCCTGTTGCAGGCGTGCTGCTGGGACATCTGGCTTGCACAGAGATCAAAGCAGCTGCTATCAGCTGGCTGTGCAGCAAGCTACATGATACTGCTCTGTTCCCAGCTCCTCAGCAGCCCTATCTAAAGTGTCTGCAGTCATCCACAGGGCACGGGTGGGACCAGCAGCTGCAGCATGTGAAGCTCATGCCAGGTGCCAGCAGGGCATAGCCTGTTAAGGCTACACCCCTAGGTGTTTGAGGCCTGTAACCAGTGGGGTCCCACAGGGGTCAGTGCTGGGACCAGTTCTGTTTCATACATTCGTCAATGACCTGGCTGAGGGCACAGAGGGCACTGGCAGCAAGTTTGCTGATGGCATCAAACTAGGTGGAGTGGCAGCCACAGCAAGACAGAACTCCAACTGTTATCAGGTAGTACCTCAGGGAAACACCTCAGGGCCTAAGTGTCTTTTTTAAGAGGTGCACAGATAAATGGTTTGAGTTTAAGTTACTTTGATTGACAAATTCCCTTGTGGTTTTTTTTCTGTCACTTTTCAGGAATCGAAAATACTATTTCCAGTTCCTGCCAAATAAGCACTGCCAGGGAGCCTGCAGCATGCAAGGAAGGTGCAGGGAAAGATAAAGCAGCATGCAATGCAAAATCAGTCTTTTGGGTCATATTTGAGTCGTATTGGCTTGAGTGGTCTCACTTGTGATCAAAATATAAAACCTGGTGAGTGATCCAGTTCACAGAATCACAGAATCAGTCAGGGCTGGAAGGGACCACAAGGAGCAGCCAGCTCCAAGCCCCCTGCCATGCCCAGGGACACCTCACACTAGAGCAGGCTGCCCACAGCCTCATCCAGCCTGGCCTGAAACATCTCCAGGGATGAGGCTTCCACCACCTCCCTTTCACCTTACAATGCAGCTAAGCACTAACAATGTGTTGCACTTGTGCATGGCAAAGGCTTAGATGTGTTCCAGGGCTCTGCATGGTGCAATCCTACCTCTGGGCAAACCAAGTGTAAGCATCCTGCAAGCAACCTGCAGACCTTTGCTTCTTTATTTGCTGACATACCTCATCTGTTTTTTCCTTTTAAACTTATACTTGATCTGATTTTCCTGCACTTCTTTCATCACCAAATAAAGAGAATGATTTGTGTCTGCTGCCCAAAGCCTTTCAGCTAGCAAAGCAATCACCAACCCTGCTGTTGCCTGCCATGGCTGTTGATGCACTGTGTAGGAAGGGGCAGCTGCTGCCAAGAGTGGCAGGGGTCAGAGAAAGTGCAGAGAATCATAGAGCCATAGAATGGTTTAGGTTGGAAGGGACCTCACAGCTCATCTAGTTCCAACTCCCTACCATAGGCAAGGACACCTCCCACTAGAACAGGCTGCTCAAGGCCTCACCCAGCCTGGTCCTGAACACCTCCAGGGACTGCAGGTGAGGTCTGAGAAGAGCAGAGCCAGGGGTCAGAATTCCCTCCCTTGCCCTGCTGCCCACACTGCTCTTGCTGCAGCCCAGCACACAGCCACACTGCTCCTCAGCCAGGCCAGGATGCCATTGGCTCTCCTGCCCACCTGGGCACACTGCTGCCTCATCTTCAGCTGCCAGCACCCCCAGGTCCCTCTCTGCCTGGCTGCTCTCCATGCCCCCAGCCAGGTGAATTAATTTGTTATGTCACTGTGTGCCCTGCAGGCAGAGCTGGTACCATGAAGAGGAGTGGATGTCTAATGGGCAAAGCAGATCCTAATCGTGGTTATTGCCAGGGCATCTGGAGAGCTTTCGCTTGCCTGGGGCTCAGTTTCAGGGAGAATCGATACCAGGAAGGGTTTGCCAAGGAACTCTGATCTCAGGAATGTATTTTGACTGTGAGGCTTTCGGTAGCTTATGCAGAGGCAAATAATGAAGGAAACAGGTTCTAAAGACAGTTGTCCATCGTGGAGATGAGTTTTGTACTTTATGGGCCCAGCAAATAGAAATAATTGTCAAAGGCATTTTAGGTCATTTTGGGAGGCATCTTGCCACCAAGGACTGCCTCCACCAGAGGAAAAGCAGGAGCCAGGCACAGTACTGTAATCTGAACACTCTACTGGTTGGTGGAAAAAAGCTCTCAGTGTTTTTACATCAAAAATCCACAGCACTTAGCCCAATGGGCAGCAGTAATTTTTACCTAAGCACCTGCAGTTTTGTCTCTTGCCTTACTCCACAAAGAAAAGGGTTTTGGCACAGCCTGGCTCAGTCTGCAGTGCAGCCTGTCAGAGGAGGGCATCTCCTCAGATTAATGAGACACTAAAGCTGTGTGTCTGTATGTGCCTGGGTGTTTTACTTTCTCCTCTGAGACACTGAACAAGCAAATAACAGCAGCATTCTAGTCCTTTGGTCCTGCCCCAGCATCAGATCTGTCACCAGCACGTTAGAGAGCGCAGGTTAGGGGAGCACAGGTCAGGGTTAAGGTTTTGTGGCTGATAAAGCCAATGTAGAGCCTTGTCATATAAATGTCAGTTCTATTCCAGAGAAAGGAGGTGGTAGTGGGAACACAGGATGAGGCAGGGCTGGTGAGGGGCCTGGAGCACAGCCCTGTGAGGAGAGGCTGAGGGAGCTGTGGGTGTGCAGCCTGCAGAAGAGGAGGCTCAGGGCAGAGCTCATTGCTGCCTGCAGCTCCCTGAAGGGAGGCTGTAGCCAGGTGGGGTTGGGCTCTGCTGCCAGGCAGACAGTGACAGAAGGAGGGGACATAGCCTCATGCTGTGCCAGGGCAGGTTGAGGCTGGATGTTAGGAGGAAGTTGTTGGCAGAGAGAGTGATTGGCACTGGAATGGGCTGCCCAGGGAGGTGGTGGAGTCGCTGTCCCTGGAGGAACACCTCCAGGGACAAGCCTGGCTGGGGCACTTAGTGCCATGGTCTGGTTGGTTGGCCAGGGCTGGGTGCTAGGTTGGGCTGGGTGAGCCTGGAGCTCTCTTCCAACCTTGCTGATTCTATGATTCTGTGGTTTTACTGCTACTCATCTCCTGATTGCTCGGAGGGTTCCCTGGTTGCTGTGCACACAGTTGTGTCAGCTGTGTTGTGTCACACATCAGTGAAAGCATGACCAAACCCTGTTTCCAAGGCATGTAGAGGTTTTATTGCAGGCTAGGGTATTAGTCCTTAAAACCATATTGTTCAGAGGGTACATCACCGTGCCCAGCGTCTGCCCAGCGTGGTAGCCTGGCACAGAAATGATGACATCCGTCCCCTGCCCCAAGCTGTGGATGAATGGCACAATGAGGGTCAGCTTAAGCAAGCAGCCAGAGGGATTCACCAACTGGATTAGTGAAACAGAAAAAGTCCATGAGGCTCTCTGTGACCTGCCAGAGGCTTTTGTTCCCCGTGGAGCTGAGAGTGCATTCTTCCCTAAAGACACAGGAAACAATGCACGCTGCCCCCCACCACTGCCCGCACTCAGCAGCCACCATCCCTCAGTCACAGCCTGCTTGCAGTATTTGCTTCTCCTTGGAGGCTGGAGGAAGCCCAGCTGGGGGACTGGGGGCTTCAGGAAGAAGAAGTCTGTGTTGTGTGCAGTTGCAGGTGAAGCACCCTGCCAGCGGCGAGCAGTTTCACCTTCTAACCTCACTTGGAGGTTGCACCTCTGCTTCTCCTCCCTTCAAACCTTGAGTCTGCTGGGCCGAGCTCAGTCAAGCCTGGAAGAAAAGCAGTCTTGATAGCAACTTGATAGCATGGGTTTCATGAAGAAGGTTTCCTGGGCAGGGAGGGGAAACACTTATTGATGCCTTTGCTAATCAAAATGTTCCAGCATGAGGCAAACTTCTCTGGACATCAGCTGAGATAAAATTTAATCCATGGATCCTGCTCTCCAAGGGAGTGAAGAGGCTCTGCACCCTGTGTGCTCATCCCTCACCTCCACTCACTGGAAGGGTGCTCAGCAAAGTGAGCCCCACAGCAGGTTAGGGAGCAGGGGAAGTAGAAGAAAAGGGAAAAGAACATACAAAGGCCATCCAGGGGCAATGGGAGAGTTCTAGAAACACTTTGCACAATAGAGGAAACAATGGGAGCAAGAGCTTTGGAGCTCCCAGACTCTAGCTGCTAGAGATTAACACGGGAGACAAAGGCTGCATTCACTACCTCCTGAGCTAGGTGAGTGCTGAGAAGTGGATGGGGCATGACTGCCACTGCCAGAAACAACACCAAAGGCACTGGAGCACCTGATAAGGTCATTTCATATAGACTGCGACCCAAGGCAAACCAAGACTTCAGATGAGACTGTTTAGCTTCACCCGGGGCCCAAAACCAGAGGGGAAACCAGAGCACATTGCAGAACAAGGCCTCTGAGACTTCCCTGCAGCTGTGGAAGGGTTTTGCACTCCCTAGCTGCAAACAGGAGCGTTTGCTGTGCCTGTGCAGCGCTTGCTGTGCTTCCGAGTTCAGCACCCAAGAGCTACTCTTGAGAAAAGCAGACCTGGCCTCCAGAGATGCCTTTGACAAGAGGGCACAGAGGAACGATCTGGGGAAAGGGTTAGATTCATGGCAGACACTTGAGCAGAGAAGGTAATGAGCACTGCAAGAAATCCAGGAACCAGGCCAGGGGCAGCCTTACTCTTCCACTGCAGGAACCACTGCGCAGGGAAAACTGGAGGGGACAGCAGCATATAAAGTGCAAGGAGTCTGGAAGGGAGAGGCATCTCATCTGCTTTCTTCTGGCAGAAAGCAAAGGGGGGAAGTCCAACGAGAAAAGATGCAGGATGTGGAGGAGTCTGACAAATGCAAAGGAGTATAAAGCCTGGATGGGGCACTTAGTGCCCTGGTCTGGTTGATTGGGTAGGGCTGAGTGCTGGGTTGGACTGGATGAGCTTGGAGGTCTCTTCCAGCCTGGCTGATTCTATGATTGCATGCTAATGTCTGACCCCACAGATCAGCCCTGTATGAGCTGGTCCACAGAAACCCTCTCCAGCTGGAGATACTCCCAAATCAGCTACTTCTGTACTCTCTGTGGAAGCTCTGAGCAGAGCAGCAGGCAGGACATCAAGCTCCTTAATGGCCTGGACATGCACAGAGCCATGGCAATTGACAAGCCAGGGCCAGATCTTCAGCTGAGAGCACGAATCTGTGTGGATCACAACGGAGTAAGTAGCCATGGTGTGGCATCACCACCCAGCAAAGCATATGCTGAGCCTGGCTGCAAAACTGCATCGAGGGCTGACTGCTGCCAGCGCATTCGCCCTTGTGCAGCGGTGGCACTTGGCTGAGAGCCCCCAGCACCAGCTGAGTTGTTCAGGGGGCTTGAGGGAGGCTATGGCTGAGCTTTCAGTAATGGAAACCAAAGCACGTGTGTGAAACAAGATGTTTCTGCTGAGTGCTGGAGAAGGGAGTGGGTGTTTGTCAGCTCAGAAAACACATCAGCTTGCCATGAGCCAACGAAAAGTAATCTCTGCTGTCTTGAAAACAGTCTCCTGACTCCTGGCTGGCTGGGAGGCTTTTGCCAATGGCTTGAAGTCACCTTTCAGTTTATGCTTAAAGACAAAAGGAGCTTTAAATGACTATAAACAGACTGCTGAAATTATTATCTTTTTTTAAATTGAATTATTTTGGAATTGTTTCTAAACCTCCTCCAAACCATCACGGAATTGAAATAAGGATAAAAATGAGCTCAGTGGATTTCAGACCACTAAGCCCAGCACGCCTGAGGCTGCAGTGTTCTGGGCTCTCCTCACTTCTCCCCCCTTAGACACTCTCCAAAAATGGCTCCAAAGTCTTAGAATCAAAGAACTAAGAACTGTAAGCTGCAGCTACCCACACACCAAAACCTATTAGATGTGTGCTGTTGCTCACTTGACTCGCAGTGGAGTCAAGAAACTGCCGCTTGCAAAGGACATGTTTGCTGCTGTTGGAAAAGCTTGATGCAACTGGTCACACAAGAGGCAGCCTCTTAAAGCCATTGTGCCCAATGCCAGTGGTGGAGGAAGGAACCTTTGGGCATGGAAGTGTACCCAGGGGGCATCTCCAAACACTATTTGCCTGCTTCTACATCTCTGCTGAATGCATTCCCTGAGGCACAGGAGTCTAAAGAGGCAGCTCAGAAGAAAATTTCCAAAGCACTCTGGCAAATTGTGATATTTGGTTGCTCCTCTTGTATGTAAAGAAACATAGAGTCAGTCAGGGTTGGATGCCCAGGGACACCTCACACTAGAGCAGCCTGCCCACAGCCTCATCCAGCCTGGCCTGAAACACCTCCAGGGATGAGGCTTCCACCACCCCCCTGGGCAGCCCCTGCCAGGCTCTCACCACCCTCATGCTGAACATCTTCCTAACATTCAGGCTGAATCTCCTCATTTCCAGCTTTGTTCTATTCCCCTATCACTACCTGGCAGCATAACAGGAGTCACTTCCTCCACAAAACTCTTTCTGTCCTTACTTCTTGAACAAACCTAACTTAAAGAATTTAGAGAGGTAAAGCTGTTGAGATTAAATCCACTCACAGCCTCTTTGTGTGGCTGTTTTGCAGTGAAGGACCCTTGAAGCAGAAAGAAGTGTTGGCAGCCTAAAGCCAACAGATATTTTTACCTTCAAATTCTCTTTTTCACTTTTAAATAGTTTGAGCTTAAATATCTTTTCCCTGCACTCATGAGTGTTTGGGAACAGTTCACGCTTTGCACACACATGATCAAGTCCTTCAGCTTCACAGGGCCTTTGCCCTAGCAAAGGGATGCCTTCATAGAGTGATTGGCATTGGAATGGGCTGCCCAGGGAGGTGGTGGAGTCGCTGTCCCTGGAGTGAAGCCAAGCCTGGCTGGGGCACTTAGTGCCATGGTCTGGTTGATTGGCCAGGGCTGGGTGCTAGGTTGGGCTGTCTGAGCCTGGAGCTCTCTTCCAACCTGCCTGATTCTAGGATATGATTCTGTGATGCTTCCTCGTGAGCGTCTCCTGGCCCAGAGGCTGTGCAGGGCTCTGACCGCTCCCTCAGCAAGAGCTGAGTGGGGGCTGAGCACGCAGGCTCCGGCTGCAGGGGTGGGAACAGGGAGAAGTGGATCCCACATCTGTTTCAGGCAGTTATAAATATTACAGCAGTCTAATTTTCCTAGGAATCCTGCCTCGAGCAGAGCCTGTGGCACACAAGAAGAGGAGAAGCAGCCCAGCACAATCCCTCCAGCTCTCTGATTTCCTATCTCCCTCCTTTAAGTTTCTACCACATGTTCCTTGATCAAAGCGAGGCCAAGTTGCCTTGCCCTGGTGGGTGACTTTTTTATGCTGTCCTGGCTGGATGTTTGGACAATCCTTCACAGTGTATTTTTGAATGTCTCTCCATGAATAATTGGCCTGGGTGGCAGAGGCAAGAGATTGTGAGGGGGAGTAGGGGGGAATTGGTGCTTTGGGTCTCCAGTGGGATAAAAAGAGCTGTCGTGATGTGCATTTGAAGCAAATGACTCATTGTCTGGTAGCATGTTGTTATCCAGGCTGTATCTCTTTTGCACAGTGCTTGGAAGACAAAAACTGTGAAGATGGTTCCAGAATCCAGTTTCCTACCTCAGTGAGCAAATTTCACCCCTGGTGAAGCCCTCCAGCACGTTCCTTGCAGCACTTCCCAACAGCTACTGCTGCTCTTCACCTCACTGAGGATAAAAAAAGATTTTATGAGTAAGACTGAAAAACTTCAGTGCAGGAGAGCTGTGGAGGTGCTGGAGCCAGTGCAGAGGAGGGCAAGGGGGGTGTGAAGGGCCTGGAGAGTAAATCTGATGAGGCGAGTGAGGGAGCTGGGGCTGGGCAGTGTGGAACAGAGGAGGCTGAGGGCAGAGCTCATTGCTGGCTGCAGCTACCTGAAGGGACACTGTGCAGAGGCTGCTGCTGGGCTCTGCTCACAGGGAACTGGAGCCAGAACAAGGGGGAATGGCCTCAAGCTGAGCCTGGGGAGGGTTAGATTGGACATTAGGGTAAGGTTTTTGATGGGGAGAGTGGTCAGAGAGTGGAATGAGCTGCCCAGGGAGGTGGTGGAGTCCTCCAGCCTGGCTGTGTTTCAGGGTGGTTTGGATGTGGTTGCTTGGGGCTGTGGTTGAAGGTGAATCCTGCAGAGCAGGGTTCTGGGCTGGACTTGGTGCTCCTGAGGGACTGTGCCAGCCTGGCTGTGGCTGTGACTCTGTGAATCTGTGACATTGTGCTGCCCACAGTACCAGCAGCATGATGGATGGTGTGGGGGGTAACTGGAATTAATCAGCATGGCAGAACTCCTTTCCTTTCTTGCCTTTCTTTCACTGACCTTTCAGGCAGACAATGCAGTAGCACTAACGGAGCCTCCTCTGCTGCAGGCTGCACACCCCCAGCTCCCTCAGCCTCTCCTCACAGGGCTGTGCTCCAGGCCCCTCCCCAGCCTTGCTGCCCTTCTCTCAACACCTTCCAGCACCTCAACATCTCTCTGCAATGGAGGAGCCCAGAACTGGACACAGCACTCAAGGTGTGGCCTGAGCAGTGCTGAGCACAGGGGCAGCAGAACCTCCCTTGTCCTGCTGCCCACACTGCTCCTGAGCCAGCCCAGGATGCCATTGGCTCTGCTGCCCACCTGGGCACTGCTGCCTCCTCTGCAGCTCCTCTCTCCCAGCACCCCCAGCTCCCTCTCTGCCTGGCTGCTCTCTGCCACTCTGTCCCCAACCTGTGGCACTGCCTGGGGTTGTTGTGGCCAAAGTACAGAACTTGGGCCTTGGACTTGTTCAGACTCCTGGCACTGGACTGTGTCCATCTGTCCAGCCTGCCCAGGTCCCTTTCTTCCTTATACCTTATGCAGGGGAAGGGAAGGAGGACTGACAGTTTTGCTTGTATAATTCAGAGAGCTGGAAGCAAACATCAGATAAAATGAGGAGAGGCCTTTAATGTTAATGGTTTGCATGGAGACCACTGTTCCTTCCACATAAGCTTTAACAGATTTACTCTTTGCTAGGAGAGGCCATCAAAGAATTAATTTGTACTTGTTTAACATTTACATACGTGGAGAAAAGTACAGGACCAGGAAACTGGAAAATGTTTCAGAGCTTAAAATAATCTCTTCCCCTAGCAACTGCTTAGGAAAATGAGACCTTTGACTTTGACTCAGAAATTGTTTATCCTCCTAATGGTAATTACATTCACATTTGATGAGGGTTTGCCACAATGTGAAGGGTAACTGTAAAAGCATGGGAAGTATCAGAACAAGCACAGAGAAACAAGTTCGGTTCACAAATCAGACCTAGAGTGTTTGGGGCACACTCTGTGATTATGCCTAACTGAAAGAGAAGACAGAAATAATGTGCTGATGCATCACCTGCACCCAGCCACAGGCTGAGCTGAGCCCCCAGGAGGAACCACCTACCACACAGACCCCTCCTGCTTACCTCTTTGCAGGGTGCCCTGGCACATGCCCCTCTGGGAGTGACCTGTGCTACGGTTTCCTGAAGCTCTAGCAGCCTCCTTTCTCACTGGTGTACAGTGCAGGAGTGAGAGAATGGTTGGGCTCAGGGGTCCTAGGAGTCTTTTCCAGCCAATGGCAGCCTAGGCTGGCTCAGGAGCAGTGTGGGCAGCAGGACAAGGGAGGTTCTTCTGCTTCTGTGCTCAGCACTGCTCAGGCCACCCTTTGAGTGCTGTGTCCAGTTCTGGGCTCCTCCATTGCAGAGAGATGTTGAGGTGCTGGAAGGTGTTGAGAGAAGGGCAGCAAGGCTGGGGAGGGGCCTGGAGCACAGCCCTGTGAGGAGAGGCTGAGGGAGCTGGGGGTGTGCAGCCTGCAGCAGAGGAGGCTCAGGGCAGAGCTCATTGCTGCCTGCAGCTGCCTGCAGGGAGGCTGTAGCCAGGTGGGGTTGGGCTCTGCTACCAGACAGACAGGGACAGAAGAAGGGGACACTGACTCAAGCTGTGCCAGGGCAGGTTGTGGCTGGCTGTTAGGAGGAAGCTGTTGGCAGAGAGAGTGATTGGCATTGGAATGGGCTGCCCAGGGAGGTGGTGGAGACATGGTTCTAGCTTTTTTGGTGTGGTTCTGTTTGTCTGGGTTGGATTTTTTGGGCTGTTTTGTTGGTGCTGACAGTGGATGTGTTTGGTTGTTTTTAAATGAGCACAAACATGATGCTCATTTCCCAGGTCTGCAGATGCCAGCTGTCTGTGCTCAGCTTTCTCACAGGTAAAGCTTCTCTGCTTTACACGAAGCATCAACTATCCCATTAGCTACAGCACAGCAATGTGATCTTGGGGTGCATTCAGCAGAGTGTGTCCAGCAGATCAAGGGAGGTTCTCCTTCTCCACTACTCTGCCCTGCTGAGACCTCTTCTTGAGTACTGCCTTCAGTTTTGGGCTCTCCAGTTTCAGAGGGACAGGGATCTGCTGGAGAGTGTCCACAGAAGGGCTATGAGGATGCTGAGGGGACTGGAGCAGTGCCTGGTGAGGAGAGGCTGAGGGCCCTGGGGCTGCTTAGTCTGGAGAGGAGAGGGCTGAGAGGGGATTTAATGTTTATGACTATCTGAGGGCTGGGGGTCAGGAGGGGGGGACAGGCTCTGCTCACTGCTCCCTGGCATAGGACAAGCAGCAATGGATGGAAGCTGCAGCACAGCAGGTTCCAGCTCAGCACCAGGGGCAACTTCTTGCCTGGAAGGGTCCCAGAGCCCTGGCACAGGCTGCCCAGAGAGGCTGTGGAGTCTCCTTGTGTGGAGCCTTTCCAGGCCTGTCTGGATGTGTTCCTGTGTGCCCTGAGCTAGATTGTGTAGCCCTGCTCTGGCAGAGGGTTGGACTGGGTGAGCTCTTTGGGTCCCTTCCAACCCCTGACATCCTGTGAGCCTGGGATCAAAAGCAATGCTGCCAAGTTCTAACTTCTAGGAAGAGGCCAGATAAAGCCAGTCCTTAAAAATGGATCTTCCAGAAGGTTACCTGAGTTCATGGCAGCAGGATGCAAATTGCAGGCATTTGGTGAGCACTTCTCTGGTCTCCTGTTTGTTTGTTGGCTGCTTTCTTGTTTGTTTAGTTCTGAAGGAAATATGCAAAGCACAGATTCAGAGCAGTCTCTTCACAGGCGACTGGTGAAAAAGCCTCTTGAGCTGCTGTGTGAATGTGTACTGCTGCACGATTGAGGATCAGAGAAATGGTGCCAGGCTCCTCCGGGCTGCTCTTTCAGCGAGCCCTGCAGAAGAAGCCTTTGCCTTGGAACTGGGACTGTGCCAGAAGACCATGCAGGAATAGAAATATTTATTGAAGGTCAAATATTCCAGAACTTCAACAGTGGCAAGGAACAGCAAACTCCTGAACAGAAATTACTATTTGATCACATAATATTTGTTCTTTCCTCATCCTATTTTCCTTAACTCATAAACACTCTCTTTCACAAAGCAGAAGCCAGGTAGCTGCTTTGCTACTCATGGAAAGTTTATTTGAGGCATTTATTAATCAATTGATGAGCTTATGATAACTTTATCTGATTTTTTTGTCTACCATTCCGCATTGAAAGCCTGCACATCTCTTGCCCTGACAGTCATTTACTGCATGGGCACATGCCTGCATTCACAAGCCAACTGATGTTCTACTCCACTCTGCTGAGAGCCCACCTGGGGTCCTGCATCCAGTTTTGGAGCCCCTGGGACAAGAGGGATGTGGAGATGCTGGAGTGTGTCCAGAGCAGGGCCAGGAGGATGCTCAGAGGCTGCAGCAGCTCTGCTGTGAGCACAGACTGAAAGAGTTGGGGCTGTGCAGGCTGGAGCAGAGGAGGCTCCCAGGTAACCTTCTTGTGGTCCCAGGTAACCTTCTTGTGGCCTGCCAGCATCTGAAGAGGGCTACAAAAAAGCTGGGGAGGGACTTTTTAGGCTCTCAGGGAGTGCCAGGACTGGGGGGAATGGAGCAAAGCTGGAGGTGGGGAGGAAGTTGTTGTGCGTGAGAGTGGTGAGAGGCTGGAATGGGTTGCCCAGGGAGGTGCTTGAGGCCCCATGGCTGGAGGTGTTTGAGGCCAGGCTGGCTGAGGCTGTGTGCAGCCTGCTCTAGGGTAGGGTGTCCCTGTCCATGGCAGGGGGTTGGAACTGCCTGATCCTTGTGCTCCCTTCCAACCCTGCCTGATTCTATGATTCTGTGACTGACCTAACATTCAAACAGGTGTCCCAGTCCTGGTGCCTACCAGAGCTCATCCCAGTCCACAAGCTGACAGCAGACTTCCATTCATACACATCTGACAAAAACAGTTTGTCCAAGAACTCCTGACCAGCTACGACTTCAGCAGGACAAACAATTTCAAACAGCAGCTGTCTGAGAAGCAGCAATGATAAGAACAAATGAATTGCATTTTACCTTCTGTCATTCCTGCAGTCTCTAACTCATGACAATCAATAGGGAAGCAAAGTGCCACCTGCTCTAAGGAAGCCAGGACAGGCAAGGGCTGAGCATTAGCTCTCAAACTGGTCTACACAGGGGAAACCTCAGGGTCAGCACCCTGCAGGGGGTTTGCAGTGTGGGTAGAGCAGCAGCGAGTGAGCAATACCATGCTTCAGCAGCAGTGCTCTGATCTGAAGGTCCTCTGATATCACAAGCTTTTAGGAGCCATTAAATTACTTCTGTGGCTGCCAAGTTGGTTCCATGTGGACAGGTGACCGAGGTTGGAGAGGCTCTCAGCTTCTCCCTTAACCAGCACCCTCTACTGCTGCTGCTGCCACTGGGTGGACCTTTCCCCTGACCCACTGGGGCACTTGCCTTTTCTGACACAAGGACCCAAGCTGAACACACCAATGGTTATGGACTTGGCTCAGAAAGTTGAGCCTGTCCCACCTGCTCTCTCTCCCATGCCCAGCCCCTGTGCAAAATGTTATCTCTGCAGCCCTTGCAGCACTGCCTTTGAAGAGAAAACATCATCCTGGGGCTCTCGGAACTACCTGAACGGAGGTTGTAGCCAGATGGGGTTGGTCTCTTCCCCCAGGCAGTCAGCAGCAGAACGAGGGGACACAGCCTGAAGCTGAAGGTGTTGTGGGTCACCATGGGAAGGATGCACAGGGACAGGTGAGAACCTCGGAAAGCAAATGCCCTGAAATCTCTGGCTGTGCAATGAACAGCAACAGCCAGGAGTGGGGAAAGCCTCCTGCACATTTATTGTTGTTTGAAGATGCCACCAAAAAAGCAGTCCCTCAGCTGACAAATTTGCAGCAGTTAGCAGCTATCAGTCTCCCAGATAGTCAGGGACTATCTTCAGACTCAGCTCCCTGCCTCCTGCACGTGGAAGTGAGGATGCCTGCCAAGCCTGTGCACATCTCCCTCCCCGTGGAAGGGGGGCACCCTGGATTTTCTGTACAGCAGCTGGCAGGTCCTACCGAGCTGCTCTATCATTTCCATAGCCGAGTGCCTCAGGTCAGCCTCATGTCCCTCAAAGCCGCTGTGCGCTCTCCATTGCCTCTCAAACGCGGCGTGCCTGTGGCCAGGCAATGATGTGTGTGGCAGGGTGGCTGCCTCCGGGCTGTGGCTGACTGCCTGTGTGCTGCCATTGTCTCCCTCCAGCTGAAAAGCAAATGATGCTCTCTGCACCCTTACTGCCGGGTGGTGCTCAGGAGAATGACATTTGAAACTAGAGCAGGGCAGATTTGGGTCAGAGGTTCAGAAGTTCTTTGCTGTGAGGGTGGTGAGGCACTGGAACAGGTTTCTCAGGGAGGCTGTGGGTGCCTCTCCCTCAAGTATTGAAGACCAGTCTGGATGTGGCTTTGAGCAACCCAGTGTGCCTTCCCATGGTGGGGGCGCTGGAGCTCGCTGGTCTTTGGGGATTCACAAGCTCAAGCCATTCTGTGATTCCAGGAACTGAGCTGGGCTCAGTGTGGGATGTCCTCATTGTCCAGGGACAGCACAGACAGATAAAGGAAGCTATGGAGGTTTTATTGTGTTCTATCTGAAGTATGCTATCATGACAAGACCTCAGCCTTAGCTTAGATGAAGCAAAGATTTTCTGCATGCAGAGCAGGAGCTGCAGGAGCAAGAGCAGCAATACAAGCTCCCTGGTTTGTTGGAGCTCCTAAAAACCAAGAGTCTTGTCCTGCTCCAGCATGGGTAAAGGGAGGCAGCGGAACAGGGGCGAAAGAGAGAATCTGCTCCTGGAAATGTGTGCATCTGTTGAAGCCTCAGGAGCTCCTGCACCAGATCAGGCACCTCTGGCTGCCTCTTACTCTGCCCCTCAGCCCCCTTTCTGGCCTGGTATCTGAAGGCAAAGGAGAGTCCTGGTGCAAGCAGTAAGATGAGGAGGGAGCAGCAGATGTTGTTCCGGCACCGGGAAGGTTGCTCAGGTTGCCGACATGTGTTGAGGAGCCGGAGTTGCGCAGTGTGCAGACTGATCTGAGCAGGGCTCTGAGCCAAGCATCTACAGAGCTGATTGAAAACATCCCTGCTGTTTAAAATTCTCTGCTCTTCTGCTGCTCAGAACCCGACCCTGCAGTTATTTCTCCCTCTCGGGCAGAAGGAGGCGCATCCATACTTGGGGTGTCCTCTCACCTCGCAGGACAGACAGTTTAGCCTCCTCTTCCTGCTCCTCCTGCTTCACAAACAGCTCCTGCAGAGACACGCTCGGAGGCCCGGACAGAGCAGAAGAGGAGCTGTCTGTGGCGCTGGGCGGGGATCCCCGTGCGGAGCCAGCGGACGGGGAGGAGTGAGGTTTATGTGGGTCACTGGATGAGGGTGTCTGGGCTCCAGATACTGCCTGAAATCTCCCCTTGAAAAACAAATAAACGCTGCTGCTACTTCTCCTAATTGTCTGGGAAACAAAGCAAACTTTTTTTTAATTTACTCTCCTCTTTGCTCATTATTTTAACTCTCACTCTTGCTAAGCTGCTGCAGAGGTATTTTTGGAGAGATTGAGGCTTGGAATGCTGTTTTCAGGCTTGCTTGCATGATGTTCCTTTCCACAGTGCTGCTCTTTAGGCCAGCCAGAAATGAGGCTAGGACCGAGCACAAAAGCCTTGTGTATCTCCCACAGTAACTACGTTAAAGGCTGCAACGCATCTGCAGAGGGAGTTTAGCACACTTGGAAATGCCAAAGGGCATTTCAAGGCAGTGTCTGGTGACATGATGCATGACACCTCTTCCTGCAAAGGTAGGAGGTGAGAAGCAGAGCCCAGACAGGATTATTTGTTTGAGTTTACTCAGACTTGGCTCCACGCAAAGGGACACTGTAACCTCTAAGCCCCTGTAGGACTGCCCTCGGGCCACAGCAGCCCCAGGCAGTGCCACAGGCTGGGGACAGAGTGGCTGAGAGGAGCTGAAGAGGAGGCAGCAGGACAAGGGAGGTTCTGCTGCCCCTGTGCTCAGCACTGCTCAGGCCACCCCTTCAGTGCTGTGTCCAGTTCTGGGCCCCTCCATTCCAGAGAAATGTTGAGGTGCTGGAAGGTGTTGAGAGCAGGGCAGCAAGGCTGGGGAAGGGCCTGGAGCACAGCCCTGTGAGGAGAGGCTGAGGGAGCTGGGGGTGTGCAGCCTGCAGCAGAGGAGGCTCAGGGCAGAGCTCATTGCTGCCTGCAGCTCCCTGCAGGGAGGCTGTAGCCAGCTGGGGCTGGGCTCTGCTGCCAGGCACCCAGCAACAGAAGAAGGGGACACAGCCTCAAGTTGTGCCAGGGCAGGTCTAGACTGGATGTTAGGAGGAAGTTGTTGGCAGAGAGAGTGATTGGCATTGGAATGGGCTGCCCAAGGAGGTGGTGGAGTCTCTGTGCCTGGGGGTGTTTAAGAGGAGGCTGCATGAGGCACTTAGTGCCATGGTCTGGTTGATTGGCCAGGGCTGGGTGCTAGGTTGGGCTGGCTGAGCTTGGAGCTGTCTTCCAACCTGCTTGATTCTATGAATCTCTAATTCTGTGTCTGTACACACAGGAGAAAAAGAGGGGCCAGAGAGAACATTCCAGAGCAGACACAGAGCTGCTCCCATCCACAGAGCGCTGCCGTTCTGCTCTGACAGCGGAAGAGAAAAGCTGCTGCACAGGAGGAGAGGGCTTGTGAAGTTTCACAACTCCAGATCTGTGCTCTTTTCTGTCATAGTTTAATGGCAGATATATGTGCCTGTGCAGTGCCAAGCACTGCTTTATGGTGGCAGTGGTTTAATGCCCAGCGTTTGATTGCTGCAAAACACATCAGGCTTTCCGTGGAAGCGACTGGGAGAGTCAGGCTTTCAGACACTCACTTGCACAGAATGGCTGCTGGTGTACAGGAGCACAGGGGCTGTGTGTACACAGCACTGTACACAGTCCCCTGGCTGCCTGTTTTACTGACAGCTGTTTGGTGATGCTGAGAGCAGATCCACCCCACAGCCTTCATCTCATTTCTACTTAGCTTTAAAATTAGTACCACAACAACCATCCTATAGTTCAAACAAATGCAGCCCATGCTGTTCCCAGGAGTCTTCTGTGCTTTAAATACCTACTGCAGACTTCCTCTCAGCAAGCAGTTAGGAGACCACAGGTTTGCTATTTAAACAGAGCATAGCCATTATCCAGGGCATGCCAAACAGAAAGCTCTGCTCTCTGCCTTCCAAGTGCCTATGCAGAATCAGCTGCAACTCTGGCTTCAATAACTTTGAGGGAAAAATGACTTTATCCTGAATCTTTCCCCAGCCCACAACACTCTTGTGGCACACACTGGAATGTGCAGCTACTCATAGCATGGCAATTTCTGGGGTGTGGATTGCAAAGAATGATTTCCTTTCCCTAGCTGCTCTGTTGGTGGAAGGCATTCCCCTACTGCCTTCTGGGAGGAGTTTTAATCACAAAGAAAATAGCCCTGAACAAGTACTCTATGAAGGGTGTTTTCCACTGGTAGAGCACAGGCTCACAGAGTGTCAGGGGCTCGAAGGGAGCTCCAAAGCTCATCCAGTCCAACCCCCCTGCCACAGCAGCAGCACCCAGAGGAGATCACATAGAACACATCCAGGCAGCTCTGGAATAGCTTCAGAGAGGGAGACTCCACAACCCCCCTGGGCAGCCTCTTCCACTCTTCTGTCACCCTCACAGGGAAAAATTCCTCCTCATGTTTCCATTAAACTTCCTCTGCTTCAGCTTCCACCATTGCCCCTTGTGCTGGCACTGGCATCACCCAACAGAGCCTGGCTCCAGCCTCCTGCCACTCATCTGCACATCTTTAGAACCATTGCTGAGGTCCCCTCTCTACCTCTTCCACTCCCAGCAGCACAGCCTCAGCTCCCTCAGCCTCTCCTCCTAGCAGAGCTGTTCCATTCCCTTCAGCATCTCTGTGGCTCTGTGCTGGACTCTCTCAGGCAGTTCTGTGTCCCTCTTGAACTGGGGTCCCAGAACTGGACACAGGACTCCAGATGTGGCCTCAGCAGAGCAGAGCAGAGCAGAGCAGAGCAGAGGGGCAGCAGAACCTCTCTCGACCCACAGCTCTTCTAACCTGCACCAGAATGGCATTGCCCTCCTGGCCCCCAGAGCACACTGCTGGCTCATGCTCAACCTCCCATCCACCAGGACCCCCAAATCCTTTTGCCCTTTGCTACCTTCTAACAGCTCAGTCCCCAGTTCATCAGTGCTTTAGCACCTTCTTCTCTGGCTTGTGATGGCAAGTGTGGAGCTGAGCCTCTCTGCTCAGCTTTGACACGAGACAGTGACAGCTGCCTGCACCAACACACAGGAACCTTCATCGTTGGCTTTCAGAATAATTGATTGTTCAGCACCTTCATAGGTCCTTCTAAAGGTGATGCTTCCCTGCTTCTGCCTGAGCTGATTTGAGTGACTCTCCTCCTCAGGGAGCACACACATTGCTGTGGCTACAGGGACTGGATGCTCTGCCATCAGCACCAGGATGGTGCATACACAGCTTGCAAGAGGCAAGACTGAGCAAGAGCTCTGAGTTTCTGCCTATGCCCTTCTAGGAAGCAGCAAGAACAGAAAGGGGGAAAAAAGCCAACTCCATGAGGGCAACTGCAGTTATCTGTGGTGAAGAGCAACCAGTTTTGTTGTGGTTCTGAAACGTTGGCTGTTCAGTTGTGCTATTTTCAGGCTGTGTCTCCTACCTCGTTTCTTACCTTTCTCCAGAGAAGCCCTTCTGGCTCAGACAAGAACAGCACACAAGCTGTCTGGGATACGTCTTCACTCATCACAGGCAGTTGAATCTAAGCCACTTCCTTTTGATGGACCTAATTCAGAAGCCATCAGCAGCCAACGAATGAGGCCTTGATACCAGTCCAGAATTCATCTCTTGCATAGGATCTGCTTACGGTGGTACAGAGAATGGCACTGGAGAGTTCCTGTGCACAGAGCCAGTTCTCAAGTGAAAGAAGAGGCCTTTGCTCCCCTCTCCCTGCAGAAAAGTTTGCATGTGTCCTTGGGCTTTGGGCAGATGTTGCACGCAGATCAGAAGCAGATGATGTGAGAGCAGCAACTTCCCTGAGCAGCAGCAGAGCAGCAGGTGCAGAAGGAGCATCTGCCAGACTCCCATCAGCAGAAGCAGCTGCCCAGAGGACCCTCTGGGGCTGCACGTGGGGTGCATTTCCACTTCTCTGCTGGCCCTGGGGAATGTTCATGTCTGCATCACGCCAAGCAAATAATTCACAAACTGAACTTTCAGTTATGTAATAATTCACAAGGTAAAGGCACAGGAACTACACTACCACAAGGATTTGTCAGGCAAAACAGCCTGGGGCTTCAAAGAAGTATCATGTTGAGTGAGGGAAATCAGAAACCTTATCTCTGACCCCGTCCCAAAATCTTCCCCACACACCCAGGAAGATGAAGAATTTCCACTCCTTTATTTTTTCTAATAGCAGACACTGGTTTGAAAGAATAATCTCTGAAGCCAATTGCAAAGGTCTCGTTCAGATTGCTCCTGAGACCTTCTCAAAGAGGAAAGAGACGAAGAAAGGGAAGCAAGGAGAGAAGAAGATTTTTTACCTTGCTGGAGAGCCCTGACATGCTCCATTGCTTTGGATGGACTGAATAAAAACCTGTTTGTCCTAGCCAGTGCTGAGGAGCTCTAGGTGCTGCTTGTCACTTTCCCTCCAGCGGCACATTCTGAGCGCAGCTGCCCAGAAGTCAGCTGTGCAGCATACAAAGATGTAAACCTTTCAGTTGAAGATGGCAGCAGGACTTGTCTGAAAGCAGCAGCGACCCAACCTTCCCAGGGGAGCCACCCAAAGCAGCCAGGCAGCGGAGTGTCAGCCTTCCTGCTCTGTGCAGGGTCTGTTCCTAACCTCCTGCTGTGCCACTCTCTTCTCTTCCAGCGACTGGAAATCAACACACAGGCAGAGCCACACACACACAGCATGTTAGGGGTCGGAAGGCACCTCAAGAGATCTTCTATTCCAGCCTCTGCCTCCCTGGGTGGCCTGTTTCTGCCTTCTGTCACCTTCACAGTGAAAGTTTTTCCTGACGATCAAGTGGCAGCTCATAGGCTCATAGAATCATAGAATCACAGACTCCTGTTGCAAACCCAACCCCCATACAGATGGCAGGAGAGTGACCCTTGGCACACTGGCATCACCTTTAGGGCTCGGTAGAGAAGCACGAAGAGCACTCACAGGGATGGTCAGGGTAATTGTGCAGCGGGCGAGGAGCAGACCGGTCCTTCCAGGGCAGCTGCAGGAACCTCCTGGAGCCAAAGGCAAATCACAGGTCTTGTGAGGAGCTGAAATGGCTCAGCACTTGTTAGGAAATGCTGGAATGCCTGTCCACAAATGTCTGCTGGCTACACACTCACACAAGATGTGCTGGTGAAAAGTGGTAGCCAGCTTGGCAGCACTCCCCCCGACAGAGAGAAGGGGCACATCTCAGCTTGGAAAGCCACATTGCTTCAAGGGACTTCTGAAACTCTTCTGGTTTGTGCTGGCACAGACACACTGCTGCTTGCAGCATTAGCAGCAGGGAGAGCAGAGGCCCTAGAGAACAGTTTTTATGGCTTCTGCAATGGAACAGAGACCTCATTGCTGCCCACAGCTGCCAGAAAGGAGGTTGTAGTGAAGTGGGAGTTGGTCTCTTCTCCCTGGTATCAGGAGACAGGATCAGAGGACATGGCCAGAAACTGTGCCAGGGGAGGGTTGGGTTGAGTACTAAGAGAAGTATCTTCACAGAGAGAATGGTCAGGCACTGGCACAGGCTGCCCAGTGAGGGGATGCAGTCACTGGAGGTGTTTGAGAAACATCTGGACATGACGCTTCAGGATGTAGTTTAATGGCCATGGAGGTGTTGTGTTGGTGGTTGGACTCAATGATGTTAGAGGTCTTTCACTACAAAACCAGCTCTCTGATTCTGTAATCCTATGGATAGCAGTCTGGGAAGAGAGCTCCAGGCTCATCCAGCCCAACCTAGCACCCAGCCCTGCCCAACCAACCAGACCATGGCACTAAGTGCCCAGCCAGGCTTGGCTTCAACATCTCCAGGCACAGTCACTCCACCACCTCCCTGGGCAGCCCATTCCAATGCCAATCACTCTCTCTGACAACAACTTCCTCCTAACATCCAGCCTAGACCTCCCCCGGCACAGCTTGAGACTGTGTCCCCTCATTCTGTTGCTGGGTGCCTGGCAGCAGAGCCCAACCCCACCTGGCCACAGCCTCCTTTCAGGTAGTTGTAGAGAGCAACGAGCTCTGCCCTGAGCCTCCTCTTCTCCAGATGTGCAAAATGATTCTTTTACTGCCCTCTCCTCAAACTGCTGCCCTTCAGCTGCAGCACTGTTGGAGCTGACCAACAGGACACAGGCACAGCATTTTGTAAGGACAGATCCTTCTTTCTACCTATCTTTTTCCCAGTTTGGTTTTCTTGTCTCTTCCCTCCACCCCATTGCCCTGATTACAGCAGGGAGCTGTTTTCTGTCAGCAGGAAACAAGTGCAGAAAGGTTTGGAAAGGTATATGCTGAAACTCATTAGTCTCTTGAAGTCCCATCAAGGGTTTAGTTTTAATCCTTTAACTATCAGGATTCCATTAAAGATTTTTCTCCCCCTTCTAATTCCCAGAATGAAGCAGAACTGAGGTGAGCATTAGGCTGTTCAAACAGCAGAGCATTTACACAGAGGAGCTCCAGCTGCAGTGTCAACACTATTTAACAAGACTTTTTTAAAAGACAGCCCTGGAAAAGTCATTATGGGCATTTGTTTGCCAGAAACTATAGAAATAAGAGGGGAAAAAATCCTTTGTGTGTCATTTATTATTGTCACTTTATAGGTCAGGGAATTATAAACAGCTTTAAAGGTTTTGCAATAACAACTTTTTACAGAGAGCTTTTCTCTTTCAAAGGCAGGGCCTGGGCTTAGCTGCTGCAGTGCCTCAATCCCTTCAGCTGAGCTCTCTGTCTTTCTTTACACTTCTGGATGCCAGAAAGGTTTTATGGCTACCAGTTTTGGTTACTGCCTACATAAACCTTGCACCAACGTCGAGACTGTCAGTCAGGAAATGTCTTTCCCCAGCAGGGCTGCTGGATGCTTTGCTCAGCCTAAGAGCTTCCAGTGTACATAAAGTTAATTAGGAGCTCCTGCCATAACCTTTCCTGACAAACTCACATGCATGCCATAAATACAGACTACTTCTCAACAACTTCAATGCCTTCTCTTGACATATAATCCATAGGAACTTCAGTATAACCTATAACTATAACCACATGAGCCTAAGGTCTTTGTCGTAGGATTCCATATGCTGAAGCTCCCTGAAACACACAGGAAAAAAGCTTTGCCTGTGCAGCTGTTTTAAAGCCAGTACTGGCCTAAGGCCCCTCCATTCTTTATGGACGCAGCAGGTGACTCCAAGACTGAGAGCAAGGATCACAGAATCCCAGACTGATCCTGTGATCAATAGGATCAATTGATCTGTGGAACAGATCAATAGGAACAACTTGGTGTGTGAGTACAAAGCTGCAGCGGGAGTCCGTGCAGTGGCAGACACTGGAGAGCGCTCAGCAGGAGAGGAAGGATGCTGGCAGTGGTTTGAAGCGCCCTCAGCTCTCCGAGATGCCGCCCGTGGAGCTCCGCATGGGGCTGGCCGGTCCGAGGCCAGGCAGCAGAACGCAGGCTGCTGTGCCTCTGGCAACCTGCTGCCCCTCTGGCAACCTGCTGCCCTCTGCAGCCTTGCACTGCCCGGGGCAGGGCTCGGCAGAGAGCAGAGCAGGGAGACTAGCCCCGTGTTCCACCCCCAGACATTAATGTTCGACTCGAGCCCAGCTAGCAGAGGATGCTTTCTTCACGTCTCTAGAATGGACAGACAGTTGCAAGCTTTTTTTCCCCCAAAGTCAGGATATTCCAACCTAAGCACCATTTGCGTAGGCATAGTTCTGAAAGAAACCCGTACTGTGGACCATGGAAAATACAGCCACAAACCCAGGACTTGCAAGAACATCTCCTTGTGCATCTTTCCATTGTCATTTCCTCCCATCTCCTCTTATTATTCACTTTAAATCTTTCCCTTACTCTTTTCCACTCCTCCAATCTCTTGCTTCAGTCTCAGAAGCTCCTGAGCAGTCACTGAACTCAGAGAGGCGATGACAAGCTCAGTGCATCACACCTCTTGGGGAGACTGTGTTGGACTGTCAACATAAAGTTGCTAAGAGAAACAGGCTGAAGAGCCAATTGCTCAAAGCAAAAGGTAAAACCATAACCCAAGCCCAACTCTTAGACCCACTGCTGTCTAGCCAGATCATGAGACACAATCAACCAGCACCACTGCCTACTCTCCAAGGCTGGCTGCCCTAGCAAGGAGGTGTCCTTGGCTGAGCCTAAGCTGACCCTGCTCTATCAGTAGCAGATCAGAGTGAGAGCTGCAAAGCCATGCTCCCAACACCCAGTAGGGCACCCTGCAGGGGTGAGAGGGAGGTGTTTGGGGAAGGGAAAAAATCCTCAAACACACTGAATAAAGTTTGACCACGAAAGAAAGAGCTTTGAAGTGGTTATGACTTCTGCTGGCTGTGTCTAAGAAGTGAATCTCAGAAGAGGGGAGGTACACCTGTTAAGATGCAGGAACATTCTTCCAGAACCACTACTCCTATTTTGTTGCAAGAATAAGAATAAAATATCACAAATAAATTTGAGTTAAAGCATAAGATTATCACAAATAAAATCGAAGACTAAGAATAAAAATCACAAATAACTTTGAACTGAAGACTAAGAATAAAAATCACAACTAAATTTGAATTAAAGAATAGGAGAATAAAATGTCACAGCTAAATTTGAATTAGAGAATAAGAATATCACAAATAAATTTGAACTAAAGAATAATAATAAAAATCACAACTAAATTTCAATTAAAGCATAAGAATAAAAATCACAACTGAATTTGAGTTAAGGACTAAGAATTGCACAAATAAAATTGAATTAAAGACTAATAATAAACATCACAAATGAATTTGTGATATTTAAGCCTTTCTTCAGATTCCCACTGGCTTGTTGCTCAGACATTGACCCAGGAGGTAGTCAAGTCTGCTGGATGGTGCTAAGTAAAGGATTCATCTGCTCAAGCATAAGTGATAGGTTAACTCCAAGTCCAATCTAAACATGCTTCAGGTATCTTTATAGTCCCTTGATTCTTTTTCTTCTGTTTGTAGTGCTAAAATACCAAATGTTTCACTTCCAATGACCACACCAAACCTAGCCTGAGCAATATTACTCTGCTCTAGGCTGCAGGATACAAGTTAGGCGTAAAGATCCCAGGCTCACAGATGTCAGGGGTTGGAAGGGACCCAAATAGCTCATCCAGTCCAACCCCTGCCAGAGCAGGACCACACAGTCTAGCTCAGGGCACACAGGAACACATCCAGACAGGCCTGAAAAGGCTCCACACAAGGAGACTCCACAGCCTCTCTGGGCAGCCTGTGCCAGGGCTCTGGGACCCTTCCAGGCAAGAATTTCCCCCTTGTGCTGAGCTGGAACCTGCTGTGCAGCAGCTTCCATCCATTGCTGCTTGTCCTGTGCCAGGGAGCAGTGAGCAGAGCCTGTCCCCCCCTCCTGACCCCCAGCCCTCAGATAGTTACAGACATTGATTCAATTCCCTCTCAGTCTTCTCCAGACTAAGCAGCCCCAGGTCCCTCAGCCTCTCCTCACCAGGCACTGCTCCAGACCCCTCATCATCCTCATAGCCCTCCACTGAACCCTCTCCAGCAGATCTCTGTCCCTCTGAAACTGAGGAGCCCAAAACTGAAGGCAGTACTCAAGATGAGGTCTCAGCAGGGCAAATTAGAGGGGGAGGAGAACCTCCCTGGATCTGCTGGACACACTCTGCTGAATACCCCCCAGGACCCCATTGGCCTCTTGGCCAAACAGAGAGTAGCAGTAATTGGTTTTGCTGATCTTCAGGGTGATTCACAGGAGCACACTGTAAAAGCTGAGTGCTATCAAGATTCTATTAAAGGAAAAAGAAACCCCATTCTACAACAGACATGGCACAGGAAGTGTGGTCCCTTATCAAGCATGGTAGCTGTGGTAGGAAAGAAAGGCTCAAGAAATCCAAATAAACTTCCCAGTTAAGAACTTTCTTTCTTCATTGGCTTTGGAGGAGACTTAGACGTTGTGGTCCTCAATGGCACCATAAACAATGGAGGTGAAAACTTAACAACTGAGCAGAACTAAATTGAGAACTATTTCACATGGGGATTTTTTGGCTGAATTGCTTCTCCCAGCTGCCTGCTCAGCCCAAAGTTTGATTTGGCAGCCCTCAAGTGTTCCCAGCAAAGTCGGCACAGCTGATTGCTTTCACCTCCAGCCAGCCACAAATACCTCAACACGTTGAAAGTCATGGAAGTGTGCTGAAAACATGAACCCCATGGAATTCATAGCTCCCAAGGCAGCTATAACCAAATACAAGCAGGGGTCTTGACCCTGCAAGTGCTCAGTTCATTAGGTTTATCCAGCAGAATGAGTAGCTGAAGTATCAGCCCTCCAGCCCAGCACTCAGCACACTGGCAGCTGGCAAGCTGTGACAAGCCATCATTAACATCCCCTTCATCACAGTTGAGTACTTTTACTGCTGTTTGACCCCTTCCATGAGGACTTTATTCATTAAACTGCTGTTTTCTTGGTCACTGACTTCTTAGTTTTCAGACAGGAACTCTGAGACCTGAAATGCCTAATTTCAGCTGTGGTACCTAAATGCAACTATCACACCCCGCTGACACGGGGCTTCAGCGTGGGGTATGATGGCTGTGACGTCACAGGCTGGTCTGTGATGGTGACACAACCATGGCGTTCCAGCAGGAGCTTCTCCCGCTCAGCATCAGCATCATAGTCTGGGCTGGGAGGGTTGAGCAAATTACTTACATCCTCCCATCTGAATTACTTAGAATTTTTAAGACTTCAGATCTCTGGAATAAAAAGGAATATAAGCACCATAAAATGGAAAGGAACATTGGAGGTGTTCAAGCAAAGCCTTGGTCTCAAGGTGTGGCCTCACCAGTGCTGAGTCCAGGAGGACAATCACTTCTCTGGTCCTGCTGATTGTGAGAGACTAAACCAAAGTCTGAATGCTGAAAGGAGAACTACCTGCAATGATTTGTTAGTATTAGTTCTAAGTAGCTGTAGTGGTCTTTTGTAATGTCATCCTCAGCCCAAGAACTGAGGTCTGTGTGGTTCTTCTGGAAATAGTTAAGCTCCTTCCTGGTCAGACAATGTTCACATATGTAAGTGGTGCTTCTGGCCAGCTCTAGCTCCTGTCACATTCTCTCTCACCACCAACCATGTTCCTGCAGATACATTTGTAAGGCTGTTAGAGCAGCTTTCCATCCTTAGCAAAAACAGGGCCTCAAGGATGATATCCTAGAAGAAGACTGCCAGTGAGAGTTCAAAGCAAGGGAAAGGAGAATGAAAACTGAGGAGTTTAACCAAGGCTTGCTTAGGGCTTTTCACTGTTTCCTTCCAAAGAATAAAGGTCACATTCTAGAAGCATCTGATGCAAGTTATAAGTTGCTCAGCTGCAGCAGTAAAATGTTTGCCATATAGCTGTCAGCAGTCTGGCTAAGTGATTTGTTCTCTAAAGCTTTTGGAGAAGCCAATTTCTTCACCTGATAGGTGATAGCCTTTGTGAAACCCAGAGGCTGTGAATGCCAAGCATGGACCCTAGCTTTCATCATCACTTATCTGGCAGTAATTCAAGCAAAGAAAGAATTTTTTAAGTGTGAATCCTGTCTACAGCACCCTCGCTGCCTTTGCCACTGATTCAGAGGCAAAAATCCACAAGCTGGCACTGTTGCTGGGGTGAAGCTGATGGGTCAGGCTTGGTCTGTCAGCTGTAGACCTTTTACAGTGCCAAGTGCAAGCGGTCCCAGTCTGGAGGCAGGCATATGTTTTGAAAACACAGGGAATAAAATCAGGGGAAGAGAAATTCGTTGTGCTCATAAAATAATGCATTCTGCTACTGTTTATCTCTCTTCTGGTTTTAGTGTGTTGGCCTGCAGTTTTTTATCCACAGCTACCATGATTCTATTTTTCACTTCCCTTGCCTTTCCTCACCTTGCCTTGCCTTCTCTGCTCTTTCCCTTTCTTCCTCCCTCTCCTCCATCTCCCTGGTGCAGCTGAGTAGCTGAGCTGTGTAGAAGTCTCACAAGACACTGTAGAAACTGGTGAGTCTCCTCCATTCCTGCAGTAGTTATTCTGGTGGGTGAAATCACCTAAAACCGACCCAAACTCTGGCACAGTGAGTGGTGTTCTGTACTCAGCCAAATGACAGCAGAATCACAGAGCCACAGCAACGTGCAGGCTGGCACAGCCCCTCAGGAGCACCAAGGCCAACCTAGAACCCTACTCTACAAGATCCACTTTAAACCATATCCCCAAGTACCACATCCAAACCACCCTTAAACACATCCAGGCTGGGTGACTCAGCCACATCCCTGGGCAGCTCATTCCACTCTCTGACCACTCTCTCCATGAAACACTTTTTCCCTAATGTCCAGTCTAAACCTCCCCAGGCTCAGCTTGAGGCCATTCCCCCTTGTTCTGTCTCCAATTCCCTGTGAGCAGAGCCCAGCAGCAGCCTCTCCACAACCACAGAACCACAGAACCAAGCAGGTTGGAAGAGAGCTCCAGGCTCATCCAGTCCAACCTAGCACCCAGCCCTGGTCAATCACCCAGACCATGGCACTAAGTGCCCCAGCCAGGCTTGGCTTCAACACCTCAGTGTCCACTCAGGCAGAATTTTGGGGTTGTCTTTTTCTCTGATGAGCAAGTGACAGGTCCTATCCTCTGTGTTCAGCTCCAGCTAATCCTGTCATGAGCACTGCAGTGAGCCAGCTTCGACCCTTAGGAGATTTTGATCAAAAGTCAAACTTGAATTTGTGAGCAACTGACTTGAAGACTGCAAGGAATATTTTTTCCCCGAGCACAGGCTGAGAACAAAGTTAGTTTAAGACCTCTCAGGTTGGACAGGAAAGACAGAAAAAAATGCACTACAAATCTCTGCAGGCATCTTGGACAGGTTCAGCCAGTGCCTGTGAACTCCTCTTTGAAGAAGCCATGAAGCAGTGCCCAGGCAGGCATTCCACTGCCACAGGCTTTGCAGATGCACCACTCTCTAAAGTTGTCACCAAATCATTTACTAAGATATACAGTGCAGAGGGAAGCAGAGAGCCTGCGGCCAGAGCTAGAGGCACGCACAGCCCTCTGCAAAGCGTCAGGCGCTTGCAGCTGCGGCTCAGCGCACCAAGGCACCGGCAGGGAAAGCAGGGCAGAGCAGGGTGCTGCACGTTCCCAGAGCCAGCCTGCAAAAGCTATTCTGAGGCTGCAGCATGGAAAGTGAGGCCTTTGGAGACTTTTGCTCATGCAAACAGTCACTGAACCACACAAACTTCAGAAGTGAATTACTGGAGTTGGAAGAATAAAAGCGACACTCCAATTTCAGGGTTTCCCTACCATGCTGCTGGGATTAGAAGCCCAGGCTTTAACACCATCGCCACATGTCAGGCTGCCTCATATTTTACTGCTGGAAATATAACCTATTATTTTTATGTTTGTTGAGTAAACAGTAGCCAGGAAATTCCTTTAGACTCCTATTACTCAGGCAGTATTTCCTTCTCAGATATTTAAGAGACTTTTTCTTAAGCAAGCAGAGAATGGTTCCTCTGTTCACGTCGTGTCTGCTCTGAGCAGGGCAAGCCGTGCTGGCTCCTCCTTCTGACACCCAGGGCAGCTGAGCTGAGTTCTGCATCGAGGAAACGGTGACTGTGCTTTGGGTTTGGAAGCACTCGGGCTACAGATCAAGTGAATACACTCAGGATAGAGGTGTTAGTAGGCCTTCAGTTTCAAATATTGGGTTTAAAAATATAATAAATGAGACAGTATTGTTCCTGCAATCATTGTTTACAGCAGAGTGATTGGCACTGGAATGGGCTGCCCAGGAAGGTGGTGGCGTCGCCGTGCCTGGAGGTGTTGAAGCCAAGCCTGGCTGGGGCACTTAGTGCCATGGTCTGGTTGATTGTCCAGGGCTGGGTGCTAGGTTGGACTGGATGAGCTTGGAGCTCTCTTCCAACCTGGTTGATTCTGTGATTCTATGATTCTTGTTTTTGGAAAGTAGGGAGGGGGAAGCCTCCTTTAGCATTGAATATATATCCAAATTCAGGCAAAGACTCAACTCTCCCTCTCTACCTGCCTGGCAAGTGGCATGGCAACAGAATTTTTCACTCTTCTCAGTCAATAAAGAAGTTAAATGGTACAGATGCTCAGCCTGGTCTCAGTCCTAATGTATTAATACAAGTTGTTCTCCCCAAGGCACCACCACCACCTACTTTTAGTTTCCAGCTATGTTTCTCCAAGTGGAGCACTTCAAAGGGACCACTTTTTGCTAGCAGAGCTGATGTTAACTGTCACACAGTAAGGAGGCACTGGTCAAGTACTTGTAGGAATCAGGAGGTTTCTGTTATCATGTGGAATGTTTTCTGTCTGCACCTCCGGTGCAGTGGTTCTCCAGGTCACAGTGGCCGAGCAGCAAAGGAATCCCCAGGAAGAGATCCAGGGGCTTAGTTCTTCAAACACCTTTCAATCAATACTTGCAGCTTCTATCCTTCTGCATTTTCCAGTGGCAGTACAAGCAGTGCACAGTGTTGGTTATTCTGGGTGTGTGTAGAAGATCTTTACACACTGGCAGTAGTTTTCACCCCCCAAGAAACCCAAACTAAACCCAGGCTGGTTAGTTGGGTCAGGAGAACACCACCAAGAGCCTCCACATTTGGCACAATGCTGTCTGTAACTGACAGGGAAGCTTAGCTTTCAGTTCTCCAGCACTGCTCGCAGCAGTAAAAGCCAAGAGGGATGCATGAGCCTCTCTAGGGGGCACAGCTGTGCGCAGATGTGCCTTCAGGAGCAAGACGCTGCTGAAGTCACTGAGCTCACCAGCGCTGCAGGCTCTGCTAATTCCCACGGAAAGGCAATGAAGCCCAAGTGCATTTCTGCTGTCCCCTCCCTTCCCCTGTGTGCAGACAGTGGGGTTGGATTAGTGCCTGAGTCTGCTACCACACTCAGCACCCAAAAATGGATGGGAAGGGGTCTGCTGGTAACTTTTCTGATGATCACCAGCACCTACCTCTGCTTTCTTCTGCGGCTGGGAAAGTGTCAGCAGGGGAACTGCCCCCACTGTGCCCAGCCCCTTCCATGCTGCTTTCCTACCTCTGCTCTCTTCTTTGTGTGCAACTTTTCCCTACTTGTTTTGGTATTAGAAAGAAAAAGTACTTACAGCAAAGCCTGAGAGCCCTGAGGCTGCTTAGTCTTGAGAAGGCTGAGAGGGGATCTGATCAATGTGTGCAAACAGCTGAGGGGTGGGGATCAAGGGGAGGGGGCCAAGCTCTTTTGGGTGCTGCACAGCAAGAAGCCAAGGAGCAATGGATGCAAACTGGAATGGAGAAGGTTTCATCTCAACAGGAGGAGAAACTTCTTTAGAGTGAGGGTGACAGAGCCCTGGAGCAGGCTGCCCAGAGAGGTTGTGGAGTCTCCTTCTCTGGAGATTTTCAAACCCTCCTGGATGGATTCCTGTGTGGAATCCAGTGGGGTTGGACTGGCTGATCTCTGGAGGTGCCTTTCAACCTCTACCATTCTGTGGTTCCATGACTCATGTCATTCTGTAGGTATCCAAAACAGTTCAAGAAGACTTGAAGAACATCTATTTCTCTCCTCCCAGTCAAGGGAGTTTCAGCTGAGTATCCCAACCCAGATGTCTGCAGCATGGAGTTATGCCAGACTCAGTTCACCTCAAGCTCAAAACAGTTGAGATGAAATAAGGACTTGCACATTGCCTTTAATTGCCACCAGTAATTTACTTCTTCCAAGGCACAGAGATGTGTATAATTACTGACAGTAGTTGTGACTGCCTCTGCCTCTGTGCCTGGAGGAACTGATGTGGTGCCCAGGGAACTGCACAGGGCCAAGTGGGAATCCTCTCTCCAAGAGCCTGAGAAGCAGAGCTCTAATGCAGTGCACAAACGTTAGTGGAGAAGATCTGCACATAAGAATAAGAACAAACATTAGAGGCAAAATTCAACATTCTCTAAGGGAGCTAACAACATAATTTGCATCTCCCAGGAATAGCTTCTGCCTATGCAGTTCTTGCAGATCTTGGACAGTTGTCCTGTGATGCCTTTATCTCTTGAGAGCAGTTTTGAACATGGCCCATGTAAGGTGGTCACACAGCAGAAACCGCAGAGGTGATGTAAAAAAAGACCAGAACATTGCTCAGTCAAAAAACAAAACAAACCCAAAACCTGTGAGATTCTTTTGTACCTGGGTTTGTACGAAGTTAAATGTTGAAGTTATACAAACGTGGATGTGTCACTTCTCCTATGTAAGAGCTCCACCTGCGAGACTACACATCAGTGCAGGAGGACATCAGGCACAGACACACCATAGCAATCAGGACTTGGAAAATGTCTCCAGACTTTCATCACCACTGCTGCCAGCAGGATGCAACAGAAAACCTTCTGGAAAAAGAGGGTAATCAGACAAATGCACAGGAGGTTCTATTACCAACTCAGAATGAATGGGCTCTTGCCACGGAAATCACAGTTGTGCTCTTGTACAGTAAGTTGGTGATGATTCATTCTTTTACAAGAGCAGCCAGAGGAGGGATTACAATAACAGAATCAATGACAGAAGCTGTTTAGTTAATGTATTTACGTTTCAGCTCTCTTAAATCAGCAGTGGAATAACATCAGCCAAGGTTTAAACCTGGTGGCAGAAGAGCTCTCACATTCTGCCGCTGGTCACAGCGTGCGAGACGACACATGTAAGGCAGAATGCAAACCACGTTCTCAGGAAGCATACTGGATACTATTTGGAGAGAGTGGAGGTGTGCTGGAAGGTTGTGGCAGTGGCCAGTTGGTTAGCTGTGCTGGAAGGCCACAGCAGCACAGAAGATGCTCTTCCCCAGGATCGCTGCGCAGCAGAAGGGTCCCTTTCAAGCCAGTGTAACCTGTGAATCTGTGAAATCAGCTCCATGATTTAAAGAGCTCTCTTGCCCTCTCACTGTGCACATCCCAAGGATTTAATGCATTTATAGGCAAATGGGTTTGCTGCTGGAGGTGCAACAAAGCTTGAGAACAGCTGAATGCAGGTAAAGCAAATGTGGCATATATTAGTGCATTAGAGCTTGAGAAGCTTAGCAAGCAGCTCATTTCTGTAGTGCAAGACAGGTTCTCATTTCTGCAGCTTTGGCTTGGTGAAGACCAAGTTAAGCTGAGAAAGCAGAGTATTGAATGTGCTTTACATAAGCTTTTTATTTCAACAAGAATTCCCTTTTTTATTATTTATTACTATGTTTTGGAATATGTTTATGGCCAAAATGATTCACAGTCTCCTGTTGGCTTTCTACCTCCAGAGTTTCAAAAGCTTTGTACGGGGAAGCAAATGTCTGAAACTTGGCTACCACGATCTTTCTCTCTGCCACTGACATGTAAAAGGTGGTCTGGTTAGCATCATCTCTAGCCTGGCTTGACATTAAGGACAGAAACCATCTGGGTTACCCTAGGAGGCCTTTGGTCAGAGTCCTGTAATAGATTCATGGCCAGATGCCCTACCTCCATCACAGACCATGACTAATAGCTGTCCATAAAACCCTGACCCTTCAGCCTCAGTCTGTTCAGCTGTTCCCAGGCAGATGAAGGATGCTACCAAAAACTTTGTTCACACTAAATATTTGATGGCATTCAAAGGCTGACTTATTTCTACCTTGCTAGGGAACAGAGGCAAGAGAAGATCCCTGAGTGTGCCCAAGGGATAGAACTGTGCCATCCCTGTTGCACATTGCTCGGCTGGGAGCACTCATTCCCCCAACACAGGCAGGATGCTCAGGCTGAAGGTCAGAGCTTTTCTGAATGAGCACACACAGCAGCTCTGTCTGTGCTGGGAAGTCAAACCCACCAGGCAGTGCTCCTCAGCATTGAATGTGGATTCTCTGCTTGTTCAGTTTTCCTGCTACAGTCTGGGCTAGGGCAAACTTTGCTTTGACCAGTAACACCTGGGCATAGTTTGTCCACTAGCAAGCAACAGAAACCAAAAGGTCAGTCCAGATGCCTTGCTCACAGCTGGCAGAGTAGGACTGTTTAACACATGACAGACAAGGTGATAGCATCACAGAATGGTTTAGGTTGGAAGGTACCTCAAAATTCAGCCCTCAAAACCTGGTTCTGAACACCTCCAGGGAGGTCATGGAGCACAGAATCACAGAATGTGATCAATGATCAAAGATCCCTTTCTGTGCTTCTGTGCTCCACAACTTCCCTGGGCAACCTGTGCCAGTGTCTCACCACTTTCACTGCAAACAACTTCTTCCTAACAGCCGCTTTCAATCTCCCTTCTGCCAGTTCAAACCCATCCCTTTTCATCCTGCCATGACAAGACCTTGTCAATAGTCCCTCCCCAGCCCTCCTGGAGCCCCCTTCAGCTCCTGCAAGGCCACTCCAAGGTCTCCCCAAAGCCTTCCCTCCTGCAGGCTGCAGAGCCCCAACTCTCTCAGCCTGTGCTCAGAGCAGAGCTGCTGCAGCCCTCTCAGCATCTCGGTGGCCCATTCTGCAAGAGGGATTACCTGAGAGATCAGCTGCATTCAGGTCTAATCTGTTCATGGCACAGTTCGTTATGCTGACAAAAGGTTCCATGCCCTGAGGAAGAAGCGTTAACATTCCTGCTGTGTGCTGCAGGTGGAAAGAACTCTCCTAGCTCATACTTTCCACATATAGCGCAGGCTGCAACGCAAACAGCACAATTTTATCCTGGAACAGTGAATGGAATTTCAAGGGAAAGAATCATTTCATCAGGCAGTTTACCTGGGGCCGAACCCCTTAGCTCCTCTGCTGGTGCGAACTGCTCTTTGTACCGCTTCATCTGAGGCATCCGATCTGCACTTCCAGGGCTTCTCTCGGGAAGGCGCAGGGCTCAGACGCACTGATCTCTAAAGCGAAAAGCCCTGAGACATGTAAGCTCTCTGCAGACCTAAGCAGAGGATTTTTTCTCAATGGGACTGCCATAACATACTAAAGTCTCCTCGTTTGTCTGAACCTTCGATGCCGAAAGTTTCCCAGATGTGTTCCTCTCACTAGAAACAGGGAGTGTAAAGCCTCTGAAGTGCAAATAAAACGAGACTTCAGTAAAGTGAGTAGCTGCACATGTCTTAGGTGCAAATGGGCACTTCCAGCTGCAATATAGCCTTTGTTTCCTCCTGGCTGCACACCAGCAGCTCTCTGCAGGGTCAGCGCTGGCGACTGAACTCTGCCCTTCATCCACAGCACAATTTGCTCTGACACTCTCGTGCCACAGGTTCCCGGTGCTGAGGAAGGTGTCACCACTACAGACAAGTGGGGTGTTTATTACTGGCCCCTTGTCACCCAAGCCTCAGCTCCCCAAGACATTGTCTCTTCTGGCTGTTTTCATACTACAATTAGGAGAAAATAAGCATCTGTGAGGCTTGCAAGCTGGACACATCCAGTGTGAGGCTGCTCACACCACGGCTGCTCATTTCTCTGCTAACTCCAGTTACAGCTGCACCTGAAAGCAGAATTTGCAGGCAAATAGTAGATAAAAATGTAAACAGGTAATGGTTAAACGTTACGGGTGAAAGCCATGCACGGTTGTGGTGGATTGAGGCTGGCTAGATGCTAACAGGCCTCCCAAGGGGTGACAGGGTTTCCATCTGCTCCAGCATGGAATATTCCATGGGCTGCAGGTGGATATCTACTCCAGAGTTAATCTCCATGAGCTGCAAAAGAAAATTCTGCCTCACCTTGCACTTCACCGTGGCCTGCTGATCAACTTCTGGTCCTTTATCCTCTCCACTCCTCTCCTTAGGTGCAGCCTTTTACTTTCTGTGTCCCTAACAAGCACACATTTAGCAACGACCTGAGTCTCCATAAGAGCGTTCTAAGTAAGAGCCTTTCTGCATGCCAGTCCTTAGTAATGCCTCTAAACATCAAATATTATCACTTTCAGGAGCAGATATTTGTCTGCAAGAATGTGCCATTAACTTCAGAAAGTGCAGGCACTTAGACTTAGCTGAAAAGTAGGTCTGAGCTCTGCGGCAGCTCGAACCGGGACAATGGTCATGAGTCACAGCAGAGCCACTCCTGGGGTGTAGCTCAGCAGTCTTGCTGCTGAACTCCCCCTTTGGAAAAGCTCCTTCCCTCCCTGGCTCTGACTGACAGGCAGAAGGGTGATGTGCTTCACAGCCTCTCCGTGGGCCCCTTTTGCAGATGCATTGATCTTACTACATGTAATAAGTCTGGCCAACTCCACTAGCAGAGGTGCCACTTCTCACTGCCACGATGAAGGAAGAGGTCACCAGGTGCTGCCAGCACTAAGAGCACCTCTCTGGGCCAGGGTGAGTACACTGCAGAGGAGCCAGCATCCCCAGATGAAGGCTTTCAGCCTTTCCATCCCATTAACTAACTGTGTGATCTGTGGAAGAACAGTGGCATAGGAAACCAGCAGGGTAGCTCAAAGGCACTGAAGCTGACAGCAGGGAGAGTCTCAGTTATGGCCCAAGGTTTTCTTCACAGTAAAAAATGTGTCTGGAAAAAATAACCATTCCAGTCCAAATCCACTGTATGTATTTATTTCCAAAGGTTCTAATGATACAGTCTCAAACAGCAGGAGCTGAAAGCCATCTCAGCAGGTTCAGCAGCAAGGACTGAAAGCAATGATGTGCCTTTACAGTGCTGCTTGCCGTTCAGGCTCCTTCTGCTGGCAAGCTGTGTCCTCTCTTCCTTTCTACAGCCTCTCCTCTCACAGGTGGTTCCCTGGATCCTCAATGCCCTTCTTCCCTCCCTCTGCCACTCACCCTTGTCGTTGTCTTCTTCAACTGCACTCCCAGTCTGCTCCCTGCTCTGTGAGCAGAAAGCCATTTTTTGTCCCATTCTGTGCTTCTGTGCTCCACAACCTCCTGGGCAACCTGTGTCAGTGTCTCACCACCCTCACTCTAAAGAGCCCTTTCCCAACATCTAGTGTGAATCTCCCCTCTGCCAGTTCAAACCCATTACCCCTCGTCCTGTCTTCATTCTTCTCGTTGTCACCACGCTGTACTGCCCTCCATGTCTTAGACAGCACTTTCTGCCCTGCAGTTAGCTGTGTCTTTTATCTGCAGTGTGCTCCCTCCTTCTGCTGCTGGTGGTGGCAGGTGTCTGCGGGCTGCTGCATCCCTCAGCCGCTCTTCAGTGAGGTAATGGAAAGCCTCTGTGCCATAAGCCTTCTCAGTGAGAGCTGTAAAGAATGGCTCAGGCTCTCCAGAACACCTGTCTGTGAATCCGTGGCTAATCCCTCTCTGGTTTTAGCCCTAGCTTCTTAAACCACAGTGTCCTACGGTGCCAGCCGAATCTACCTGCAGCTGGAGCTGTACGCAGGGCACAGACCATTAGAAGGACCTGCAAGCAAATGCATCTGTCACTCTGCACAGGGCTGCTCTACTGCCTCATTTCAAACAGCAGCATTCATCTTTCCCCCAGATCTATGGCCTTGTGTGATGTCAGCAGACTTCAGGAGCGAGAGAAAAGGGGAAACATGTTGCAGTGACTCTACCTGCCCATTTGCAATGCCTCGGGGAGTCAGGTAATCGGCAGGCTGAAAAGAAGACCAAGGTTTAGAGGGTAACCTTCACTCCTTGCCTGATGACAGTTTAGACACTGGGAAAGCTTTTGCTAAATTTGGGCTGACATTTGCATTTATTGTCTGTGATGACGTTTTGGCAGGCAATGGCATCAGTTACAAACATTGCCAGATTGCCCCAGGACAATTGCAACAGTCTTCTAAAGGCTAAACGGCTGAGAAGAGGGAAAGCAGAAACACAGAGAAACCCTTAGAAGGAAACAACAGGGAAAAAACTGCCCACTGCAGGGAGGCAACAGAGACAAGTAACCCAAAAAGGAGCACCTCTGCTGTGAGCAGAGACTGAGGCAGTTGGGGCTGTGCAGTCTGCAGAGGAGAAGGCTCCCAGGTGACCACATTGTGGCCTTCCAGTATCTGAAGGGGGCTACAAGAAAGCTGGGGAGGGACTTTTCAGGCTGTCAGGGAGTGACAGGACTGGGGGGAATGGAACAGAGCTGGAAATGGGGAGATTCAGCCTGGATGTTAGGAAGAAGTTGTTCAGCATGAGGGTGGTGAGAGCCTGGCAGAGGTTGCCCAGGGAGGTGGTGGAAGCCTCATCCCTGGAGGTATTCAAGGCCAGGCCAGTTGATTGGATAGGGCCAGGTAATAGGTTAGACTGGATGAGCTTGGAGGTCTCTTCCAACCTACTTGAGTCTATGGTTCTGTGATTCTTAATGGGTGAGGCAGAAAATAGAAGGGATGAAGCAAGGCTGATAGCAGCCTAGGTGTTGAAGCAGAGGTGGGAAACCTCAAATGCATAGAACAGTTACTTCTCCAAAGGGAGCCTGTAAGGATGCGAGCTTGCAGTGGTTCACATAGGATCTGCAGGGGAATATCTAGCTCATGAATATGCTACAAGTTACAGGAGCTATACAAAAACCAGGGATTTCTGTGTTGGGAGGGTACAGTCAGACAAAAAAGGATAACTGATGGGCTGAGGCAGAACGTGTCAGGCAAAAATAGTTAAACAGATTCTAAACTGGATGAGAGTCTTCCAGCAGGGGCTCACTTAAACTGCAGTAACAAACCAGAGAAGATATTTGGACTCAGTTGAATTGCTGTAGCATAGGAGGTCTGCAAGGCAGGCCTTTTGTTTGCAGAAAATTAAACACGAGATGTGAGAAAGCTTAACAGAAATCTGAATAGGAAGCTAGCACAGTGTTTGTGCTCTGATCTCATTTCTCCCCCTCAGAAGATTTTTTACGTGTTGCCCCTCAAGGCAGATGACTCAGAGTGCTCAGTGCAGGAATCTCAGCTTGGTTGCTTTAAAGAGATTTTTTTTTCCCCCATGATTTGCTACTCTTCTGGTTACACAAAATAAAGATAGTTCTTCCAAGACTGAAGCAATAGTAATAATCATTACTATAATAATAATAATGAAGAAGAAAGAAGATGATGATGATGATGGTGATGTTGTTCTCTCTGCCTTGAGCTGGAAAGTATTTGCACAGAGGAAGGCTTGTTTGCCTTGTTAGAGAGGCAAGTCAGCTCCCCACAGGGCCACACTGAGGTCCTGCACAAGGGCAAGGGAGAAGCTGATATATTTGCACCTCCTCAGCTAGACTTGTCTAGTCCCAACCTTCCCTCTGCTCCTGGACACCCTCCCACTGCTATCAGCTCGCTCTACTGTCTGCTAAGTAGTGCACATCCTGGTCTTCACTTGCTTCTCTCTGGTGCTTTTCTTGTCAGTATCCAGAAAGTGGAGACTTAGCTCTTCTCCCCGCCCACGGAGCGTGGCAGATGCTTTCTTCGTGTGCAGACAGAGGCTGGAGGGTCAGGCCAGCATGCAGCAGCCCGGCATGCCCTCGGGCAGTGCCCAGCACCATGGAAGCTTTGCTTGTATTCTTGCTTTGCATTTTGTAACAGCATCATAGAAATAGTTTCAGCAGCCCACATTCAGCTTCCTTTCCAGCTTCTTAGGGCCATAACTGACATTTCTTCTTTCCACGTTTGAGAGTGATTCATTTCCTGCAGCCCACCTGCAGAGCAAGGACTAGCACTGTGCACAGCACAGAGCTGGCTTTGTGGTGATAGATTATAACACGAGCAATAGGATGCAACTGGCAGGACTTGGACACTTTCTTCTTTGGTGAGTTTGTGAACAAAGAAGGTGACCTGGTAACGTGCAGCTTGTACCCCACAGGCAGACCATGGAGTAGGTTGCTTTTGAGATCGCTCCATGCCTACACAACACAAGAGAGGAGCCTGAGTCTCCTGGAACAAGCTGCCTGACCAGGCTCTCAGGTGACAGGCTGAGGCTAAGGAGAAAAATCTACCTGCAAAGCTTTCCCTAAAGCTTTCCCAGGAGCATACAGCCAGTACAGGAATGTGTATAAAGGCTTCAGAGCACACACACAAAAGACAAAAGCTTCTGATGGATCATTTCATTGGTAGATTTCATTGCACATTTGGCAACACTGAGAAGAAGACCTGAGCCAAACTACCTATGCTGTTCTTCAGCATAAGCATTCTCAAACACTGGAATATGGTCCCTGGGGAGGGAACTCAACCACCATCCCTGGAGGTGTTTAGAAGATGCACAGACATGGTGCTAAGGGACATGGTTTAGCACCAGACTTGGTAGAGTTGAATTTGATAATCTTGCTGTGACTCTGTGTGTGCCCACAGGAGCGTGAGCACTAAGACAAACTGCCCGAGCCAGTGCCACTTGCTGCTCTGGACTGAGCTTCTGCTCTAGCAAGGGGTACAGATTTTCACTTGTTCACCAAGCCTTTGTGTTGTTCCTTGACACTGAATGTCTTAGGCTGCATCAGTGCTTTACTTCCTTCAGCTGCTTGAGAGCAATGCCACTCAACTAGATGATTGAAAAGTCGTGATGGGGCATGCAGAGCCATGTGCCACTCACTGCTCAACCAGTAACTGTCCAACACTAAGGCACTGCAGCACACTGTCCGTGAAGGCACTGCAGTGCTTGTGCTGGGTTCCTGGCCCTGTGCACATGGATGTAGCTGTTGAACAGTGCTCTGCAAAATGCGGTCCGCAGCCAGAGATGAAATACCTCCATCCACCTCCAGGTGGGTGTTGCTGACATGGACCAGGTAAAATCAACAGCTAGAGATTTTTCTCTTGCTTGAGTAACACCCCATGGCACCTCTTTGACATGCCTTAGTGCAGCTTGTCAAGGCAGTTTTGAGAAGAAGAGTGCAGGGACCATGAGATCCGTGTCAGACCTATCATGCAGCCCTGTGGTTTATCTGTAACTGTAGTATCACCTATGGCAGGTGTTAAGACACAAAAAAAGATTTTCTAACCCATTATGGCTTTGGAAAATTAGGTCATTCCATAACATATTAACTTTCCAAAGCCAATTTCCAGAAGTAAAATAACTGTAAAACAAGTCAGCTTTGGATCCGCAGAAAAGTAGGCAAATGTGTCAACAGCATCCATGAAGAGCTAACTCCTTAAACAACAGAGCCAGAACCAGCTCCCTCTGAAAACCTGTACAACATCATCACCAAGCCAAGAGGCATCAATGAAAACCATTTCTGCTTCCTGCTGGGATTGTTGTTGTTACTTGGTAACTTCAAATTTCAGAACTTACAACTTGGAATAAATTGTTTTCATGCAGTGATATACACCACGGAGATTGTAGTTTGTGAAGTGGAGCACACCAGACATCACTGACATCAGCAGACAAGGCAGTAAAGAGCCTGATGCTCCCAAGAGACCACAAGACCTGACTCCTGAATACATTTTCTGCACAGCAACAAGGCAAGAAAATGAACTCAACTCATGCCCTTTTGTTAAGTTTCTCTTCTGCTTGTCACACAGAGTTGAAAGCCTGTGTAGCCTGCAGAGCTGCCCACATGTTTAAAGAAAGCTTAGGACTTTATCCAGGAGCCACCCTGGCTGAGTGCTGAAAGAGACCTCACTGACTTCTGCGTTGGTTACTGACAGTCCCAGAGCCTGTGCAGGGCGAGAATAGGCTGAACTAATGTGACCACCAGTTGGGTACTGCGGATCAGTCCCACTGCAGCTCCTCTACATGTGCCAGGAGCTCAGCTCAGCAGGGCCCGGAGGATGCTCAGAGGCTGCAGCAGCTCTGCTGTAAGCACAGACTGAAAGAGTTGGGGCTGTGCAGTCTGGAGCAGAGGAGGCTCCCAGGCGACCTTCTTGTGGTCTTCCAGGATCTGAAGGGGGCTACAAAAAAGCTGGAGACGGACTTTTCAGGCTCTCAGGAAGTGCCAGGACTGGGGGGGATGCAGCAAAGCTGGAGGTGGGGAGAGTCAGGCTGGATGAGAGGAGGAAGTTGTTGAACATGAGAGTGGTAAGAGTCTGGCAGAAGTTGCCCAGGGAGGTGGTTGAGGCCCCATGGCTGGAGGTGTTTAAGGCCAGGCTGGCTGAGGCTGTGTGCAGCCTGCTCTAGGGTAGGGTGTCCCTGGGCATGGCAGGGGGGTTGCAACTGACTGATCCTTGTGGTCCCTTCCAACCCTGCCTGATTCTGTGATTCTGTGAAATCTCCTTTGCTGGGTCACAGTCAAGTGACTCTGTGCCACCCAGTAAGCACTTCTGCTTTTCTGTCTGGTGTTCCCAATTCAACTCCTGTTTTCCCTTGTAGATATGCTTGAGCTTGTTCCCAGTGTCGTGAGAGGTGTAGATCAGCAGGCTGCTAGGCTGCCTTTGAGCTTCAAGCTGTTCTTTAATTTGTTGCTAAATTCCTTTGAGACCTATTAAGTCTCATAGAATCACAGCATTAGAGATCATCTTACCTAATTCTTGGGTTTAAGGCATTGTGATGCTTCCTCTAAAGCCCTCAGAGAGCTTTCCTTTATTCCCCCCATCCCTTCCTCTTTCCATTCCCTTTTAAAAGCTCTGTGCACATTCTCCTGCAGTATGCTTACGTCTCCGCGTCCAGCATGAAGAATGTGACCTTGTGCTAATTAACTTGTCTTACTGAAGCATCACTGCCCCCACATCCCCCCCTTTCTTTCACCCTGATTTCGGGTTTTGTATTGTTTCTGTAGTAATGATCTTCTCAGCGGCCAGCAGGCAAATTCCATGGGAGGCTGGATGAAGGTGAGTGGTAAGCTGTAACAGGTGACCCCCAAAGGACCTGCACAATTCATAGAGAGCCTTGGGCCGTTTAGAAGCCACAGCAACTGTCAACCACTCGGTGCAACAAAGAGGGAAGAGAATGTGGTCTCTGTTACACAATGTGCTCACGCCTTGGGGAAATGTTTGCTGGAGGATTTGTTTCCCTTGACACAACACAATCCCCTGGACATAACGTGTTGCAGTTCGTATTGCAGGAGGTGTTGTGAGTTAGCAATGCCAGCAGCTGTCAGTGAATGATTGGTGTAATTAGACCTTAGTAATGTTTAAAGATGCTGTGCCAGCTTAGTGGAAATTGTCCTTTGTTCTATTAGGCAACAAATAATGTTGCATAAGCTGAGAGTGATAACAGTGTTTGCAAATCGTATGTTTGACAGGAGGTGCAAAGGAGTGACCTGAGTGACAGCAGAAAGGAAAAGGTGAAAGGGAATGTGGTCGGTCTGGGGTTAGACAGGGCAGAAAGGCTTCTGCAAACTCATGGATGTCAGCCCAAATCCCCACTTCTCTCTTTCCTTTGCGACGCAAAATGCATTCACAGGGGCATAAAGCTGGGACTGCACGAGTCCAGTCACTCTCTGGCACTTCCTCTTTGCTTTAGGAGAAAAGGCCATTTTCTCCTGAAGAACCTTGAGAGTGCCCCTGCTTAAGAGAAATGGAGGAAAGAACAGCTTCTCCAAGTGCTGCTGCCTCAGTAAGCCAGCCAGACTTAGCTGTGACCGAGAGCTGGGCAGAGCTTCCCCCGCAGAACTCCATGTTTGCTAAAGCTACCAAGACTCAGCAACAACAAACTCAAACAAACCCAAACAAACAAACAACAAGGGAAAAAACACCCCAAAAAACCCCAAACAAAACCCACTTTAAACCCCTACTCAAACCAAAAGAAGAAGCAGTGTATCCACACTTGTGCCCAGCTGAGTTGAACTACCCACACTTACACCCACCTGAGTTGAACTGATCCACATTCAGTGTCAGCTCTCCTGACCCCAATGCCCACTGCTTGTTTCTCACTACATACATGAGGGTTGGGTATACTTATGGGTCTCAGCATTCAGATACCAGCCATGGAAACTGCTGCAGATGTAGATCCCATAGCTTCCCAGGGCCATTTCCAAACTCATGTATACTGCAGTGTACAACATGAACAGGTTTCACTGGGGCACTGCTCTCACCAGGGTGACAAAAAGCATCTAATGCCAGATGAGCTCTTCACTAAGTTACAATCATAGAATCAGTCAGGGTTGGAAGGGACCACAAGGATCAGGCAGTTGCAACCCCCCTGCCATGCCCAGGGACACCCTACCCTAGAGCAGGCTGCACACAGCCTCAGCCAGCCTGGCCTTAAACACCTCCAGCCATGGGGCCTCAACCACCTCCCTGGGCACCCCCTGCCAGCCTCTCACCACTCTCATGCTCATGCTCATGCTTCCTCCTCACGTCCAGCCTGACTCTCCCCACCTCCAGCTTTGCTCCATTCCCCCCACTCCTGGCACTCCCTGACAGCCTAAAAAGTCCCTCCCCAGCTCTTTTGTAGCCCCCTTCAGATCCTGGAAAGCCACAAGAAGGTCGCCTGGGAGCCTCCTCTGCTCCAGCCTGCACAGCCCCAACTCTTTCAGTCTGTGCTCACAGCAGAGCTGCTGCAGCCTCTGAGCATCCTCCAGGCCCCGCTTGGACACACTCCAGCAAGTCTTCTTTGCATGATGCCTCTTTTTCACCAGTATGTTTGCCAAACTGCATTGATATGAGCCAACCTTGCTTTAATACATCTTCTTTAGTTCCAGAGAATGTTTGCCATATTAAATGGAGCAGGAATCATGGGAATGCCTGGCACAATAAGCATCCCTGCCAGAAGGAAACAGTATTGAGACCTGTTTGCGAGCAAATATTTCCCTTTTACTACACTCTAACATGTATGGAAGTACCTTGATCCAGCTATCAAAAAAGTCTAATGTGAGTATCGCTCTCAGGTTTGCCATGAAATTAATTTCCCTGTGGCATGATAAGTTGCTTTTATACTTCAGAAATATTCCCATTAAAAAAAAAAAAAAAAAAAAAGAAAAAAAAAAAAAAAAAAAGAAAAGAAAAGAAAAATTTCTTCTCTGGCTTTGATCTAAGCCTCCTTTTTGAAGCAGCCCTGCAGTGCAGGCAGTGCTGCACTCAGCCGCACTGCAGCCTCCGCCCCAGCCCAGCATTCTGGAGGCTGGGTGAGGCACTCAGTGCCATGGGTTAGTTAATGAGAAGGGTTAGGTGATAGGTTGGAGTCGATGATCCTAGAGGTCTTTCCCAGTCTGATTGGTTCTGTGACTCCTTTCCTTGTAACTGGAAGAGAGATTTCCCAGGAAGACATAGCAAAGCCATGTAAAGTAGGGGGGACTGTGGCTTTTTCCACCACGGCCTCCACAAGGTGCCCGAGGAGACCTGATTGCTGCACACCTACAGTGAGAGTAGGTGAGGAGGCTGCCAGGCACAGTTTTCTGAGTGTCTGCAATGGACTTGAGTTAACTGTCCTACTTCACATGGAGGCACCCCATAATCCTGAGGCCTGCAGAAGGTAGTCATAGTACCACGGGAAGTAGAAGGTGTCAGGATAAGTAGGATCAAGCACAGAGTTGATCCATGCCCCTTCCATCAGCCGAGATGGCCTCTCCTTCTAAGAGAGGCCGCAGGCAGCTCTGCCAGGGTAGCAGTGCCTCTGTGCCAGGACCTGCCATCCAGGGGTGGAGCCAGGCTGTGTCCTGCACTGCTCTGCAGTCTGCAAAGGGTATGTGGCAGCCATGCGAGGTCTTGGCTCCTGCTTACAGTGCCCACCCGGCAGGGCGTTTCCAGGAGCTTCCAGGAGAGTGACATTCCTGTTCAGTGTTCCAAAGCCTAGCCTTGAGCAGAGCACCTTGTAGGGAGCGTTTTTCTCTCTGAAAAATGCAGGACTGAGGGTCGAGTCCTTGAACTGCTCAACAGAGAGACTGCTGTTGGAGCTTCACCTTCTGCTAGTGCTAGGGAGGCAGTGCAGGGTTCACTGTCTTCTCACTGCTCACATTTTCAGTCAGCCCTTTGCATGTTGTCTACCTTCATGTATTCTTTAGTTCAGCTCAGATTGCTGAGGTCTGTTTTGTCCCCAGCTGTTTGTTCAGACAACTTCTTCCTTATTTTTGGCACTGCCCTTTTTTTGGTGGTGGGATGGGGGGTTTTATGCTTACAAGTTGCTCATCTTGATACTTAGTGCTTTTCTTAACCCCTCCAAAGTATCTGAGCAACTGCTACCCAACACCCAGAGTGTCAGATACAGTGGCAAAACTGTGCTTGTGTGTACACAGCCATAAATGCTAACCGGGATGGAAGGTTATGAGATACTCATCTGCAAGCCACTGAAGTTTGGCAGCCAGCAGTGCTCTGCAGCCCAAGTGTCCTGCGCTCTTTTCTCACTGCTCCTAGCACACCACCGCACGCAGGAGCCAGAGGCTGATGAGTGAAACAAGATTCCTCCCCACCTGCAGCTCCAGCCCAGCTCCGCCGCTGCAGCAGAGCTTTGCAAGCAGAATTCTTGTGCGAGCAGCGCTGCTATCACACACCATCACCTGCTGGGACAGACAAAGGCAGGCAGAACATGCTCTGGGAAAGGGCATGCTGCTGGCTTCACAAAGGTCACTGGTGTAGTCTTTCCAGCGCTGAGGCAGGTGAGAAAAGGTGGCACCATCTGTGGCTGTAAATAACGACATAGTAAGTACTGAAACCTTAACTGTCGAGTGTGAAACACCTAACTATTGAACTCTGGCAAATCAACAGGGTTTTACTCTGCAGCCTTTGTTAAGAACATCAAAACTCACTTGGCCTCTTAGTTCTGTCTTTAATGGCTTGCATTGCAATGAGCTCGAGTGGCAAAGGCGCAGGCTCTCAGTACTCTTCCAGCTGAGGCCATATGATCTGGTTTAGAAGCTGTCTAATCACGATTTGAATCAAAAGGTCAGGTTTCAAATATAAATATAAATAAAACACCCTACATGGGATTAGAGACTCATCTGATGTGCAACAAAATACCTGGGAAAACAGCCCCTGGTGGCAGCCACATCGAGATCTTCCTGTTCCCTTTGCTCGGGTGTCAGCTGAACACATTCACCTCGTGCTAGGACAACACCCATGACCCTGAGCATCCTGTCGGGTCAGAGCACACAGGTTGCCTTTGCTGTGTGAAAGAAAGGCAAAGCAAGCCCACTTTAACTGCCTCCCCTTTTCAGATAGGCTTTGAAAACTTGTCCTGCTCATGCAGAAGTGTCCTACGGCTCCACTTCAGAGTGCCTGTGTCAGCCCTGCCGCCTGGAGCCAGCCCCTAAAGGGCCTCCTGGAGACGCTCATCCTGGTCCAGTGTGACAGCACAGCACAGCCTCACTCATGGGGCTGGGGACTCAGAAATGAGAGATGTTGCTAAAAAGCGATTCTGGTTGCCCAGGGAACACATCACGCAGACTTATCCCTGCAGTGGAAGCAAGGAGCTCAGAACTATTAGAATCATAGGCTGGAGATCTCTTCCAACCTCCAAGCTCATTCAGCCCAACCGAGCACCCAGCCCTGGCCAATCAACCAGACCATGGCACCAAGTGCCCCTTGCAGGCTTGGCTTCAACACCTCCCTGGGCAACCTATTTCAGTGCCAATCACTCTCTCTGCCAGCAACTTCTTCCTAACGTCCACACTAAACCTGCCCTGGTACAGCTTGAGACTGTGTCCCCTTGTTCTGGTGCCGCTGCCATCCCTGCCGCTGCCATCCCCTGCCGCTGCGGTCCCTGCCGCTGCCGTCCCAAGCCGCCGCGCAAACAGCTGCTGCGAAAGCAGCCGTCCCGAGGGCGCTTTCCAGTGCTGACCGCTGCCTGTGCCGAAATCAATGTCCTAACACAGATCTCAGTGAGGCTTTATGCAGCTAGCAAGGCTCTGTGAAAACTGCTCTCTATAAATGATCAGTGCCACTTTTTTAATGCGGAGCCAAGTCTGCTGATGTAAAATGTAACCCTCACAAACTGAAAACCCAGAGGAGCTGGCAGAGCCAATTGTGCCTGTAGCAGCACACGTCTTCTTTTGGTAGCAGCCAAAAGTCAAAGATGCATCATTAATAGGCTCACATGAAAAACAAAGCAAAACCAATCTTAAGAGGGGGGGGGGGGGGGGGGGGGGGGGGGGGGGGGGGGGAGGGGGAAGGTAGGAAAAAAGAAAAATGTAAAGAAAAAATATTTTAAAATAAAAGATAACAAGAAAGAAAAATAAATAAAAAGTAAAGGGGGGGGAAGAAGAAGAAAAAGAAAAAGAAAAAGAAAAAGAAAAAGAAAAAGAAAAAGAAAAAGAAAAAGAAAAAGAAAAAGAAAAAGAAAAAGAAAAAGAAAAAGAAAAAGAAAAAGAAAAAGAAAAAGAAAAAGAAAAAGAAAAAGAAAAAGAGAAAAAAAGGAAAAGGAGGAAAAGGAAAAGGAGTCTGAATCTGATTTGAATCACATGGCATTGTCTTACTGTCCAAACCCATCTGCCCATCCCAGCATTCACCCTTTCCAAAGGCAAATCCTTGTCACATTCGGTGTAGTATCAGTTACAGGAGATGGCCTTGGGAAGGAAGAGCAGGGAAGGGCACAGGCAGCATCCCTGTGCTTACAAATGTTTATCCACAGCTTTCAGATGGTCACCAGAACTCCCCAGCTGCTCAGGCCATAATACCTAGTGCTTAATCAAACCCTTAGCTTGTTTCCATCATATCCAAGCTGAGTTTTCCTACTGTGATTCAATCTCTTCCTATCCTGTCCAACAGTGGTCTGAAGAACAGATCCCATTCTCTCTACGAATGATTTATAGGCTCGAAGACTGCCATCAGTTCTCCCTTCCCTCATCATTATGCAACCAGCCAGTTGCTTTTAAGCCATTTTCACAGGTCATTATTTCTGTGTCTTTATTTCTGGGCTTCTCAAGATTGTTGTACACTTCACAACTGGGATGGTGTGGAGAGTTGGAATGAGAAGGCAGGAAAAAATGAAAGGTTGCTTTTTCTCCTGAGTAAACTCAGGATACAATCCAGGAGTTCAAGCCAGGCTTGGCAGGAAGGCACAGCATAAAAATCCAGGTTATTCACAGGATGTACTCCAGATGAGCTATGGACCAAACTTAAGTCCTTCTAGCAATCTCCTTTGGTCTCTTTAAGTCCTTTTCTTTCTAAGTGTGTGGAGGACAACACTGGAGGCAGTGTTCTGGCAGAGACCTCTCAGAAGTTAAAAAGAGTAGTAGGAGGATGTCTCCTGTTGTGTGATTGAAACTTCACCTCTTGGATGTCCCTCGTGTCCCAGGACAAAGGCTGTACCTCTTTGAAGAGCTCGATCCTGTTGGCATGCTCAGCTTGCCACCTCTGAGCACCAGTTTCTCTTTCACAGGTCTTCTCTAGCTCTTTCTACATGTTTGTTCTCCTAAACATGGACCCTTTCATTCTCCCTTGCAGCAGTTAATCTCGCAGGGGTCCTCAGGTGGTTTCTCACTTGGTTTACATCCAGTTAGGAACTTGGTAGAACTAGACTGGATGTATAGTGCAAAACTGGATTTCATCCCAGATTTAAAATAACCCAGTTGGAAGTGGTACCTCTGTAAGAAGGTAAGAAGTGGTAAGAAGTACCACATTAAAGAGAGTAGAGGCAAAGGAAGATCAGAGCCTCGCAATGAATCTTGTTCGTAAGCAGGACAGATGGGAAATGAGCTGTGGACAGTTGCTGTCAAATGTGAGCTTCACCTAAAGTAGGTATTGAGAGTGTAAATCATCAGAGGCAGACCCTGAGTATCCTTGGGGTGCTGGATACATGACAGGATAATGTTCTTCATTCGCAGGTAGTTTTAGTCCTCCTCTTACCAGCAAACCTCATCAGCCACAGCAGCTCAACGTGCAGGACTCCTTGAGAGGGTCAAACCTTTCTTCCTTTGCCAAGTCCTGCCCTTCCCAGACTGCCTGTTTGTTGATCCTGTTTACTCAGCTGGTGCTGCTGCTTTGCCCTGCAGGTTGTCACCAGTGCGTTTGACTACTTTCGTAGCGGTGTCTCTCTCCCTTGCTAGTTCTCTTGTCAGGTCACTAATGTGACGGAAATTGAACGCTCTAGGATGATAAGGAAGCAATTTGTCTTCCTGCTGCTTTCCACACAGTCTCTGATATTTCCTCTTGAGGTTTTCTCAATAGTTTGCTGCAATTAATCTCATTTCATTTTTCACTTGACTAAAGTTAAACATGGTCCTCTAATTTAAGGTTATAGATTTAATGCTATTGTTGTTTTCACAACTGTACAATTCTTTTGCTGAGTGCTTTCATGTGGAGAAAACTTATCTAAACCTCAGGAAAAAGCCAATTCCTTTTGGAATATTTCAATTGTGGTTCCTAAGAGGCAGGAACATAAAACAAAGCAGACCTTGTTTCTGCCCCATCAGGTTAAAAAAATATGTAATTCCTTTATTTTCCACAGTACCTACAGTGGCAGAGGAAAGAAAGCAGGTTTGATGTGCACCCCAGCAGACGTTGTCTCACTGACTCTCTTGCCTCCCTGTCCAACAAACCTATGAATGCTCTCGCTTGCAGGCAAATATGCAAAACAAATTGTCCCTCATTTTCTTCAGATAGGAGACATTCCCCAAGCTTGTCTTGTGGTGACAGTGATGATGATTGACGATGATGCCAGTGATGTTTGCTGACGTTCAGAACTGAATGCAGAATGCACTTTCTCTGCTGCTCATTGCTAGAGAAAGGTTTCACACCCTCCAAGTCCAGAGCCCTTTCCACAGATAGGTGGGAGATGACAATGTCCAGTTAAGGCACATTAGCTCAGGGAACGCTAGCCTGTAAGCCAGGAAAGCAAAGTGCTCCAGGAGCAGCCCGCACATTGTTTGCACAGCTGGTCATATCTAATCAAGCTAATGCTGCCAGGAGAGTCTCACCTGATGGAAGGGGTAAGGCCAACATGATAGAGGTTGTTTGCAGGAGATAAGGACCTACTTTTGAGTTTATATCTTCTCCAACAACTTCTGTTCTGCTTCCTATGCTCCAAACAAAAAGGCCTCAACCTTTACAGAGGCTCACTTGTCACCACATCTTGTCCTCCTATTTTCCCTAATGCTACCAACCCATGTGCTTTTATGGTATCAAGCCCTCCTCCCAGTCCTGCCTTTATGTTCTCTGCCAGACCACTTGCTACCAAGTCTTTGAAACATGCCACATCTCAGGCCTACAGCTTCTTTCCACAATCATGTCTTTCACCCCTGCTTCCTTCCTATCTGGCTTCCACTCAGGGCCAGTACCCTTGACAGCCAGTCTCAGCCAGCGTGTGATGCCAGATCTTGCTTGGTCCATTTCCTCACAAGAAGCAAATCCTAGAAGTGAGACCCTATATGTGTGTGTGTGTATATGTATATCTCTAACATATATATATATGAGTTAGAGTTATATCGAGTTAGAGTTAGAGTGTATCATGTTCCTATGCCACAGAGAACATTTCAATGCATAGGACATGTAGGTGCCACCCTGGCATTCTTGGACACCAGCTTCACCTCTTCCAAAGCTGTGTCTGCCCTGGGCTGAAGAAAGCAGGACCTTGTGCCCAGCAGCACAGCCCTGTGTGATCCTCTTTTTTTTTCCCAAAGAAGAATGGATTGCTTTGCAAGAGCAGCACAACATTAATCTTCTGACACTATGAGAGCACTGTTACTGTCAGTGATAACCTTTGCTTAGCTTTTACAGTTATTAATATTCCAGTCTGGAAAGTAAATGCCATAAATCACCCCAAAAGTATTTTTAATGTGCTGGGACTTTCTTATCAGTTTTTAAGCTCTGTCACCAGATTAATCAACCCAGCTTTGCATTCCCCCCCCCCTTCCCCCTCTGTCTAGACTTGTGTTATTATATTTTAATAGCTTTATCCATAGATGGATGGATAGGTAGGTGTTACTGTGCCATCACATAGATACAAGTTCAAACCTAAGCATCAAATCAGACACACAATATCTCCTAAAGCCTGGCACTGCTGTGATTTGTGTTGTGCATTACAGTAGCAGTGACACTCCCTGTTCTCTGCAAAACTGCTGTCACATTTTAGACCTACTCCCAGCCAAAGTCCCACCTTGCATGACTGCCCCTGCCACAGTGGTCTCTATCCTTGGAGGATTTACTCTGGACTTAGTACTCTAAGACTAATGCTCTTACTACTTCTAAATGTCATTTTGACAGCATACCCATTGGGAAGGTTAAGCACAGATAGAACGAACTCTGCAGTGCTCTTACACATATATTCAACATTATACCCACTCTGCATTGCTTGGGCCAAGCAGCTTCTCCTGGCTTTCTGGTTCCTAATCACACTGAAGATGTCACAGCACATCAAAGAGGCAGACAGCCCTTGGAGTCTTACCTTGCAGTTAAATAGTGTGAAACGTGTCAGATGCTATGAAGCTGTAGGACGGAGAACTTGCTGCACTCAGAGCAGGAGGTGCCATCTCTGCAAAGTGTATGACTGCATTTGGATGCTTTCAGGGAATAACAGTCCTCAGGAAAGCACCTCACTCACACCCTCTCCAGAAAACAGCGAGGCTCTGGTGCTCCAGGTAAGGACAGGGGCTTCATTTCTATCCGGTAGCAAGGACAAAGCTGGAGAAAAACAAAGAGACTCCAGAGTTGCTTTTGTTGGTTGAAAGCCCCCGTGCCAACGTGTTGGCATAGCTGGAGGCCACGAGGAGAGCTTGAGGGATGGTCGTTCAAGGGGCACGCAGAAAGCCAACTGCAGGCAATCCATAGCTGTGCAGCAGTTTCTGCCAGACACAAGTTGCATGCCATCGCTGGCAGCACGGTGGAAAGTATTTCCACCTACTCCTACCTACTTATCAAGGCTTAACCTGAGGCAGTCCTTGTGGCTTCACAATGTTTTGACAGGGCCAAGGACAGAAACCGTTTTTCCTTTCAACAGCTTGTAGCAGCAGTAAGAATCTCTGGAACAACTTTCACAGGGACTGTGAAGTTGCAGCTCAGTCTCTGACTTCACGTCCCCTATGGGGTGAGACTATAGGGACTCTGGAGGTAAAAGGCAAACACCGTTCCTCAGTGAGAAAGTCATTTCTCCCTTTCCATGAAGTCACAGAATGAAGGACCCTGAGCAAGCCTCTGCCTGCCTGGCAGCTCACACCCCTGCCTCTGCCTCATCCTGTTAACCTCTGGGTGCAAGCAGCAACCAGGCTGTCAAGGAGAGGACAAACGAAGCTACAGAGTATTTCCAAGAGGAAGCAGCTGTCTAGTATGGATTATTGTGTTCCAGAGCTTTTGGCAAGCCGCTGGTGAAGTGTCAAAACAAAACTTAAACGATATTGGAAGGCTAGATGTAGTTCCTGGGCTGGTTTTAATGAGCTATTTGAATGAGAGTACAACTTGGTAACTTTTCTGAAGCCATCTGTCCCCTGCATTGCTGCAGGAGAGGCTGACTTTGATAAGCAGGGAGGATAGCAGAGTGATCTAGTTCAGATTTAAGACTCTCGCTGTTCATTTGTATGGCTGTGTAAAATAACCACTTGAATGAAAACCTAATTGCAGTGTTTGGATCCAGGAGAATTAGCTAATAATTGTACATTTCCTCATTCATCAATTACTATGATTAACTGATTCAAATCAAGCAAGATTCATCAGTCTTTGAACACAAATACTCCCTTACCTATAAACACTCATCACTGCTGACAGTGGGTTTAGAATCCCATTCAAATGTGGACCTCTTTTCTTTAAGAGAAATCCTGCCCAAACCCCAACCCAATGAGAATTGTAAGACCATTAAGTGTTCTCTCCTTTTCATCCTATTTTTGTTCTCTACTACTAAACTGCTGTGATTTGTTCTCCTAAAGTATGAAATTTTACTTTTTTTGTATGAGATTCATTCATACCTTACCCTTTGAATTAAGCAACTGCACAACTTTGTAGCTGTTTTTACAGCCCCTTAATTCCTGCCTGTCTACAAAGAGGACAAAGAAATGGCATCTCTCAGACAGAGCCCTCAGGGATTTCTTCTTTGTAGCAGTTATCAGAAACGAAGTTCAGGTAAAGTTAGGTGATTCAAACGTCGAGATCCAGCTTTCTGCCTGTGAAAATGGTAGGTCAGGATTCCCTCTGTTTTACACCTTTGCTGAACTGCAGGAACATAGTGGGGGTGCAGCACGAATCTCCAAACTGATTTATAAGGCAGTGTTTCAAAGTGCTTCAATGGCAAATGAAGAAGAAAAAGAGGGCAGCACATTCAAGTAATTAAAATAGGTCACTCCTGTGACCTGAATTCGTGTTATAGGTTGGATGAGGCCTGGAGCAGCTGAGTGTAGTTGAGAGGTGTCCTTGCCCATGGCAGGGAGGCTGGAGTAGATGATCTCTAAGTCCCTTCCAATCTAAGCCATTCTATGATTGTCTATGGCCAAGATGGACAAGGCCCTGACCGACCTGTTCTAGTGGGAGGTGTCCCTGCCTATGGCAAGGGGTTAGGACTGAATGATCCTGGAGGTCCCTTCCAAGCTAAACCACTCTAAGCAAAGCTAGCTGTGCTTTGACCTTAGCAAGGTCTCAAGCTCATGCTCCACTACATTAGACTTGGATTTTATCACAGACCTCAGAAGCACAGAATGATAGGGGTCGGAAGTGACCTCTGGAGACCCTCTAGTCCAATCCCCCCCCAGAGCAGGATCGCCTAGAGCAGGTTGCACAGGACAGCATCCAGGCAGGCTGCAAATTACTCCAGAGAGAGACTCCACCACCTCCCAGGGCAGCCTGTTCCAGTGCTCTACCAGCCTCAAAGTAGAAAAGTTCCTCCTTGAGTTTACATAGAGCTTCCTATGTTTAACGTTGTGCCCATTGCCTCTTGTCTTGCCACTGTGCTGTCATGATCCTGTCAACCTGGCTGGAGTTGCAGTGTCTTACACTGGAATAAAATGAGCCCTCTGTGTCAGAGCTGACTTTTTCTCCCCATCGTGCCTTTATGCCTATGGAAAAAGAACTGGAGACAAAGCTGGATGTAGTAAGTAAGGGGATTTCCAGCTGTGACCCTGACCCTGCTTCCTTTTTATGAGGCACTGCTTCACTGAAATAAATGAGTGAGGCCAGCAGCTGTTGAAAGTAAAAGACAGAGTCAACATAAATGGCAGCGATATTTAAGCAACAATCACTGTGATTTCAACCTTAATTTGTAATTCAGAGTCCCTCACTGCAAACATTCTGCTCTGAATGGATGCTGCTTCCAGCAGCTGAGCACCACACAAAGGAGCTTTGGTGTCAGTCCCCCGTAGGTCCAGACACTGCTGTCATGCCATGGAAACTGTGCTCACAAATATAGAAACAGGGCATCTGTATGAGTGACTTCAAAGCAGAGCTGTGTTTTCCGTCACTGGCATCTGCCAGATTGTGGCTGCAGTTAGATCATGGCAATATGGTGAAGTCTGTGAGTTTGTGTATAATTACGTTATGGGGTAAAAGAATGTGCTTCCCTGCCAGAAAAGGAGGGGAGCATGAAAGAGTGCAAAGAGCCTCTCAGTGAAGAGAGAGTCTGCACCACAAAGCCTGAGCAAGTTCTATTTCCGAATCTGGGCAGCAGGAGTTAGTAAGGACTAGCACCACAGCTTTCCATCTGGACTTTGTCCTTGGGATTTTATGGGATTAAACCATTTCAGCAGCTGCACGTCTTTTAATTTACTTAAGAATGGCTTTAAGCCTTATTAGTATCAGTCCAAATGTTAAATTCCAGCTTCAGGAGGTCTCAGTGTGTTTAAATTCCCACCTCTTACCAAACTAAAGAAACTTGGATGAATTTATGATGTTGTTACATCGGAAAGAGAGAACTGAAAGCGCAGCCTAAAAGTAACAATTAACAGTTTGCTCTCTTTCCCACAGCAGAGATTTTTCTGTGTCACTCCTTTCCCCTTTCCTCTTTCCCTCATCCCTGCTGCCTCCTCTCAGTGTTCCACACACCCCAGCTCTCTTCATAGGAAGAAGCAGAAGTTCTCCTCACGGTTCTGAATCTCCCATGCACTGCTTCTGCTTTTAACCCTGCCAGTTACAGTGCTTCACAGAGCTACCTCCCCATTAACGGCTGCAGGGTCCCTTCAGAGGCAGAGAAGAGTTTCCTCGTCCAAAAGAGGAGCTTCCCTTCTGTAAAAAGACAGGTGGATGGGCAAGGCTGACAGGCCAGGCAGTGCTCAGGACCTGCCCGACAGGCAGGGCAGCAGCAGAGCAGCTATTTCCTGCCCCCGTGTTGGCTGCCAGTACAGAACTGCTGCCGTGCTTTGGGAAGCCTGCAGTTTCCCAGAGACAGGCGTTGTGGAGGGTAGGGTTGTTCAGCCCTGGCTAAAGGTTCCTGTGAAGCTTAAGAGGTGTGTAACTTCACTGTCTAGTGTCAATAGTTTCAGAGCAGAGCATTCTCCCGAGAGGTCTGCGAAGGAATGAAAGCAGGACTGGTAACTGTCTCGGTGACTCACTCACCAATGAGCAGGGGGAGGATGGAGCCTGCTAACTCGTTCGCTTTCTGTGATCTAGTGTCAGCCACAACATCTTGGCTTGTGCCTGCTCTATCTGGGACTTCCAGATGGTCTCCTATCCAAGTGCAGGACAAGCCCAGGAATGCTTAGCCTCCAAGATCATTTGCATGAGATGAAATGCACTTGGAATTGCCTTTACTCTAGCTCCATCTTCAGTGGAGTTCAGGGCGTTGGAGTGTGTTTGTCCCTTGATGAACATTAAACTAAGTGAACTATTCCAACAGCTTGCTCACTGTGCAGCACACTTACTGGAGAGGACTGAAGCAGCTGTGCAAGTGTCAGGTGTTTTGAGGGACCACTGGGATTTACACAGAGCAATCACCTACATGACTCTGAGGATGTGCACACAAACTCAAGTCCAGAGAGATGTTGAGGTGCTGGAAGGTGTTGAGAGAAGGGCAGCAAGGCTGGGGAGGGGCCTGGAGCACAGCCCTGTGAGGAGAGGCTGAGGGAGCTGGGGGTGTACAGCCTGCAGCAGAGGAGGCTCAGGGCAGAGCTGATTGCTGTCTGCAGCTGCCTGCAGGGAGGCTGTAGCCAGGCGGGGTTGGGCTCTGCTGCCAGGCAGCCAGCAACAGAAGGAGGGGGGACAGCCTCAAGCTGTGCCAGGGGAAGCTGAGGCTGGATGTTAGGAGGAAGTTGTTGTCAGAGAGAGTGATTGGCATTGGAATGGGCTGCCCAGAGAGGTGGTGGAGTTGCTGTCCCTGGAGGTGTTGAAGCCAAGCCTGGCTGGGGCACTTAGTGCCATGGTCTGGTTGATTGGATGGGGCTGAGTGATAGGTTGGGCTTGGAGGTTTCTTCCAACCTGCTAGATTCTATGATTTGCAAAATGGTCCACCCTCACTCCTCATCCAGTGTTGATTTGGTTTTATTAATCTGCAGGATGTATCTTGAACCAGAAGGAAATCTTTGAGAGGTGTAGATGGGAGCTATAGGAACAATACTCAGAAAGAAGCTGTCGATTTGTACCAAGAGCCTCAGAGCTATAAAGTACTGTTGAGCCTTTTCTTTCTTGGCACACAAAGGCTTGGTGTCACTCTGCAATGTCAAAAGGGTCCTGGCTTAATTACCTTCTCCAGGTCTGTGGGTGACAAGAGGCAACCTGTCAGCCGCATTTCTGACTCCTCATTTAGCAGCATCTCAGATGCTGCCCCAACCTCCCACACACACACAAAAATACGATGACAGGAGGCATGAAGTCAGAAAAAATAAGCACTATAATGGCTCATGTGTCCCATAGAGGGCTGCAGAACAGTTAGGGCAAGGTGACAATCTTCTGTGTCTCCAGAAATGTGAAGACATAATTACAGCTCCCTAAGAGCAAGAATCAAGAATAACTCAGTCTAGAAATATTCAAGAGTATTTCTCCCTGACCTTGTCTGCAGTCTCAAAGTGTAAGATCAGGACATTAGGCAAAGAGCTGGACAGAGTTCTTGTCTGGAGATTAACATACTGGGGGAAACAGCTCACATACCCCACCAAAAGGGACTTTTTGCCATGGGCACCGTTCCCTCCTCCTTAGCAAAGCTCACTGCTGCTGACATCACTACCAAACGCTGTGGTCTGCCCAGTGCTGAGGCTGCACAGTGCTGTGCTGAGGGAAAGAGTAACTGTCCACAGGTAAAAAGTAATGGCATAAGAAGGATTTAATTTTGAGTCCTGTCAAAAAGAAAAGGCAAAATCAAACCCCTCTATTTGTCCTTATCCTTTGCCTTCCCATAGCTCATTCCCATCAAGAGAAAAGTCAATATAAAAGGTTCTGAAAAGATAGGTGGGGAATAAGTTATTGTGGTGGTCTGGGACTATTGAGCAAATGGCTTTTAGCTTAGGGGTGGGCACTGCAGGCTGCTGGCAACAGGAGAGAAAAGGAACTGATTTGTTGAGTGCAGCCATTTGACTGTTCCCACTGCAGCTCATTAGAACACTCTCATTTATAATCATCCTGCATTTGTTGAAAACAGACAGAAAATATGCTGTGAAAGGCTCCCAGAATGTCTGTTTCTTATTTAAGAGTGAAAATAAGAAAAAGAAAGACAGTCAAAAGCCAGGACTTGTGTGCCAACAGATTCTGTCAGCAGGGAGAAAAGGATTTGCCCCATAATAGTCATTGGGTATTCAGAAGGATCTGGAACCTGGTCCTGTGCTGAGAGGAGGAGAAGTGCAATATGCAAGTGCAAAGTAGCCGTTGCAGATTCAATACTCTATAGTCATCACCTGTAGTCTGTAATCTCAGAGAGATTCCAGATGGGTCTTATGTATAAAGAAGAGGTTACTTTGTTGGTGTGCCAACAGCTGTTTAAAAGCAAGACATTCCCTTGTTTCATATCATTGGGTGGAGAAATACTTCACTGGAACGAGCAGCCCAGGAAGAGGGAACATCTTCTCGATGTGCCCAAGCGGTCAGAAGACCACAGCATAAGTATGTGCCCCAGAGGGGAAAGATGGCATTTTAAAGTCATTCCCTCATGCCAGATTTGGTTACATTCATAACTTCTCACTCTCTCTGGCCTTGCACTTGTTCTCCAAGCTCAGTTTTACTTTCATAGATTTGGCATCTAACTCTTGAATCACCTGAGAAGTTTCATGGAGTTTTGTATTCCCAAATACCAACTACTGGAGAAAAATAAATCCAGCACCCCAAGCACTTTGAGCCCCACACTGCCACAACTACAGCAGCAGGTGGGCCTTGGAGATGTCTTGAGAATCAACTGCATAGGCATGTGAGCTGTCTTCATTCATTTAAGGGCATAGAGTTTGGCAGCGTGTGTACTGCTGCCAGAAGACATCCCATGTTACAGCCGTCAGGCACTGCTTAAAGCAGGAATTCTGTTCTGTCTGCACACAAAAAATGTATTGCAGACCAAGCTAGAGGAATCGTGAGCACTTTGAAGGCTGAGCTCTGAAGCAAAGAGCAGAGCACAAAGCCCACTGTGTGTGGCAGGCAGCACAGCAGCGCTGATAACCCAACAGACGGCAGCCAAGAGGGCAAACAATGCAGCCCTTGAGTGGGGCACAGGCGCTCCCCCAGCAGGCTCGCAGCGCTCAGCCGTGGAGAGCAGCTCTTTCACTCCAGTCAAGAGAGAAAGCTCGCTCAGTCTTCCCCGCCTCCTCTCTGCTGTCCGTGGCACAAGCACTGGGCTGGTGGGCTGGGGGTGTACCTGCTGGAAACGGGAACCGCTTCACTGGCGTCAGCAGCTCTGGAGAGCCTGGCCCAGAGTATACTTAGGCGTTTGCTAGACGTTACAGCTCTTAAACTCTCCGTTCTCCCAAGCACAGCCCTGCCAGGAAAGGCTGCAAACTGAAAGAGGGCAGATTGAGATCGAAAGCTCTTCACTTGGAGGGTGGTGAGGCACTGGGGTCCTGTTTACCCACCCTTTACCTTGCACCATGGGAATCCTGCTCAGGAAATGTCTTCATAATTAATTTTAGCTATTACATCAAATTAATCACTTCAAGCTTGTGACTTTGCAGTACCTGAGCTTTCCTACTTAATTGTCATTATTTTCACTGTGGCCACTGAGAGAGGGATGATGGCCAGTTCACACTGCTGCTTTGGCTGGCTGCGTTCACACTCACACCACTACACTGCAGGTTATCTGCCTCAAAAACAACCCAATCCCCCTGTATTGGGTTCCTCAGCTTTGGTAACATCCTCACCAGACATAAAGCTCATGCAAGAGTTGTGTTTGCTTTTGTCAGTATCACTTTCAGAGTAACAGATGTGGCAGGGACATGAAGAGAGCACAAACTAGCTAAGGACGAGCAGCCTAGTCCTGGAGGATCTCACTGTTATGAGCACTGTTGGCCATCTCCCTGGAAATCCTACACTAACGTAGAGTCCAACAGATCATCCTGGCTTTGCCAGATTACATAAGAGAAGCTGGAACCAAGTGATTAATTTTCTGTTGTTTTGATGAAGCTGAGCAGCCTTATTCTCATTGTAAGCACCCATGGTATGCACACAAGCAGGAAACCCCAGACTCCTAAACTAAGAGCTAGTGTGAAAAGGAACATCAAAACATAACCAGTTACTGACTTTTACAACACATATTCTGACAAACCACCTTAGAGAGATCGGATTTAAATGAAATCTCATTGTCTGCTACAAATATCAGCTATTAGAAGATGTTCAACCCTCTCCTTGCTCAGCCCCAGGCTCTCCAGTATGTTGTCTAGTATGCAGATATTGCCCTTAGACATCAGCAGGATGCAAAAGCTTGTGGCAAAGCTCTTTCTTTATACTCTCTGATGACCAAGGGAGAGTAACAAGCACTCCTGGGCTGGGATGCCTTCCTGGGGCATCTGCCTTTGAAGAGGATCATCACCAAAGCATCTGTTTTCTGCAATTAACTGCCTGCTTGGAGTAATTGTGTCAGACCAGATGCTAACATTAGAAACATTCACACAGGGGTGCACAAACGAACTGAAATTCGTTACAAAAATGGTAACATCGTTTCAGCGACTCTCAAAGCTTTAAATTCTGCTGGAATCATTTGGCACTCTTGATAGCTCAAATCTCCCTGAGCTCCTCCCAGGGCAGACTGAAATACCTGATCTCAGCGATGAGCTGCCCTCTTCTGACCCTCTTACAGCTTCTTCCAGCCTGCAGTGACTGAAGGAACTGCTTTGGAGTTGTAGTGCCACCAGGATGTGGGAATGGCTCTCTCGCCTCAGGACCCTGTGCAGGAAGCACTGCTGGTGGCTAATGCTAACACAAACCAGGAAGGGTGTGTGGCATCTTCCCTATTTCCTTCCTCTCTTCCCAGCCTCAGACACTTCATAGGACGAGGGCTCCTCAGCTAAAGGATGACCTCTATCACCAGGTCGATATCAATCACCAGGTTAACATCAGTCACCAGGTCACCTCTCAACTGTTCGCTTGTTGGGCTTTTTTCAGTTCTTTCACAGACTTTGAAGCTCCATCACAACCTTTAACCATGACTTCTGCAATCTGGTTGTGTCTTTCAGTTTTGGCATGTCAAGGATCTGTTTTCTGGGAGTGGTTCTATGGCAGAGTGAGTTGACTTCCACGAAACTGTGCATCTGCTTTAACTGTTTGATTTCCACCTCTCCCTTCTCTGCTTCAGAGAGCAGCTCCTCCCCCTGCAGTTACACCATGGCAGGCCTAGATAAGTGGAGTCTGGCTTTATTGGAGGAGTTGGGCTAAACTTCCAGAACGAGTTTCTCTGCAAGCCCACAGTTCCACCAGAGCCAGGGGAGGCTCTGAATTAGACATGTGCACCTGTCTTCTCTCACATCTTTTCAAGGCATTCTTCAGCCGTTGGGTCTCTGTGGTTTGAAGACACTCTGAAGGCTCTTCAGCTCCCCTTGCAGTGGCTTGGGATAGCAAGTGCCTCTTACAGGCTGGGGAGAGCCTTTTGGGACTCGTAGTGTTATATGATATAACGGCAACAGCTTTATGCAGGCTCTGAAAAGCCATCCTTATTTCAGAGCACACAGGATTGTGTGTCTGTCGAGGGGGCTCCAGGCCACTGCACTGTGGCAGGAGCCAGTGTCTTGCAGGGCATTTGAAAGCTGTGGTTTTATCCAATTTGCACACATGAGCCACCACGATGTTATTTCACACTTCACAGTCTAGTCTCAGACAGGTGCTGGCATTATGACAAAGGATCCTTTGTCTCCGAGGCCCTATTCTGAATGCAAGGTAAATTAGGAGCAAACAAAGCAGGGACCTAGCTGCTGGCACTCCCTGGCTTCTCAGGTACCCAGCTGCTGGCACTTGCTGGCTTCTCTAAAATCAGTTGCATGCTGTCACAGATTTTAATGATGTGGTGTGAAAACCTCATGCTCCCTGATCCCATCCTGTCAGCACCTGTGCCTGCTCGACCATGAAAGTGCTTCAAAATACCTTTTTTTGTGGAGTAAAGGCCAAGAAGAGACCAATGCAAGACCTGCACTGACTGCTTCCATGTCACAGGTGGCTGCATTGCAGTTGAGCAGATTGAGTTCAGCAATGCAGGAGAGGCCAGAGCTGCCCTGTGCCAGACACAGGCAACTCCATTCGTCTCCAAAGGATCCACTGCAAGGCACAGCTACCCTTACCAGTAAGAAGCTGTACCTTGTTCTTAGGGTAAACTTGTCAAAAGTCAGCTTTCAGACACCAGGTCCTGGCAGGTTTTGCAGCTGAGACTGAAACGAGACAAGACTTGTTTGTTTTCTGCCTGCCAGTAGATACTCTGCTTTGCCTTCCAGTGTCCTCTTGGATTAAACCAAAGAGTGGTGTCCTAAACCACTTCACCTTCACAGCAAAGAGCTTTTACTTCCAGACTCCTGATTGCTTTGTAGAGCTCTTCTGAACTCTGAAGTGTTCCACCCCTCTCCATAATTGTGGCAGTCAGGAGGAGACTAGCAGCACCTGACTAGTGTTGTGTTTGTAGGCAAGATCACTGCTCCAGTAGATGTTTCCACTGGTTCTACCTGTCTCAGCATTTCATGGGGTCGCTCACCTCCAATATACATCCTTGGTTGCCAGGAGAAAGCCCTCAGAGGCCTGAATCAGCTGCATAGCTGACCCTGGTGCGGTGCTGCTCCATGCCTGTATTCACGCACACTGAAAGTGTCAGAGAGAGAAGGGTCTTAAATCCCACTTTGTAGTGAGGAAGGGAGAAGATGAGACGTGTGAGGGAATATTTTGTTCTTCTTTTTCCCGTGCTGAGCTGCATGAACATCTGCTACCATTCTGGAATGAGTCATCGCCTCCAGAGCACATTGCCACAGCACGTGCTGTGCCTGCCTCCACGTCTCGGTGGGTGTGGGGTCCCTGCACCAAGTATTGGGGCTGGGTTTGTTGCACAGAACTCGCCTCAGTTTGCACTGTTTCTTTTTAAGCTGATCCTAGCAGTGTAAAGAAGCAAGGGAAGACAAGTCCCAAAGAGACAGGAGAGAAGCAGAGCTGCCACCTTGCCCTCAGGGGGCTGTGGCTGGGCACCTGCAGGTGATGCCTGACTCATGCTCACAGGGCCAGCAGAGACTGCTCACAGCTTTGACAAGAACTGGGCCCTCTTGGCTAGGGTGGTTAATATTGCATGCTAGGATCCTTCATAAAGTAACACTTCCATTTGCCTCTGTAAATCAACACCAATGATGTCTGGTTTTGCAAGTGTAAAAAAGAAAGTGCTCCTTAGCAGCTTGTGCTTCTTTGCTGCTGAGAGTCTGCACCTTTCCTGCACACAGAAAAAATGACCTTCACTGAAACTTGTACAAATGCAGGAAGTTTCAGGCTGAGCTTCAAGAAGCAGAGCTACTGAAAGAGATGGACTTGCCTTATTTTCACTTTTGCTCCTGTTCACAGGATGTCAGGGGCTGGAAGGGACCCAAAGAGCTCATCTAGTCCAGTCACCTGCACAATATGCTCCACACTGGTACAAAACCCTACTGGCTTTCCGTGCTTAAGCTAAGTATTCTGCCCAGTCATCCCCACAGCAGAGTGGGGTTTGCAGGTGTTAGAGCTGTGCAGCAGAAGCAAGCCGTGGGTAAGACAGCACAGTGTGTTCCTTGCATTTAGACCTTCCAGGCTTCCCAGCACAGTGAGCTCGTGGCTCAGTTACGTCCTCACCTGCAGGGCTCTGAAAATAGATCATAAATTGTTAGAAAGAGTAAATATATCTATCTGTATATAGATATAAAGAGAAAGAGAGAAAGAAGGCAAAGAGAAGCCCTGCCTTGTGTTTTGTTTTGATCACAAGCAAATTTGGTCATCTCTACCTCCTGGAGCCAAGCGTTTGCTATCTAGTTCTTGACTGCCTTGTGTGTGGTTTTAATTAGTGGTGTGTTTGGACTGGAAAAATCTTACTCCAGAGGTCAGCTTTTCCCTTCTACATTAGCAAGTTTTGATGCTCTATTGATACTGCCAAGAAAGTGTGACCAAAATGATTACAAGGCAAGCTAAACCAGCCCAGTTCAGCAGCCCTTCTCAAAGTGAAATATCCTTTTCCATGGGCAGCCTCTAACAGCATAGGCACAGTGTGTGGAAAGCTCTGGAAAGATCAGTCAGAAATACTCCAAGCAGGCCTCAGCACTTCTAATAAAGCACCACCTTTGTTCCACTGACAGAGGGGATAACTTCTAGCCCTCATTACCGTAGTGTCAGTCAGCCCAAAGGGTTTCCCAAAGACTGGTGTGCAGCAGAGCCAGTGCCTGCTGCCGCATGGAAGCCACGCTGCAGCCGTGCTGCCTCCTTGCCTTCCTGAGGCATTTGCCAGCACTCGGCCGTCTATGACAGGGAAAGGAAGCTGGCAACACTTCAAAGGCCACCTCTGTGATACATTCATTTCTCAACAGACAAGGTGAAGAAGGGAAAGCATGCACTTGAGCTTCCATGAACTCAGCCACCCTTTCCTCTGCTCTCAGCAGTGCAGCAAAGTGAAGCTCTCGTTCCTAAAGCTGCCTGCCCCAGCTGTGGCAGGAGGGCTCCAGGCTGTGGCTTACAAGCACAACCATGAAGGCCATCTGAAAAAGCTCCCTCTAATAGCACCAAAGAGAAGAAAAAGGTGCT